>NW_020451139.1:168069-270361 GCF_003343035.1 Apteryx rowi
GGGCCGCCCGAGAGACAGGAGCGGTTTCAGCCCCCTCTCGAGCTTCCTGACGCCCGGCCAGTCTCCCCTTCGGCTCAGCCCTGGGGAGGGCGGCGGCTCCTTCCCTTCTGTAGGCGAAGGCAGGGATATTAATATATCTTCTTTTTTTCTTCCACTCTCCTGCCATAATGTGCCGTTTTTCCGTTCCACTTTTCACACTTCAGACTACTGAAAGCTGCATAGTGGTAAGATATGGGGAGCAGGCTGGATTTTTCTTTCAGTTGTGCTTCTTGCCTGCTTCGTTAGGGCTGCCTGCATCTACAGACATAACTTTATTTCTATAAGAAGTAAAACAGAAGAGTAAAGGGGCTTAGCAGACAATAAGTAAATGGGCTTAGCAGGCAATTAAGTTGTCTGAGTGGAGGCTGTCTGCTTAGACCTTGAGTGGAAGAGTATTTACTCTTGGCTTTGTTGCTGGCTCCTTTTGTGTTAGCTAATATCTCATACAGTTGATAATACTCAGAATGGGAAGGAAAAATTACTTAATCATTTTAAGGACAGAAGTATTGCCTGTCACTTCTATATTGTGTTTGCCGAGTGTCATTGGAACATTGTGCAGCTGAAGTGTGAAAGAGAATCAGTATAGCAGTAATGAGAAAAGAAATCATACTTTGGAGGTAAGCTGCAGAGCATACCTGCCATTTAGTAGTGATCATTATCCTGGAGTTATACAGTATACTAAGTGTTTGGGTAGGGGAAGAATAACTTATTTGTGTATATGAGTGCTTATGATTGGAAAGAGACTGCTTGAATTAATTAGTGGGAGTATTCCTGCAGGATTCTGTTTGATTGTCTGTGTATTTGTGCCTTAGTTGCATGTGGCTTTTTCAAGGAGGAGTGAAAATTGACAAGTCATAAGATGTAGCCCTAAAAAGACAGCAACTGGTAACAGACTGCTGCTGTTGCAAGCAGGCTATGGTCAAATGGATAGGGGTGTGTGGCTTTTTCTTTGTTAAACGAGTTTGAGGGAAGCTTGAGAAAAGAAGTGGCTGAGTGCAGGACACAGGTTGGTACCTTTAATCTCATTTCTGTGGGTTTAAAAATGCTTTTTTTTCCTACATGAATTCTGGACAACCACCTGTTAAATTGCTTTACTTTTATTCTTATATTGATGAAATAGAGAACAAGGATTTGAAACTTCTGTTCTCTTTATCAGATGTGTAATCTCTTTTGTGAACTACTGTTCATTCAGGTCAGCTGTCTATGACCCCAATGGTCTGCTTTTAAAGGACCAATAAATGCCTGTGAACACTTCTTCCTTTGTGCATTTTTTTTTTCCATGTCCTTGTGTATTATTCTGATGCAGCATGGTGGTGTCTCTTGCACAGAGTCTGTGGAGGGGAAGGTGACTCGCTATTTTAGCTTTATGTCACCTGCTGAAGACTTCTGTTGACAGAGCTCTGTGTAAGATCCATCAGGATACTAACTGCATAGTTCACAAACTTCCATGTTGCCTGTAGGGAAGAGAAGTCTCAGCATAAGTTTATTTGCTTTGTAACCGAAGTGGCTTCCATTGCAAGTCCTCAGAATGTCTCACTGAAATTCTGCTTAAACTTTTCTAATATCTTCTTGTTTTTATGGTCTCACCTGCACTCTCACAAAGTGATGAATCTTTCAGTCTTGTCTTGATGGTGACCAGGGTAATTACTTGCCAAAACCTGGGTTGAATTTTGAAAGTCAGTGGTCTGTTACATTCCACTGATGCCTCATCTGTTGGCAGTGCTCACTCCCCCCCCCCCCCCTTTTTTTGGCGTGGGAAATGGCATAGTTCTCTAGTTCCTTGAATTCTTCTGAATGGTGCTATTCTTCCTTCTCAAATCCTTATTCTTAGAGCTGTACATGTCTGTCCCTCTTCCTCCACCAGCTGTAAGCAGTCCCATAACACAGACAACATCTGCCCCCCTCAAATGGGTGAGCTGACTCATAGTGATGGTTTTATTTACATCTGCATAGCTAAACAGTGATAGAATTAGAAATGAGACTGTTTGACTGCTAGACCTAAGTTGTAACTTCTTTTTTCTTCAGAAGATTGAATGAATGCTATTAACTAGCATCATTGTGATTTAATTGGTGTTAGTTTAGTGATAACTAAATGAATAGTAATCTTTAACTTCATAATTTTTAATGAAAATGTATTGAGCTTTACTATAAGTAAAACACAAATGTTGCATCTGAAATAAAAATATGAAACACTGTTTTCCTAAATACAAGCACATCAGTGATAAAAGATTGTTTTTACAATACATAATATGATTGGTCATACATATGATCACCAGTGCTTTAAAGTTTGGGTCAACAATGTTTTTGCTCTTCAGAGGTAAAAGTCTACAATCCTACTACTTCTTTTCATCATGTATTTGGTAGGGTTTTTTTTTTTTTTTTTGTAAATAGTCTTATTGAGTTAGCTTTTATTAAAGGCAGTTTAAATGACTGCTGTTTCAACAAGGACTTGTAGGCTAAAACCTGCATGCAGGCATAACTAATTCTTTCAAATGGAACTGTTTTGAAAGCAAAGACACCATATAGGTTGCTTTTGGATCTGTGTATATGAAATGGAGATGTATCAATTTTCTGTATATATCAGAATGTGACAGGACTTTTAGAAAGCCTGTTATATCAGAGGATAAAAGACAATAGTAATGAAGAGAAGAAGTTTTAAATGTCAGTATGTTAGCTTAAAACATAATAGATAATGAGGCAGCAGTACCTACTTTGCTGGCATCCTCTTAAATTTGATACAAGCAGACTATCTTGTTAACTTCTTTCTTATGTGAATCTGATTAATTCCTTATTTTATTACATAATGGTGCAATTTGGATCTAGATCAAGTGCAATTTTGCTTCAGGTTCAACTCCATGAGAGTAAATTAAAAAAGCACTGTCATGGCAGAAAGTAGAGAAAAAGCTTTTATATATATATATATATATATATATATATATATATAAAAATAATGTTAGTACTTTTTTTTTAGAGTACTCTACAAAATTACAGCACCAAAACTTCAAAAAGTTTGGGGAGAATTGTCTTGCATTGTAGATATCTAGTAACTCGAATGAAGTACCTGAATGCTCGTTTGTAAAATACTTCTGAGATTAAATGCAGACATAGTTTTCCTATCTTTGCAGTTTGAAAAATATTTTGTAGTCACAGAAGAGGAAAAATCAATATGTCTGTATACTTTTCTATCAGCTTTTCTGTCAGCAGAATCAAAATCTCAGTTGTCAAATGATGTTTAYGTATGACTAGCTAATGTGTGTGCATGATAATGAGCTTTAAAGTATTTTACTCCATGTTTGTTGTCTTGAACACTTCAAATGTTTTTTGTTCTTTTTTTCTGACTCATTTTTTGACAGATCCATAACAGAGGAAAAGTTATCTGTGTGTATAATTACACTGACAGTTTAGAATTAGGAATGGTTTTCTTAAGGGATGGTAAGCAGAAGTGTGTGGAATTCATCCAGCTCAGAAATGCTAGGAACAACTGCAATATCAAAGAACAATTGACTATATCCAGTTCCTTTTACAACATGGCAAGAGACACTGGTTGCATATGAATTCAGCGCCATTGACGTTGAGGAGGTTTGTTAAATAAGGTATATGTGAGCTGCTCTCCTTTCTTGGAACTGAAGGTTTTCTGCGTTATCGAACTGAATGGATACTGCAGTTTAGCTTATATGATGAACAGAAATACAAGAATTCTCTTGCTGCTTTTAAGACAATACTGCCATCTGCATTGGGTTTATTTAGCAGTGCAAATTAGTGGTGGCAAACTGTGCTTGCTCTGCAGATCTCTGTGCTTATCTCATCCCTAGTGCTTTATGTATAGTCTATATAAGAATTTCTACAACTGTAGAAACAAGACAAGTTTAGTTGTATATTGTGTAAAGTCCTAATATGTCACTGGTTTATGCTATTCTGAAGTGCTCGTGTTAGCTTATATCGGTTATGTGCAGCTTACATTGATTCAGCAGACAAACTGTCGTATGTGTTGTGAGCTCTCATTGATGCATCAATGTGTTTGGGGAAAAAAAAAAAGCCTGATGAATACAGCTGTAGCAAAAGAAGTTTCTAAGGTAAATGACTTAGCCTTGTTCTTTGCAAGAGATGTTGGAAGTCGCAGCTCTGAATGAGTTAGGAGTTTAGGAGTCGCAAAACTCCAGAAACCCACATTTACAGTGTGATTCCACTCCCCCTGCCCCCTGAGGAAAGAACTTGTAAATTCTTATGTATTCTTTTTGACTATTCTGAGGAAAAAGATAGCAAGATCAGTGCAATACGTAACTTTCTATTGTCTTCACTTCCTGTAGCAGAAAATTCAACAGAGTAATTTGATTAGAGTTTCCATTGTGTTTCCTCTACTCAAATAGCCCAAGGAAAACTTGTGATCACAATAGTTGTGGTCACATGGATTAGGATATTTCTGCCTTTTTTGCAGGCTTTCTGTGTAGCTATAGGTAAGTTGCCTTTTCATTTTTCTTTTTTGAGGGGTTAGCACTTTCCTGATCACTCAGGTTTGTGGTGATTATGATTACAAAGAAATTTGTGAAGAACATTCGATACCTTCTGGAGTTCTTAGAAACAGCATTTGTAAATTTTATCCGAGTGCCTGTTTGCAATAACCGTGGAAGAACAAATGATGCTTRTAATGTATAAATCCAGTCTTTTTTTATAGTTCCTACAGCTTGCTTTATAGTAGGCTTCCTCTGGACATAATTAAAGCTCACACCTTCTTAAAGCTCTTTCTCCATTTGGAATATTGTAGGTTTTTTTCCCTCTTGTCTGAATTACTTTCTAAAGTCGTTTTTAGAAGATGAGTGAGCTTACTCTTCCAGTAGTCTCTCTTTGCTGAGCTGTTTGCATGAATTACATAAGAACTTATTTCTCCAAGAGAGCTGTCTCTTAAGTTTACTGAAATCACCAGCAACTTTGAAAGTACAAGTGGAAGAACTTGCACTGTAACTATGCTCATACGTAAGTTTTGTTCCTATAAGGAAATAGGCTTATGATTCCACTGGCTTAGTACCTTGTGTTATTGGAACATGTGTATCTGATTGACATGGTCACCTCAAGCTGTATAGTAGTGTTTTAAAACAAATAAAGGATTAAGGTTGCCCTATGGTCTTCTTCCATTTGAGAACATGAAGTTATATAGAACTCAAACATCCGAAGACCAAAAAATACTTTGGTTTGTTATTAGCCTTGGAACTTTTGCATCTTCTCCCTTGCCTGGTCATAGCTGAGGCTGGCTACATTCACAGTTGATTGTATTTAATGGCAAGGCATTAATTAGAGGTTGGAAGAGATGTGCTTGTGACCAGACATCTGGGAGATCTTGCCTCTTGTAGTAGGTAATTAAATTCTGTTTCTGGTGAAAGGAAAGATATGTAACGTGTGCTTTTTCTAAGCTTTACATGAGGATGAGAGGATAACACAGATCCTGGGGTTGTGCGTGTGTGTGTCTGCGTCAGAGGAACAAATATAGGCGTTCTCTCCAGTTTCTTATGTCCAAAAGATTGTCTCATCCCTTTCTTCCTGCTGACTGTATGGAGAAGAAGCAGAAAGTGCAGCAAATGTTCTTGTGTGTAGTTTACTACCTTTGTTAGAGGCCCTTCTGTATTTCTGTSTAGATTAGTAGGGTCTATATCCTTAAGGGTACCATATTGCACCTTTATAGCTTGATCATTTACATATTTTTGACAAAACTCATGGGTGTGTTTTACGTTGGATTATGTGTGACCTTGTGAGCCATTTCTCACATGCTTATAAGCTTGCTGATTTTTCAGTTCCACAGGTGTATGACTCTTCATAGCGGAAAACTCAAATGTCACTCTCACCGTTTTACCCAAAAGGGATAATTATTATCATGCACTATCTGGAATAAAGCAGTGTCATAACTTGCTTATCTCCCTTCTTCTTTGCTCAAAGGAGCTGGTGGACTTTGGATAGTTATCTTTTAAGGAATTCTTTGGTGTGGATCTGAAAGGAAGCAGCATGCAGATTCCCCAGTTTTTACGGTTTTTTTTACTGTTGAAAGTGCCAGGAAACTCTGTAGTCCTACTAGCAGATTTCTGTTTTGCCTCAAAATTTGGAGACCATTCTATTTTTTTTTTAGTGCAACTTGTAGCCCTTTGTATGTTCAGCTGTCTAAAGTTGACTCCTGTCAAGGTCCTTCTCTGCAGTTCTCACAATTTCAGTAGTGATGTCAACCATTTTAAGATATAAAACTGTAAAAGCAGAAGTAAACTGGCATATCACTCAGAGACATAAGATCAGGTAGGATGAGTAACGTTTTCACTAAATGAGCATGAAAGCTGGTGTGATATAGAAGTTGAACTAATATTCAAAACCATAGTTACTCCATGTGGTGAATTGTGGGTTGTCTGACCACTAGTATGTAGATAATGGGTATATGGAAAGTTTTTTCTAGGAAAATAACAACTGTGGGTTGGGAGATGGGGATCTTCAAGTCAAGCATGCGGACTGGTAGACTGGTATTTTCATTAATCAGGTTTGCCTTTTAAGTACTCCCAAGGAAGTATTTTGTTATTGGGAACACTGTTTCATTCTCTGCATGTCCTTTGCATAAGGATATTCTCAGAAGGATAGCAAAAGTAAGATGAATAACAGCAGAGGTCTTTTGCAGGAAAACAATTTCCCATCCATCTAAGTTCTCAAACACCAGTATACGACTTTGTTTTTAAAAGTCCTAACCTATTGAATGTATATATGCATTCAAAAAATTATGCCCAGTAATGCTTTTGGAGAACACAATGTCAACTGACAGAGTATAGTTTTCCTATACATTGCTCTTGCATAGCAATGTAATTGGAGCCATAACAACATGTTAAAGCGTTAATATCCTACTTGCTCTTATCACTTCATTAATGGGATTGATGTGTCCTTTTTCTTATTAAACCATTGCATATGTATTCCTTTTACACTTATACACATTGCACACCCATCTCATATATAGTAGAAAGTAGCAGAAGTTATCCTAGGCATCTCAAAACCATTATARGTTTCTGTTTACCTTCATGTCTGTTAATGTGGAAAGCCTTAATATAAGTAACAAATTATTATTCTGTAGTTAATGAAAAGTGTTAATCCTTTCAGCAGAAGCCTTTATGGATAGGACAGGCAAGACATACCTGAATCTTTAGGCCATCAAACTTTAAGATTAGGGATAGGGACAATATTAAAAATCAAGATGATCTTCTAATGCCAGATTATATTTGTTCCATCTGCTTAATTCTATGAATCTTTAAATATATATTTAGACACACTTTTAAAATTGTATACAGGTTAAACTAAGCCTTAGGGTGTCCTTTTCTGTTTATTTAAATTAAATGCAAATATACATTGGCCAAGATGTAAATGCATGTCAAGAACAAATTAAGAAGTTGTAGGTCTTATCTGCATTTGTATTTATTTGCACCAGTGTAACTAGTGCAGATGTTTCTCTTGTGTAAGATATGATTGATGTACTCCATGATTGCTATTGTAAGCTTCGTTACTTTGTCCCTGCTTCTGTGATGACGTAGTGTGCCTAACAATTTGCATTCTCATCTAATGGTATGCAAAGTTGTTCTTTTTTTTTTTACCTAGATGAAAGTCAATGAGTCTAAGTTTCTAAAAGCCTTAAATTTATCAGACTTTATTTTGTAGAATTATCATAGAATTTATTAAATGAAAAAAATAATAAAAAAAATCCCTCTACCCCCCAAGCATGGTTGTTCATGCCTTGTTTTCCTGCTACTAGCCATTTTTGTTCTGAAGGCGTATGACAGATAGGGTCATATCCACAACTGTTTATAGGGAAGTCCTAATTAACTTCTTGGCTGAAGATGTCTTTAGGAGGATTTGTTTCATTGTAGTAAATAAAAAAATGAAGTATCATGTTTATTGAAAATCAGTTTTTGAGACTTGTAAATCTTCTTTTAAGCACACTTTTTTTTAGTGATAGCTTTTGACGCAGAAGGAAAGCAATTCATTTCCATAGTATTTGAGTACCTCTCATTTAAAATCACTAATGACAATGAAGCCTATACTGAAGTGGTTAAAAACAATTTTGACACTCTGTTAAGTTGTGAAGATTCTGTTTTTCCTACTTTTTCTTGTAGTTTCTTCCCCTCCTCCTTGCCCTTTATGAAGATTTTGCAAAAGTGTCCAGAGATGAGGCTGTACTGTGGCTGTGTTATGGCTGCTCCAATCTGGACAGTTGCTTGATGCTGCCCAGCTGTAGAATGGGATCTTGGGGTAAAATATGCTTCAGGCTGTATTTTGTTTTGTTTCTCCTCCCATGGAGTCTGAGTGGAATTTTAAATAGACCCTTAGTCACGTTGACTTTTCCTTGACCTGCTTCTCTAAAAACATAGATCAGAGATTATGCTGGCACTGAGTTAGTGTGTGAATTTGAGTACTAGCTTGTTCTGTTTGCGGATATGTGAACTGTGGTGAAGATGGAAGCATTTTGTATTAGTTGGATAGTATGTATAGACTTTATATTAATCTTCAGATACAACAAATTGCATGAATACAGCCTGGAGGTGAGCTTTTGACTAGTAATCCATGCTCCCATCCAGAAGAGAAAGGACTGAGATGTACTGATAAGACGAAGGGGAAGGAACCTCCTTGAAGAAGAATAACTTCCATTTTTCAGGCATAGTGAAGTGCCAGTGGAATTGTGAGACTTCCTATTGCTTTGACTGGTGGCAGCTCCCTTTCTCCGCCTCTTTCTCCCTCACTTTCTCCCTCACTTCCTCCCCCAGCTGGCTGTGTTGGTTTGTAGCACTTCAGTAGGACAGAAGACATCCTGCAATGTTCAACTCTTTTGGTTTCACAAGTTGGCTTTGTACATTATCAGAGTAACAGTAGTACAAATCAAAGTAGTAAAGAGTTGGATATAGTGACCCAAGTATATTGTTTCTCATTCTTATTTAAAACAAAATAAAAGTTTGGGGGTGTGTGATTCTCTCTGTTTATTTCTTCCCTAACCTAGAATTCCTTCAGCTCTTGGGCAGTTGGCAGTTTCTTCTAACAAGGAAGGGATTTTCCTTTCTTTAATTTTTTCTTACTTTTTAATTCTAAACTCTGTTCTTGATATTGATTTCACTCTTAAGTATAGACATACCCCTTTGTGATTTCAACTTGAAACAGGTAAAGTATCTACAATCATGGTGGTCTGAGGATTAACATTTCAGCATTTCTTGTCAGTGGAAAGCAGGTATACTTGCTAACAGAGCACAAACTTTAAATGATTTGAAAGAGCGCATTAGTGTGCTCAGCATCTACTAAGTGTCATGGTAAGTATACTCTGGTGAGGCATTTAAAACTAAAACATCTGGTATCACTTGGTACTGTGAAGCTAGTGTGCTGACAAAAGGAGTTAATCTAAATGTGGAGTTGGTTTAAATGTGTTCAACAGTGTTACGCTTCAAGACTTGAAGGGGAAAATATTTCAAACAGCATTTTTTCTGTTTGGAAGAACTAATGTGTTGCCCTCTGTGCTACTGTCATTAACAGTTAAACTTCTCATTGTTTTGTGTTCTTGTTGTGTGCATATCAAACTGGTCTCTTGCATTGTAATTACGTATACATAGCTGTTGAAAAGAGTAAATCATGCTCTTTGGTACGTATATGGCTGTTGTAATACCAAGGAAAAGAATTTTTCCCCCAAATGTCTTTTGATAATTAAAAAGTAGTAAAATATTCAGAATGTTACATTGAAAACAACCCAGATAATACTTAAATACAAACATTACCTTCATCTCTTCTTTTAGATGATCAATTTGACTTGGCATGGAGAGGTGACAATTGCTAGGTTTGAAACTGAGACAATGCATTAGCTGAAATGTTAAACGTACTCCTCTGGTCTTCGTGTTACTGCAGTAAGATTAGATCTTTGCAGTTGATACGCGGTATGTTATAGTTCAGGGAAGCATGCAAGGTATAGCAGGCCTCTTGCAGAAAAATAGCAGATACAGAAACCTTGGAAATCTGACTACCTATGGAAAGGCCCTTTATAGTACATATTATATGAACAGCTTTTATACCCCGTTATTTCATAGAAGTGTTTTTTTTCTTTCCTCCACCTTTTAAATAAATCCTACAGAGAGGCCTTGGAAGAAGAGGAAGTTTTTATTTTTTTTCTAATCTTCAGATTAGGAAATTATTAATTTTCTTATTGTTGCCATAGTATTTTCTATTAATCTTTCTTTGCCACAGACTTTTTTTGGATCCAATTTGTGTGTTATTTTTCCACTTTTATGCACACACCCAAAATATTCTCAATGATGTTACAGTTTTAGCATGTTCTTCCCCGCCCCCACCTCCCAACCTTCAGGTAGTGTTAAGATTGCAGTAATGTGTTATCTCTTTTAACAGGCAGTTAGATTACATTACTGCATGTTAAATGGTATCATCTTAATAGAAAGTAAATATGTTAATACATAAAGTGTTTTGGAAACTTTCGTGGTTGTGGTTGTATACCTGTATACTAAGTATTCTTGTTAGTATTTTATAAGATTATTCAATAATCTAAAATCAAGGATCCAAACCAAAGAAAGCATAATTTATCATATTTCACTTTGATAATTTCTTTTGTAACATGCATGCACAAGGTTACTAGGAATAAGCATGGGAATATTCTTGAATGACTTACATGTGGATGCTTATTCCAGATAAGTGTGTTATTGATCTTTTTGGCTTAATGTTAATTTCAAAGTTAATAAAAAGAGGTATATTTAGTCACTTGTTTTACATGAAGTTTGAAGATGCACCTGAATTTTGCTGCATATGTGTTTGCAAGAGCAGGCTAATTCTGTTATAACTATTTGATCTTTTACTGGAAAAGTAAGATTGGGATGTTGCATTGAGTGTATAAGGCCTGCCAGTCCCTATCTTTGTTCTGCTCAAATGTTATATGCCAGTTTGTAGTCCTTTTACTGTGCATTCTTCCCATTCTGTGGAACCCTGTATCTGTGCAAAAGATAATATACGTACCTGTGCATGTTTAGCAAGCACCATATTGTACCCACATGGTGTTTAGTATCTTAGCTGGAAGTATAATTCACTTTTTGTCACTGTGCTTTTATTTTTATGTAAACCTGAAGAAAATATTTCATTAACAGAGGGTTGAGTTTGGAGTACTTAATCATGTAATGGTTTAAAAAAAAAAAAGTTTCATCACTGCCAAAAACCGATCATTTTAAACTTTTTAAAACTTGCATTAAGATGACATGTAGGGTATTTACTCTAGCTGTCAGATCACTGTTGGGGAATAATTTGAAAACCATGCTACCTTATCCGTTGCTGCTATCAGTGATGAAATTAAAGTGGTTGGTTTTAATCTTACTGTGTCAGAGTAGCTTTATCAGAATTAGATCTCTTATGGAAGTGGTTTTCACATGTGCATCTTCAGATGGCGGTACAACGGCAAGTCTTATCTCTATTTTAAGGTTGGGGAAGTCGAGGTTACCAGGAGTAAGTGACTTTCTTGTTTTTCCTCAGTTTAATACTTTAAGCCAGCAGGAAAACTGAGAGTCAATCCATTCTTTGTTCTCTGGACTGCACTGCCTGTTACTAGCATGATCTTTTTCCTTCTCAGCCCTTTGTCACATAACCAAGCATTTGCCTGTAAGGATGAGTGCCTGAATGTGAAAATTTGTTACATAAAAGGCTATAAATGATTAAAATGGCAATCATGTCCAGTAAGGATTTTACTGGCTACTGGTAAGCACGTACTGAATGCATGTGGAAGTCATGGGTTATGGGCTTCAAAGAAGATCAGTAGTCTCTGAGCAATGAGGCACTCCTTTCCTCCACTCTTCCCCCCCAAACGGGCAAAGTAAGCTTGTCCGCTCTCCCCCATCTAGCTCTGCCCTATTTTATTAAATTTTGAAGGCCAAGTATGTATGGGTAACTGTCTTTGCAGCTCTTCAGCTTCAAAATGACAGCAATTCTGCACAATCTGAAAAAATAGGCTGTTTGATTAAAATTTACTATTGCTGCTTTTGTCTGTAACCTTTAAATATTTTTATATGAAACTGCTAGAAGCTGATGCATGAAGAGTAAACCTTTTACTTGCAGATGCGCTTCTAGCTCTATATGCACTGCAATATTTGAATGCTGATGGTTTACTAATACGTACAACATATTTCAGCATATGGTCAATACCTATAAGGTTCCTGTGTACCAAGTGAAAAATGTTGAAACTGTCCCTGCCTTTAATATTTCTGTATAATTTCCATATGCTGTGCTCTAAAGGAGTATGTTCATGAGCTTTTATTCTTGAAGTGATGGTTATGTATTGTCATTTATTAAAAATAATAAATGTAAATTTTATTTTATTTATAAAATTGTCTAAATGCTCACAAAACATTTGAATTCTGTGAGATTTGTGAAATAGGAAAGGTAATCCCCTAAGAAGTACTGGTGAAATGCTCTGTCACACTTGTATCTCGCAGGATTTTGGACCTTAATCTTATTACAGCCCTATCACTGCCTCCTAACAGTGTGGTAATACCATCTAATGCCCTGCTGCCTGCACAGCTGGATCCCGGGGCTGTGTTATGAAATGCTCCTACAAGGAAGTCGCTCTGCAGCGCCCATGGCCTTGATGGTTTCCATGGAAATGAACATGAATTCCTGTGCTGCGAAATTTGTTACAAAACTTTGTATTGCAGAGAAATACATTATACCAGTGTGTGAATAAGGCAATGGGGAATTTAAATACACAAATGTAAAGGTGCATTTTTTTTACTTACATTGAGGTAATATTTAAAGCATACTAGTGACTTGCAGACAGAGGAGATAGTCATTAACCTGAACAGCTGTGCAGTCTAACAGGAAAATGGGGCAGGACAAAAATCGAGGGGAGTTTGATCTACTAAAATATGACTTTTGTTTTCTGTGTCTCTTTTAAATAAACTTTACTTTTCTCCACTGTTTAATGACCTTTTCACTCAGTGCATTGCAGTTTGCATTTAACTTTTTCCCTTTGCAAGACCAAGCATCTCACTTAGACATAAATAAATAGATGACTTCAAACATGTTTCATGGTACCTACAAAACATTAGCTGATTAGTGTAAGTTCTTGACAGCCTTAAGGAAAACCTCAGCCTATGAAAGACTAACAAACCTCTAACCAAAGACCAGGAGTCACAATTTCTAATGTTGCATTCCTACAGAAACAGGCTTAATGTTTGTACTATTTCAGGTTTTTCAAGCCAAATTCCACCTAGCTATTTATGTCATCAGCAAAATCTTTTTCATTTTGTAGGACTTCTAGATAAGTATATTTCCCAGCCTTGGTTCTAAATGTTAAATAATGGTTCATTTCATGCTATATGTCTGCTTTTATATAAACCCATTATTTTATGAATTGGATTGGCTTGCTTCCCCCTGCCCACCATAAATTTGATATTTTAAGTCCCTACAGTTTTTAAAGTGTCCCAAAAATAGAACGAGTAAGAAGCAAACCCATGTGTATAGTGGGCATGTGTGTGCCTCTAGTAAATAGGTATGTTTGTGTGAATCATCTGGCAGTGTCCATAGTGGGCCTGGACTTGCACTGTGTAAACAGCCACCTTTATTGAAAAATTTTGGATGCTTGTAGTTGTAGGTAGGCTATATTTGTTGTAAAAGAAGGCCATGTTTTAATTATAATATATTTCCCTCCTGCTTGAAGGGAAATTATAGAGCTTTTGAAACACAGCATCTTGGAAGTATTTCCTACTTAAAATACAGATGGCTTTCTCTCATACTCAGAACTCTCTTGTCTTGACAGATGACCAGTAGATATAAAGCATCCTTGGAGAAATTTTTGAAAAATGTGCCCTTTAAAAAAATCCAAATACTTATTGTGTTATATATATTTGATAGGTTATTTATTCCTTTAATTTAGCTTCATATTATTTTCCTTTTTTCTGATTTGCGGTATTGTCAGGAATGTATCAATATTTTATCAAAATGTTCAGTTTCACAACAGCCTCGCTTTATAAGTACAGCATCAGACCTCATTATCATGCCCTGAGAAACTGCTTAACAAAAACAAATCATTTGTATCTGTGAACACCTAACAAAATGCAAGTAACTGCTTGGCCCCAGGAACCCAATGGTTTTCTACTTACTCTTCTACTGTTACCAAAAATCTTAATGTAGTCAACATCTGTCAATGTGATCTCTGCTATAGGGTCTCTGTGGAAGTAGTCTTTACAAATAATTAAGAATGGGTATTCTAGCSTAAAGATCTGTAGCTCCAGCTATGGATGTTAACACCTTCTTTGTCCTGTTAAAAATCACAAGAAAGTATGGAATTAAACGGCTATTAGCTCCATGAACTGGGAGGTCATACAGAAAACTGTGTAGATTCCTCAGGTGCCCTATAATTGAAGGCTGGTGTGGTTCCTAAATTAAGTAGAAAAGATAGAAAATTTTGATGTTGAATGAGTAGTCCATTACAACTTAGGTAATTTTCTTCAGCCTAAGGTACATGTTAAAAAGGAGCGCAGCTCCAGAATGGAAGTTACTGATGATACTTCTGTTGTTAAATCAGATGAAACTTTGGAGTTTGAAAACTAAGTAGGTGATACGGTACCAACTCGTGTCATAGGTCACCCAGGGAACAAAAGGCTTAGGCTACTTTTAATGCCCTTTGTAATAATTGCAAATATTTAAATGCTACAGGCACTTTATTCCCCCCACCCCTCTGAAAAGCTACAGTTTAAGATGGAATATTTACCATTCACTTTAACATGAATTTCCATAATGATGTCTGAGGACCTGTATGAGACGACTAACAAGAATCCTACAGTTCGTAATTTCCATGTGAAAATATACGCAGTAACTGCTGCTTGAGGTGGCTTTCATATATAGATGGACCTTCTCAGATCAATATGCCTTGTCCATAATAGTTGGAGTCATGCTCAGCTCCAGGAAATTTCCAGTCTAATGTCAAAAGAGAAGTTTTTTTTATACTTGCACCTAATGGAGGTGGCATGAAATGGCAACCATCGTTCTGTTGTGCCTCTTGTGGAATTATTGTTTTTAAGGACCAAATTTCTGTCAAGCTCAGAAATAAGGTTTTTACATCTGATGTTTATTATCTGTTGAATGACATAAAATGTAAGCTTACATATTCCTAAAACGGTATTTTCAAAGGCTTTGTAAATGTTGGTGTTAAGGCTCTAGCAAGTCAAGATAAGGGCAAAACTTTTTTTTTCTTCCCCCCTGCGGTTAGTCATTCTTTGGATAGCACATGCTAAACAGAGTGGTGAGGGGTAGAGTTCTTTTGTTGTACAGAAATATATAGTTATATTTTTAAAGCTTCTGTAATTTTCAGGTCTAGTTAGTTGTGTCCTTCTGGTTTTAAATCATGCACTGTATATTCAGATCAGGTATTTTTCTAATTCCTTGTCAGGGAACTTAAAAATTTAAAGTCTTTGCCGTAAACATTGTTAGGACTGGAGATATTTGCAAAAACAATTACTTTAAGACACTGAAGGTCTTGTTAGAACAATTTTGATCTCAGAAAAAAAAATTTACTTTCTATTAATTACTGTAGTTGTTAATTCCAAAATTAACTCTGGTTAAGGTGCATCTGAGAAGAAAGGAGTAAGTTTTTAAACATTCTTCATGTCAGGAATGGTCAAAAAATCAACACTGTAGGTTCTGTAAGAGAATTGAGAGAAATTCAAAAATCTCTGCAGATAGTCTAGAATATATCTTTAGTGAATGGAGGCTTTAATTGTCAACAGAGATTGTCACATTTCTGAAGATTATTCTAATGTAGAAAATTTGATTTTGTCTGTAGCCTTGAGTTACCTCGTGGTAGTACTTTGTGGTGGTATGGCAGTCTTGTGTTACGAAGGTTCATGTATGAAACCTAAAAGATTACGGTATCGACCTGTCGGCTGCATGATTTTGACATGGTACCTATCAGATACTGCCTTTTAGAAAAAAGTTTCTGTGGATTATACTGATTAAGTTATAAATTTTTGTCCATGTATGTAAATACCTGTCTCCTTAATCATCCAGAAGACATAGGTATGTGTAGTAGACATACTTTTTTTTTATTCTTAACCATCGCAATGGTACCTTAAATTCACTTCAGAATTTCTGTTCTCCTGGCAGAAAATTTGAGAGACTTTGTTACTGTGTTTTCGAGAGGTGCTGCAGCCAGGAGAGAAATGAGCTCAAGGCAAGTTTCTGCTTGGTGAGCTTCCAGAACTTGTCTTTTGTGAGTAGGGGATAAGCACTTATCTACTGCATGTAAAAACATCATCTGGCACTGTTCAAAAATGTTAACATTGCCCATGTTTCCCTGTATCCTGTTCTAATTTTCTCTTCTTTTTTCAAGTCGTTCTTGAGAACAATGCCATTTCACACTTATCTGAGGGTTTCGGAGCTGTTGTGTTTAATTTCACATTTTGAGTTGCTCTGCAGTAGCTAATTAGTTAGCTTTCTCCCTACGCACTGCAGCAGAAGCCACTCTGCAGCCTGTGTCGTGCTGAAACTCCTCCGCCTGGTCTTGGGCAGGTCCGCAAAACTAGAGATGTTTGATTCTGGGTATGTATTCACCTGGAAATTAAGCAGATTACCTAATTCTGTTTTTCCAAAGGTGCCATATGCGTATTTTGTATATTTTAGCTAGATATCTTAATTTTATGCATCTTTGAGTTTAGCACCATTCAAACTCATTTACATGTGTAGTTGTTAGTTGTGGTATTTCAGACCTATCCGTTCGCAAAAACACAGTAACAGTTTCTGCTCTCATCTGAACTTTGCTATGCTAGGAGCGTGAGTGAAATTGCCATTCATGCTGTCATGTTTAAGTGCAAAAATCCTCTATCTAAGGTGTAAGAATTCACATGGAGAAGGCTCCAGCACTGTGATAGCATGCGTTCAAAATGTCAGATACTATTAACTGTAATAGTTTTCATGGACTTTTTCTGCCAAGATAAACATTGATCAGAGTTTCACCAGCATTAAAAATATTGAGGGCATGTGGATATCTTGGCGCCTCCTGTGTTTGTTGCCCTTGTCAGTTATGGTTGATTTGCAAATGGCTACGTAACCGAGTATTACTTACACACTCTGCCCGTCCCCTCCCCAGATGCTGGCAGCTTGGGGCTAGTGCTTGGGCTGATTAAGCTTTCTTGGGGAGGGAAAACTGTTAGGCATTCAAAACATTTAAATACTGGATTTAAGAAAGTAAATCTTGTTACATCAGGTAAGAAGTGCTCTCTTAATGGATATTGCATCGCTAAGACAAAGTACAGCACAGGTACTAGAAACCTGGTTTCGTTGCGGTGGTAACTTCCAGCTCTCTGCAACATAATTACACGTGAATCACTGGAGAGCTTTGGTACGGTGTCGCTTCTTTTCAGAGAAATATGAGAACATACGTCTTGGCATATGCGTGATGTTACAGCTGAATGTTCCTCGGATCCCCAGAAAGGCCTGTGGTATTTCAGCTGCCAGTTCGTGTTATAGGTGTTTCTATAGTAAGATATAAACTTCTTAAATGCTATCAGAATGTAACCAAAGTTTCAAATTTGGCATTATACCTTACCACTAAAGTATCTTTGATCATTTTAATAGTTTCAAAATGGTTCTTTTTTGTAGTATGACTTCATTTTTAATGTTTGAACGGTGCTTTGAAGATTAGAAGCACTGCTGAACTACAAGCATTTTTTGTTAATTGAGGATTAATGGCATTTAAATCTGGCAAGTGGCTACTCCAAGTGACTGAATTGCTTTGGTATTTTGAAGACTAATTTACAAGGCTGGGGGAGTCTTGAGTTTTATTTAGTAGTTATTTGTATATCCTTTTTTGAACAGCCTTTTGTGTACCTAAATATTTCTTATGTACCAATTTTATTTACTAAGTTTTGCTGCAGGCAACTGTCAGTCTGCTTCCACAGATATATGAAGTAGTATAAACAGAAAAATGTTCTTATTTTAAAAAAAGAGAAGAAAAGGAAAAAAAAAAAAAGATATTATGGATATATGAATAACATACGAATATATGAGTATTAGCCGCAGGGTCTACCTCAGAAAGGTTGCTTTAAAAGTGAATAATTGATAAAATTAATGCCTTGTGTGTTATGAGGTATCAGAATTAAAAAAAGCTTCCTGAATTTATTTTAATTTTTTTTTTACAGTAAGTCATATTAACTGATACAGTTTCTACTTGTGTACATAGCTTTTCTTGATGGTCCAAGAAATACCATTTTACCGAAGATGTGCTGCATTACTTAAAAATAACAAAAACAGTTGAAATGTGATTTTTGTTACTGTTAATTTCATGTAGCAATGGTATAGCAGTGATGGGTCTAAGGGTATTAAAAACAGTTATGGTTTGTACAAAGAGGCAATATCTGTTGTTAGATGATAGGGTCGGTGAATAGGAACTGGAAATAGTAATTGGAAAAGTGAATCAGCACTGGATGAAAGGTAGGTTATACTGGTGCTTATTCAGATTTCTTCGGGATATTCTTTTACGTGTCATTTGGAAAAACTGATTCGTAATTCTGACTGTGTTGTCAGAATTAAATTATTTTGACACTTCATAGTTTTATTAATCTGTGTAAATAAATGTATTCTGATTCTGTTCTGATAATTTACAAACCTAATATCTTTTGGGGAAATTGTAGGTTAGTGTTTATTTTTGTGGTTTACTCAATACGAAGCATTGGTTTATGCAATAAAATTGGGAAATGTCATGGCATTGTCATTTGTACAGTGACGCAGTTTTCCTGCTGCTAGACTAGTAAACGAATGGAATGATATGTTAGCATCTGAAACTGGTCTCCTTGTTATCACCAAAGAAATGAAGTAGTTCTACTTTACATTTGAGTGTCTGTTTTTAATACCAAAATACAAAATACCAGTGCATGTTTCCTTATTGGTCATATGTTTGTATTTTGATGGCAGGTTTTTCAGTCCAAGTTTAAGATCCTGCTATACTAATGGTTTATGTGTTATTTACTAAATAACACTCTCCAGAACAAAGTGAAAACAAGAATGGGGTGTCGTTGGATGCATTCCTCAGATTTCTTTAGTTATTTTTTCATAAATGATTTCAGTAGCTAATGTATTTTACAGTGCAGCCTTAACTTCTGCAACTTTTTAATAGGTGTGAAGTTTAGAAAAGTTACTTGAAACCTGGAGTTCATGAGATACCTTCCTCAGACTCCTTTAAAAGTAACAAAAAAACAAAGCTTGTCAGCAGACCTAAATTCGATATATTAAGGTCTGTATCTCCCTGGATAATATCTGCCAGGGTATTCAGGTTAAAGATTGAAAACTGCTGACCTAGGGCATAACTTCAGTTTGTATTTGGGGTATTTTGTTAGCATTTTAAGAATTTTGAACACATGAGAGTGGTATTGTGAATATCTTGGTGATAAGTAAGGATTTAGTGAGTGTTAGCCCTCTAATATTTATATCCAACTTAGCTGGAAAAAGGATTTTCTTTTCCACCTTTTTTTCCCCTTTATTTCCCAAAGCAGGCTGTCCATGAAGTTCTTTTCCCAGTTTGCCCCAAGAGGAATAATATTTGTAAGGATTTTTTTTTTTCACTTAACCTATATTGTGGCACTCTAATTCATTATTTCTATTCATTATTACTACTAATTCATTTAAAAATTTGACATGAACTTAGACTAAACAACCAAGGAAAAAGCTAGGGAAAAATATGTTCCTGATGTGTAACTGTGAATTTAAAATTTTTTCCCTGTAAAAAGTTCACTAAATGCCAGTATTTATACAAAATCTGTTCTCAGAGTGGTTGAGCTGAAATCTGTTATGAGAGTGGGTTTGCCTATGGACGTAAAAGTAGTATTGCTTCATTAACTTTGTAGTTATCAAACATTTCTAGTGTGGTTTGCTTAGATGGACTAGAATTTAGTGAAATAAGACCCACTTATCCTGGACCTAGTGTAATTTTTCTCAAGTCTGTGTGTGTGTGGTTAGTGTTTCTGATCTTTTTTATTTTTCAAAAAACCCTACAATTTTACTTAAGTGTAAAGCATTTCTGGCAATTAGTTGACTTATTTTTGAGTGATTGTTTTCTCCCTCATACTATTCCTACTTACAGTATCATCTCATGAGAATAATTCATTGTGGAATTCAGATTTAGGACAGGAAGTGAGAATTATTTTGTTAAAGATATGATAAGAAAATCTTGCTTCTTGTTTGTGTTCCTTCTTTGGTCATTGTTTCATTATTCTTAAATATCCTTTGAAAAAAAATTAGTTTACAACATAAAAATAACATTACCATCTGATGTAAAACTGTACTAAGATGTAATCTTGAAAGTTAATGCAACTGAAATTAGATGGATCTTTTATGTTTTAAAAATTTCCTACAAGTTTCTGTATAGTTAGTTTTAAGGTGTTTTGATAGTGTTTTCCTGTGTCATGTCTCCCTCAGGAGGGAGCTTATTGCCCCTGTAAGATAGCTTTTAACAGTCATAGCAAGAAGGTAAAGAAAAAAAGATCAATATTTCATTTTAGAAGGTTGTTTCAGAAAATTGATTTAGAACTGCGTTTTGACCATTCATTTGATGGTCTTTTTTATTCTCCTGTAATTTTAGAATGGCCTTGTGTTCTTTAAACTGTATTAAAATTGCTGATGTTTTAGCCAGTAGCTTTCTTGGTTTGCAGCTCTAATTTAGAGAACACTTAAACTATATATCTGGAGTTTTAAAATTGTTGGAGGGGAAAAAAAAGGTTGCTTAATACACTTTTCTTGTCTTTGTGTTTTAGGTTGTATTAAAGATCATTAAACATTACCAAGAAGAAGGACAGGGGAATGAAGTGGTCCAGGGAGTGCTGCTGGGACTTGTGGTGGATGACAGACTTGAAATCACAAATTGTTTTCCTTTTCCTCAACATACAGAAGATGATGCAGACTTTGATGAAGGTAATGTTTAGAGTTGTGCAAAACTTGAGAATACAAAGTCATCATATGTGCAAAAAAAGTCCACCTGTCTGTCCCCCCCCAAGTGACTGGAAATTTACGTGTCATCAGAGAGTCTTTTATTTGACTCGAGGTATAAATGCATTCTTTGAAATGCCATTCTGCATATCCAGCTTGAGTCTTGTCTACATGAAATTTATAGAAATAAATATTACACAATATGGACACACTTATTTTAGAGTAAGATTGTCCACACAGGAAGTTACATTAGCTTCCAACCTATAATTCATATAGACTTTGAAAAGCTTTTTATGAAAATGGCTATATGTGTATATTCATATATCTGTGCATGTTTGCGTACGTACATTCATGTATGTTCATATATATGTATATGTGTGTATGTATATGTGGTTAGGCATATAAATTGCCTCCCTGGGGATTTGTATGTGTTAAGTACTCATTGAAAACCTGGAAAGCAGAGCTTTGTAAGTTTAAGAGGCACTGCTGACTTGAAATCTGGATGATCTTTTTGCTTCTCTAAGTGAGCTAGAAGTAGTGTCAGTTGTTTACATCTGTCTCCCTTGCTGGCCTTAATAATGTTTTCTTAATGCCTGTGTAAATCAATATAATCCACTTGCCACAGAATGATATAAAATTTATAAATTAATCTCAAAAGGCATACAATTCTAATCTTTTTTTAAAAATATATTTATATATATATGTATATAGATGTGTGTGTATAATAATACTAGTAGAAACACTTTTTTGTTAGAGCTTAAGAGAGTTTAGCATCAAGAATAACTGAAAAGGCAATGTAGTCAAAGTAGTTATGATTGGAAGCCTGATTGTATCTAATTTTGTTAAATCAGTTTGAGCAAGATTAATCTTGCTCACAGTGGTATTAGATATATTTAAATTTTATCTTTATTAGTAAAGAATTGTAGACTCTACTTTTTTAAAAAGAGACCATTTTAAGACTTTCTTGACGCTTGGTAAGGTGCTTAGCTGTTTTTTGCTTCTGCTGTGGCATCACACAATTCACTATATGGAAAAAAAGGCAAAAGACAAGGGTGTGTTAATTGTCCTACTGTAATATGGTGGTAGGATCAGAACTGTGTTTTATTAAATCCTAAAAGGCATTTAAAAGATTATTTCTCTCTTCTGTAACTCTTCAAAGGATTGGGCTAATCCAAGTTTTTAATTAGAGCCCATGCTTCAGTTTTTCCTGTAGAAAATGGCCTAATTGTTTCAATGTAGCTGATAGAGGAGCAAGGAGTGAAATGTATTTCTTTATTTCCACGAAGGATTCATCAAACTACATGATGGCTACCATGTAGACTCTGTAAGCCTGTGATCTTTTATGTAAGCTTCAACTCTAGCTAAACATAGAGAACAGCTGTTCCCGCTCAGGAGTAACTTCGTTCCAAGAAAGTGTCTTTTGTTACCAATCTTCTATTTTACCTTCTCAGTAAATAGCCAGTGATCCTGGCATAAGGTGCAAAAGGCAATGCCTGTGGACCTTCTCTCACCTGGATGCCTTAGCTTGTCAGCCTTCTGTTCCTGTGCTACACACACATATATGAAAGAGCAACAAACTCTAGTCAGAGTAAAAAGTGAATCTCTCACAGTTATGCTGATGTTGATCAGCACCGCTATGAACATTAGGAAATTTGCAGGCAAGTCAGTCACTTTTGCTTGTGCTGAACTATAGAAGGCTACAAAGAGGTTCTCTGCCTTCTCAGTAAAATATATTTAAGTAGAATTAACCATTCAGAAACCCACAACTCTTTGCTCGCTCTGCATTTCCTTTACTGAGTGCCTCTTCAGCCCTTGGACCCTTGTGGCAGAGGCTAGGGAAGATTAAAACCAAAACAAAATGGCTCTGGAGATATCCAGCTGAGCATTAGGTGCCTTTTTAGCCTCTACATAGAATTGCCCTCTGTCTTAGCAATGTGAAAATCAACCACGCTTTATAAATACTCCATGTTTGTTCTCCCTGAAGCTATGTTTCCCTAGGCAAGTATCCTGCCAGCTTTTCAGAAGATTCTTTTCTTTCTTCTGGATACAGATGTTCCAGAAGAGAAATTTCTTGTTATCTGCCAGAGCTTTAAAATTTGGGATGCTAAAAAACAAATGAAACAAGGGACCTCCAGCCCCCTAAGTCTTGTACATTCATATGTCCGCACAGGTTCAGGCCCCAAGATATGGAGGGAAAGAAGAAGGATATCTGCATTTCAGTGCCTCCTCTACCCAGAAAGATTCACTCTTTCCTTTCTGGTCAGAATAATGTTGTCTCGTCTCCTCTTCTTGTGTAGTATATCTTTGGATTTTTTTCCTTTCCCCTTGCCTAAGATTTTGGGATAAGGACAATCCTATGGCAGTGTAAACTTCTGGGCCTGCAAGGAGTATTTCTTAAAGGACTTGAGTCATACTTGATCTTGGGTTAATATGGGGACTGTTGCATGGGTTGACGGGCCACATTACCTCAGCTGCTCTCTTCCTGAGAGGAAGAAATAGGGAGCAACCACTGTTGGGTTATCTGTTGGCAAACTCCTAATCTGCTATGGAAAAAATTGAATGAATACCCTAAAAAGAAAATTCCTTCTGCATCATTTTGCAAGAGTGCTAGGAGCAAGGCACCCGAAAAATGTGCATTACCTTATGGTCTTGAGTTGATGAAGGTAGGTTGGATCATTAGTTTTCAGATTTATGAGGACCAAGAAGCTCATGTTAATTGTAAACTTGAGGAATTTTAATTCTGCAGTATTCAGTTGTCTAATAACAAAATGTGGTGTCAGAAAACTGGAATCATCATTGTTAGGAGAATTAAGTTTACCTACAGGAAGGCGAAATTTGAACGAACGAATTGTTGAGTAATCGACAAGAGACATGTAAGCTAATGATTTCCTTTCTTAGAGGAAATCTGCTAATATAAAACACATTTTTGAAGGTGGTAAGAAGATACCATTAGTTTAAATCTTTAAATAGCTATTTAAATAATATGACATTTAAGAATCAGATTGATAAAGATGGATTTGTAAATGTTAGCAATAACCATTTCTTCAGATATGCTTTTGTTAAGGTGGCATGTTGTCTCTTACTGCTAATGCCTGAGCTAATGTAAGTTTTAACTTTGTCTCAACAGAATTCCCTCCAAAATGATTTTTTTTTGATTTAAAAAAATACTGTTCCTTTATTGTAAAAAGAATTCAGTTTGGATTAGGCTATTTCTAGAAACTACATAAAACATGAGAGAGATTTTTTAACTTCCAATGATTCATTTTATAAATCTAGGAGGATTATCTTAACTTTTGTAAACTCAGAGGTGTTTTTCTGTTTTTTTTCTTACAATGTCATCTTCCTAAGTGTTTTTTTTTTTTTTTTTTTAATGAAGTATAATTTTTTTTTGCAAGATTTTCCTCTCGGGGAAGTCTTGCGCACTTACGATGGCCTGCATATTATTTTCTGGGGAGAATTTCATTCAGCCTAGTTCTCTGTGTTAGAAAGCTCTGGGTAAAGGTTAGTTGATGACATGTGAGCTAGTAGAGGAAAACTGCTTGAGTATATTTTGAGTGTCTGGCACAAGATGCTTGAACAGTAGAGTTGGAAAATGTTGGGGCTGCACTCCAGACTCATGTTCAGACATTTACTTTGAAATAACTTTGTTTCCCTGTTAGTAGTATACTCGTAAATGCTCAGAGCTTTCGCATTTACTTTTCAAAACACAGATCTTTTAAGACACTTTCGGATTACTTTTTTGTTTTTTTCCCTGATGGATTCTCCTCTTCTTCAGGGAGAATTGGATTTCTACTGTAAGGATTTTTGGTTAAAGCATTTCTGTGAAATGATGCAGTACCCAAGCTTGTCTCTGTGAGGTTAGATTTCTGAGGATTACTTTCACTTAGGGTACTTCAAAGTTTTTATCTGATCTCAGTGTTTCTTTCTTTCAGTTAGGGTCTACAGAAAAAGTGGACTTTCTTTTGCTTTGAGATCACGCATTAGATATATTTTCTTCCTGAGAAATAAATGTATTATTCTTAAATATAAGTGGTGTCTCTGAGGCAAAGGTTAAGTTCAGTTCTTTGCATGTCATTGTTCTTCTCTTCTGCTATTCATTCAGTAGCTTTTTTTCCTGTTTAAAGGAAATGTATATTCCTTTCATGGAGAGCAACAGTTAACAATGGCATATACATTTTATAATTCACTGTCGCTGTTGTGTGAGGTCTAATTTTGATAAGGCATTTTGAAACAGATTTTATTCCAACCTGGTATGTTTTAGTTCCTTACTTTTAAAGCCAGGATAAAAAATTGTTGTGATAATCATGCCCATAGACAATTATATAATTATATATCAAAAAAAGTTCTAGATGGTTGTAACTTTTTCTTCTTTTATAACTATGCAGAGATTTCATTAGATTCCCTGTGAAATACTACAAATAAAAAGATGATGCCTTTTCTCTCCCCTTTTGCCTCTCCAGTGATTTTTGCTTCCTTACCTGCTATAGTTTGTATTTGACTGTATCATCAGTCAATAACAACTAAAAATAACAGGGTGAGTATTTTTTGTGGAAGTGTTTCACTGTTTTATTCAATGAGGCTAAATAGGAGTCAAAGTCACTTATTGTGAAATAGTACATTGTAACTCTTGTATAGTATTTTTTCAGGGCTTCTAATCAAACAACGGTGGCAGCATTTTATACTGCAGAGTCTTTCTTGCAATATTATCAGTACGGTGATTGGTAATATGTGATCCTTGTAGAAGCAGAAGGCTTCTGACAGCTAAAAGGAACTTGCTTGGAAAAGTTAATTTCAGATAAAGTAATGGAGTACTTGTGTGCTTTTGAATTGTTGTCCACTGCAATGAGGATGAAGGACGTGTTCTCTGTGTTAAAGCCCTTCCCGTTTTATTGCAGGAATTGTTCTTGAGGTGAGGTTCCTTGAGGGAAAGCCTGTGGTCTGCGGTGCTGTGGTTCCACATTACAGGGGCTTCAGGACCCAGTGGCAGGAGGAGTTCTTATGCTTCCAGCGTACTGTGCCACAGTGCCCAGCTATCGTGGTGGTTGCTGAACTATTTCAGCTTTTAAAAAAAAAATTACCAAAAGGCTACCAAAAAGGCTACTATTTTCTAAAGATATATTTATTCTTTTGTTTACTTAATAGTGCAAGCTCCACAAATTGTCTTGTGAGCGCAGCTGTAGAGGTAGTGTCCTCTGGCATAGGGGAGGAAACCCCTTAAGCTTGCGGTAAAATCCTTATGCTGCTTAAAACCCCTTTATGGTCAAACCAGAATCTCCTGAGAGATACAAAGCTGTGGGGACTTAATGGACTATGTGAAGGATGAAAATGTCTTAGGGTAGTATTGCTGTAACAGCCCTGATGTCACCAAGTCCCAGCCCCCTAGCTGTGTTGAATCATCTGCTTTCCTTAAAGCTGACACAGGTGGCTTGCTTATGCTAACAACTAGAATAATCTCCGCTGTTTCTCTTGGAAATACTAAGGCTAAGTTTTCTGTTTTCCTTCCTCCTGTTGTTCTCATTTTAAAACTAGCTGTAATAATACTCAAAGGATTCTCACTGTAGACACATCTCTTATTTCTCTTGTATGGTTACAGGACAGAGTCCGGACACGCTGTAAATGTGTTCTGAGTGGGCAGGAGCAACTTCTAGCTGACCAAATATGCTCGCTTAGGTGTAAGAGTTGGTCAAAACAGAAAGGGACAGATGTCTGTGTGTTGCCTTTTATTCAATGGAAAGGGGAATGTTTATGAGATAACAGAAATCCAGTCATATGGAATTAAAGTTTTATTTCACTAGGGACAGGAACGAATGACCCCAGTGCTCCTAAATCAGAACCTTGTTTCTGGCCCCAGTTGTGATGCATTCATCTGAATTTCTCAACAGTGTTTTTTGTAAGTTCCTATACTGTTTTAGAAAGAAGGTTATATTCTGGTAATACTGACTTTTCAGCTGCCAAGTGCTGGCAAAATTTTGCACGTCAGGTTTTTGTTTGAGTTTATGAAGTTTTAGTCTGTGCTGTTTGCATGAAGAATTTGAATTGTAACTTTGATTTTCTTTATCATTGGGGTGGAAGGAATTTGTGAACTAGTTCGTAGACCTAGTAGGGATTAATTTATATAGGGGATTCTGATGATCTTTGGCAGAAGACAGGTGGTTGCTTCTTAAAAAGTAAAACTATAGAGTCTTTTCCAGTCTTGCATGTTTTGGATTTTTTTTTTTTGAGGGGGGGGTTATCATAAATAATTTTGGAATGTATTGAAATCGACAGAGAGGCTGGTAATTAGGTGTGCTTAATTGTCATGTAATAAGATGTAGCACATATGCTCAAGGTTCTTTACTAAAGCTGCTAATCACACCTGGGTTATTTGGTACTTCACCTGTGGTTGGTGTGAATTCTTGATTTGTTTTCTAAAAGGAAACTAATGTTGACACTTTGCATAATTGTAACTATTCAATTAAGTATCGGGCATATAGCATATTAAACATTTTTGCATAAGTTTTCATACTATGCAGACTTAGCTATACTGGATGTTCTTTTTTTTATTGGGTAAATTTAATTTTCCTTGAGAAGAAATTCATATGAAACACTATTTTTTCAGGGCGGAGTCTAAAGTTTATGTGTGGATGTATGAGCTCATCTGTATTAGATACATAGATGTACCCCCAAAGTGTATATATATATATTTTTGTAATAGAAAATCCTAAGAAAAAGTGTTCTTAATTATCTCAAATGCAATAAAGAAACGTRAAGAGCATGTTTATGCAGCCTTATCTTAATTTTAAAGCTCTTTTGAATCAGGCTATTGGACTGAAAGTAATGTGATAAAAAAGACACTGCTCGGCAAAGCRGGCTCACTCAAACCTCCATTAGGGGGCACTGTTACCAAGCTTACAGAACCCAAAGACTAATTTGTTTTCTTAGCCGGGAAACCTGGGACTTGCAGACAGAAGAGGAATAAAAATTATTTTCATCTGATAAGGTTCAGATAATGTTTTCTACAAATGAATTCCTAAAATATGTTATAAAGTGCATTGAATTAAATACAACTGTAATGACTCACTCGTTGTTGTTGTTGTTTCTTAAATCAGTCTAAATGTACTACACGTGCTAAGGAACTGTATAGATCAGTGTAATTTGCTTCAGAGATTTTGTATGTGTATCCTAAGCAGAACAGTAGTTTTCTTGTTTTGCAGGTTCTCCCCTTCAGCCCCCAGTTTTAACACTGCTAAGTAAGAAAGGGGAGACGACACTGGTGATGGGTCGTCTTAGACGGCTTTGTCCTGATAGATTGTGCAGATTTAAAAATTGCAGACAAACTATTCCTTTTCTTGATAGTATTACATGAAATGCCTGAAATAATTTGTTTATTGCATTGCTGGATTTTTTTGGTTGATTTTTACCGTAGATTCAGTGCTTTAAAGTGGTATATAAATCCTTTTGTTCAAATTAATTTAGAATCAAAACAGAGAAATTATTTTATTCTTTAAAGCACTAGACATGTTGAAGTTTTGTTTGAATGCAGTTCCATTAAGATTTTTCAGCAAAAGGAATTAGTGTAATTTGCTTTTAAGCACAGAAATGTTGCACCATCTTTTTTTTTTTAAAGAAAACATTCTCAAGGAAAAATGTCATGAGGTAATTTTAAACATGAAAACTTTATGACTGCCTAGATTCTGACAAATTCAACCATAGCTTTCATTTGATTTTATAACCCACATATACATGGGTATTTAAACTTTTTACTTGTTATAATCATGCTGAACTTTACTGAAAATTATGCTTAAGAATAATAATTTAGTAATACTAAAATAGAAGTTATGGAAGAATCTATTTAGGTGAATAATGTGTTAGATAGTTTACTGTATGTAAATACTTTTTGGCAGCGTTGGAATGAACTAGAAGACTGTATCCAGCTAAATTTTGCATTAAACTCTTTCACTATACGCAAGTTTTGAACTTGAAGCTAGCAGACTTTTATTTTGTAGATTTGTGTTCCGTCTTAACTGTATTCTGCATAATAATGATGTAGGATTGYTTAGTTTGCTATATGGATATTTTGTATAGTTTTATAACTCTTGCAGAAACTCATAATTTTTTACTTAATCAGCAATATTAAAGCCCGATTTCTTTTTTCATTTTCTGCAATTTAGGTAAAACATTACAAATGACCTATTCTGAATTTGATTTTTCTTGCTAATACGATCAGCTGAACTCTGACTAAAGAAATTGGAATGTACAGAAGAGTATAATCAATTAATTAATAAAAGTATATTCGGGTCTTTTATGTGTACTTTGATTTCAGACATTAGTTCTCTGGTTTTATGCCTATATTGTAATTCATGATAGTGATTTGAAAATACTAAACCTTATGCTTACCGTTTTTAGAGGAGAAAAAATGTACAGGTTATTTACCCTGAGTATTCAAAAGTTTTTCCGATCATTTATGACGAGTTACAAAGAATCTGAAGATTATTTGATTTTTGCAAATTCATTTCATGTATTACTTGTTCAATTTTGGGCAAATGTGAGAACTTAATATGAAAACATTTTATGTTCCCACGGTTTAAATCAGGCAGACACAAATGAATTCATATTTACATTTTATCATTAAGTTGTGGAAATATTATGGTAAACAATATCTCATATGCTAATTCCCATTAAAAGTAGAAACTGTCAACTTTTAGCTCTTGTATTATTGATTGGTTTATGACGTGATGTTACTGCAAACATGGCAAAGGTGAAACTTGCTGGCATTTTTTTTTCCAGACTACTCTATATTTTTTACTGAGCATTTGCATTTTGCTTTACTTCAGTTCAGAAAAGAATCCTGCATATAACAATTTGTATTTTAAGATAATACTGGTTTTTCAAGGCAATTGCTGTAACATATGATAGACATCCCAGTAGATAGATAGCCTGCTCTCATCTTACCAAACTGGGGTGCCTTACTTAGGTCCCTACAAGTTAGAAAAGTGGTATCTTTAGGCTACCTCTGTGTTTGAAGGAAATAGAGATTCATCCAAAAAGAAACTTAGACCATGTAAAGACAGTGTTGTCAATAGTGGTAAACCTTCCTACTTTCTCCATCTTTGACTATGAATCTTCAGTCTTCAGTAATGTGCTACAGGAGTGGAAATTTCCATTCCATTTAACTGCATGGATCACTCCATTCGTGNTTTTTTTTTAAGTTTATGCCATGTGCTTTCTTAAGAGCCTAATTGCCTGTGGTCTCTGTGTTCCCCTGAAGCTTTGGCCGGTTATTTTGACTCGTGGTCCATTTGTTCCTTTGGTACACTTCCTTTGGTACAGTGTTATTGGACCAAGAGAGGAGAATGCTCTTTTAACACCTTCTTACCCCTTTCCACTCCCCCTCCTTTCCTTTTCTGCTAATGCAAGTATTTAGCTGTTTCCTTCCCTGAAGAATGCTGAAATAAATTTGAGGGAGCTGAAGAAAAGCACAGCAAAATCAACGAGTACCACATGCTAATATCTTATTCTGGGAGGCAATTGAAGTAAATGCATATCGCTTGGTTAAGCAACAATTCAGATTGATAGATCTGGGTATAAAATAATGAAAAATAATTGTAATCACAATAAGTAGAAGTAAATTGGATTTTTTTTTGTTTTGTTTTATATTGTCTTCCCTTATCAGGTGCATTTTCTGTTCTGGGAAAGAAAGAAGTGCTACTGTATTTTTTAGTTATCAGCTAAAATCCTGTTGCCACTTTTTAATGAATGTAACAGCATTGTTAATTACTCTGAAAAATTACAAAAGTATGTATTAAACCATAAATTTCATGAAAAAGTTGCATGTAGGTCATGAAATACAGAACTTTCATTATTTCTTGTGGTTTAAAGGCAGGGGATTGTTCTGTGTGCCAAATCAGTGCTGAAAGGTTTCTAAATGGTAAGGCCAGAGAGAGTATTGAGCTGTGTGAATAAAAAACTGTGTGAAACTCCAATTTAGGGCAATTAAGTTTTTAGATTGATTAATCAAGTGCCAATCAAAATGTTATAGGCCTCATCCTAAAACTTAAGTTAATGCATCCATTTATAAGAATAAAAAATAAAGATTTGGTAACTACATTAACTAATTAATGCCCTAAAGAACTAAATATTATTGATTTCCCCCCCCTTTCCCCCAGAACCTGATTTTACAGGCAGTTTCAGCATCTATGGTCTATGAGCTGAATATTGTGAGGGGTAAGGTTTTACCAATACAGTGCTGTATTTTATCTCAGGAAACTAAAGTTTGCAAAACACATTAGGACTGAGGAAAAACTAGTCCTTTTTAAAATCATCAAACTTTTACAGTTGTACAAAGGCAAATGAATTTAAATAAATTCAGTTGACTCTACTTTTTTTTTTTATCTGGCTTGTACTTCTTGAAGCTAATTTTCAGTATTTGGGATCCAAAGATTTTTTCCGAATCTCTTTTTAGGCTGTTAAAATAACAGCTTTTTGTATGAGCTTTATTTTTCTGTAATGTTTTTTCCTGAGGAATAAACTTTTTTCTTACAATAAAATGTAGTTATCAGAATTTTTTTAAAGAAGATAGACTGGGATGTATTAGTGAGCAGGAAAATTTGTTGGGGGTATCAGAAAATTTGTCCTTATTTCTTACTTAATAATATTTTAGAAATTATGCTGGATTTTCCACAACTGCATAATCTAGAAAAATAAAGTAGCATTTTTCTCTTCTAAAAGAAAGTTATGAGTACTCAAGGTGTAGAACTCACTAAAAGCAAATCACACTTTGTGTATAGTATTTACATTTATTTTATTGATAGGAAGACTGAGACATGTTACTGGTTCAAGATTCAATACTGGCTATTGAACTGAATACTCAAGGAATAGACTTGAAATCCTTTTTGCTAACAGGAAACGTTCTGCAGCAGTAGAGTTGAAAGGATATGAATCTGATTCACAGGATTACTAAATTTAAATGATTTCCTAGGGAAATATCCTTGATAGAAAGGAGAAAACTCCTTAGCAGAATTTAGGTCTATATTTTATCGTCATTTATTTTTGATCTCTATAAACTGTTAAATCCAATGGTGCAGTCAAAAATATGTGGAGACGCTGAAGAAACTCAAACTGATCAAATCTTGCATTTTGCTGTAGTTTGTTAAGCCACTGTATGAAAGCTCAAGAATGGCAAAATTTAAGGAAATGAAAACTTTTTTAAAGCTTTACTGAAAATGACTAGGATGCGCATGCATGTATGTGTAATAGTTGGTTAAATTTATATAATTCCTTGTCAGCTGTATTTACAAAATATATTTATTGCAGCTAAGGTAGTTCTCACCCATCTAACTTTAAGACCTTTACTTCATTTTGGTTTGTGGTGTGTTATTTGGGAAGTTGTTACAGTATGCAGCTTGTCCTTTGTTGCACTGTTTGCTTAAATATACAGTTTGATTTCTTTTATTGGATTACATGCTTGGGTTCAACATAAATTCATGCAGTAGAAAAATACACATTAAAATAGATTGTTTACTCTTCAGTAAAATGCTCTTACATTTTTGTAGGTTTAATATGATAATTCTTGATGCATATATTTGTTATAGCCAACATGCAACATTGTGGAGTTTTATTCAATAATAGAAATGGAAAGATTTCTTAAAACTTTTTTAGAAAACAAGACAGACATGTTCTTTGTGTGATATATTTAGGTCATAAGGGACATCTGCTAAGGATAATTTTTTAACACTTGCTAACAATCTTAATATAATACGACCTATTCATCAGTCATATTGTTCCTGACTTGGCTAGTGTGGATTTTAGTGATTCCCGATGTGCATTCAGATTCTCTTAATTGCTAGTTTCTTGCTGTTCTATCTTATTGTTTTGTAGGACAATGCATAAAYGGGCACAGAATAATCAAAATGGTTTCCCTGGCCATATTAGGCACCTAACAGAGATATATTTGCTGTGCAATGTGTACATGTTTTTATAAGTGGAAACCTCATTGGAACAAAATAAATCTTAACATAATGGGGAAATAATGCAAAAAGAAGACTTGAACGCACTGTCCAATATATCTATCGCAAACTCGTCCACGTAATATATCTTGGAGCTTTTATGGCATACGTTTATGCAATGGAGAAATTAGAGGAGTAAGTTTGGGACACAGTACAGACACTGAACTTTAGGGCTTTGGAGATCTCAAGCTGTTATATTCTTCTATTTTTGTGCCCTTGATTTAAAAAGAAAAACTCGTTCAGAAATATTTGCAGTTTAACTGAGATTTAATCTTTTACATTCTCATGAACTCAGAATTTTATGTAGCTGTAAGGTATTTAACTTCAGAAGTACATGTAATATTCCTCCAACCTGCACAAGTAAGAGTGTCATAGTAAGATGGGCAACACTAAGCTGGATTGTTTGTAGGGGGAGAGGGTATGGCACATTTGTGTATTTTAGGTTTTGGTATTAGTGAGACAGGCAAACTGACCAGCCAAAGCCTTGCAAAATTACTGAAAGAGGTATTTGCAATTTATATTGGAGATACTTCCACATGTGGAAGGAAATGGAGTTTTTCCAGCATGTTTCTTTATGCAAAAATCATGATGTTTAGCAGTTCTTATTGCTCCCTGCTGTGGTCTTACCTACTGATAATTTGTTTAATGCTTTTGTATAATCATTCTAATCATTGAGTTTTTTATCTTAATTTGGTTTGTGCAGCTCTGAACTGTTTGTGGTGGTGAAGGAAAAAATGTAGAAATCAGAGCTTTTGCAGTGGGTTGAGGGAAGCTTTCCTTATAGGTTATTCCAGGTGTTGAATCTCTTTTAAATAGAAGTCTTATCCCTCTGATCAATTTTGGAAGGAAACAAAAAGACTTTATCTGCTCGATTTTACACTGCTATCTTTAATGTTTTTTCTCAGCCAAGCACAAATAGATGATTTTTAAAATCCCAGGTAGTTGCAGAACATCAGCTTTTTTTTTTTTTTTTTAATACTAATTCTTTAAGTGATTTTAGCTTTGTTTTCACAAGACGTTTAATAAAATTGGTTTGGGTTATTCCAGCAATCAGAAATAAATCTTGATCAGAAATAAATCGGCTTGTGTCTGTTAAGTCAGTTGTTGAGCACAGTTGAAAAACCATAGTCGCCACAGATGTTGATTTCATTCAGAGTTTAAATCAGTCGTTAATTGAAGAACTTTATCAGACGTGGTAGCTGTTCTCCATACTAAATAGTTGAAAATTTGATTTATCTATGCATTGTTGATTAAAGCAGTTTGGCAGAAGCTTCATGTAAACTGCCTTGCTAAGTAGAGTTTACGCTTAAACTGCGCGTTTCACAGTGCTATTGATTTTCTGTGGCTGCAGTGTGGGAGCAAGGAATGAGGGAAGACAGTGTGCAAAGGAAACTGGAGGAGTGGTTGCAAGAATTCAGTTTGGACACTGGGTGCCACTCCTGGTACGCACTGAGGTTCCAAAGGCTGTTTCTCGTACGCTGAAACAACAAGTGCTCTTAAAAATGGAGGTCTTTGTTACTTGTAATATGCTGAAGGTCTTCATCCTCTGAGTTGAGTGGTCCATTGAGTTGAAAAACATATTCCTGAGTCCTACAAGCAGTAGCTAAAGCTCCACGGGCAGGACTTTTAGAAATTCTTTTGTCATCCCTTCTATGGATGATTTTCTAGACTGGATACATTGCTACCTGGTTACGCAGCTGCCCTCACGTGCAAGAAAGACAAGGTCACTGCACCAGGGTTACAAAAACTAGGCCAGACATGGCAATTCACTTGGGAATGGGAGGAATAATTTGAAAACAAAGAAATTGGAAGCAAATGCTTCCCTTGAAGTATACCAGCTGTTTGTCATGTGCTCATTGCTTGTTAGAATATACTCTTAATGGAGGGTGGTGTCAGTACCAAGGCAGAAGTCATTGGGTGTTGTGTTACTGATGGAAGACTAGGCAGAAGAAGGCAGCTGAGGACTGGTTTGGGGTTGAACTCGCAAATGCTAGACCAGAGGGATAACGACAGGTTTAAGTAGGCACAAGGTTTGGAAGATGAGAAGAGAAATACTGATGGTACACAGTGAGGAGAAGTGTTGAGAGGTAAATTGGAGCAAGGTTAATGTTCCCATCCCGAAAGCTATGTGGTGCTCAAACTAGGAAGCAGAACATGATTTATGCTTTACTGCGCTCATGCCCAAAGGTGTCAGCTGGCTCTGAGTGCTCAAAACATTGTACAAACACACGCTTGCTAAAACATTTTAGAAATGACGCGGGAGTTTAGGTGTCCAGGTCTTAATGGCTTTTGGAGGAATATTGGCACCTCTCTACCGGAGTAATTTTGAAACCGAAAATTTCAGCAAGGCAAATGGAGGTTTAGAAGGCTAAATGCTGTAGCATTTTTAAAATGTTAGCCTTCTAAACCTGATTTTCATGTTGCATTTTTATCCACTGTTTTGTTTGAAAAGGACTTGTAGTAGTGGGTCAGAAATTAAAATGTGCTTGAAGGGGGAAAAGCAAGGCACTACTTGAAATAGTGAACTGCAGGATGGCATGCTAGGGTGAGGGATGAGGGGGATCTTTTGTAAAATTTGACTTTGATACAATTGTGTAGAAGTAAAAAAACAAAGTTCCTCCATCCCCAAAGTAGAAATTTGAAGTTTTCGCGTTTTACTTTTAAAATAACATTTGAAAACGGATTACTGTTATTCATAGTGCTACATTCTGTGGTGTTTGACTGAATCCTCTGAGCCACTTTTCTTATAATGATGTTTCAAGTGAAAAATTAATTGATGTATTGGATGCATAAAGCACAAAGTTAAAAGAATAAATGTCATGTTGTCTTACTCCATTTTTTGCCCCCTTGCTGTCAAAACTTACACTCCTTTTAAAATTAAAAACTTTGAAAAGCAGTTAAGGATATTGACTAATTGAAACTTGCAGGTGAAGTCACATAACAAAGTTGCCATTACACTTTTTAGACGTTCTAGGACAAACACATTGGCCCACACAAAACTATGGCAAACGTGAGTCATCTGGTACCTCCTTTGTAATGAGCTTAGCTTTATGYAGATCATGGATAATACAAAGCCACATTGGTTTCTGTGGTTTTGCCAGCTGTGGCAAAAAGCCTGATTTCTTAAATAAATAAATAAATAAATATTTAAATTAAGCCTTCTTATCAAAAGGTGCCAGGTACATAAACAGAGCGATAAATGAAGGAATTAGCAACAAACCTTCTTTTCTTGACAGCAGGTAATCTATTAGATGGAGCAAGTGGGAAAAATGAGTGCTGTATATGATAAGCTAGAGCCACCTGTGTTTTATTAGGCCACATGATGCTTAGATCCCAACTTCATTTAAAGAGTTGTCAGTTTAAATTGCCAACGTTCCTTGTCATCTGTGTCATTTACATTTACATTTGATGGAATTCAAGGAAGGCTTATAAAACCCAAGACGTTACTCCTGTCAGAAACTGGTATGGAAGAGATGCTCTTCGACTTGTGGCGGCGTGCGCAGGGCTCGGCTGCCGCTTGGGGTTCGGCGCCGTAGCGCGGCCGGCCTTGGTGGGGCTGTCCCGGGCTTTCCCTTCGGCAGCGAACGGCCCCGGCACACGGAAAAGAGAGCGCTTAGATCCTTCGGAGGCTCCTGCTTGGTAACAGATTAATAGCAGCTGATCCTGCTTAATAACCTGAATGTGGGAAATAGCTATCTTTCTCGTTTCTCTTAAGAAAATTTTGATGCAGTTTATGGAGATAAAAATAAAGTCTTCACTATATACAAACGGGCTAGACTGCTGTTGAGCCTTTTGCTGGTTGGCAGGCCTACGAGGCTACCTTGCTTGGTAGCAGCTGTGTATTTGGCTTGGTAGGAGGTATTTAAGCTTATTGGGCAGATCTAACAGTGCTACTTTTCTTGCTGAGCTTGTCAGATACTTAGCACTGTGCTACTGAAAATCATGTATATATATGTGTGTGTGTGTGTATATTTTATGTATCAGAACAGTAGATATTATTTAATAATAAGGGTAACAATAGTTCTCATTTGGGGATGGCTTTTTTTCTGTCATGTGTTTTGAGGTTCATTGGAGTGGAGAGGGTGAAGGGACATTTGATAATTCTCCAGGAAATAAAATGTTTCTGCAAGAGAAGAGAACATTTTCTTTTTCCATATTCAAGATGTCTAGAAGAAGAAACAGTAATTTTTCATCAGGGGAGGTTTAGTTGAGTCATTAGGAGAAGCACTGTAAGGATATTGATACACTGTGATGGGTTGAGGGGAAGTTTGTGGAGGCCTCTAAAGATGTGTCAGCCAGACATTTACTAGAAACARTATAGACAGTTAGCTAGAAACAATATAGATAGTTAGCTGTACTGAAGCGGGAGGAGATATTAAATAATAACTTTTAACTCTGTCTCTGTGATTCTGTTATCCTGTTTATTTGGAATTTGAAAAAGACTTCCAAGTTACCCAAATTATTCTTTTCAGCGTCTGTAATATGATTAACTCGTGTGGTAATCTTTTCCATTTTTTTTTCCTCCCCTTCCATATGTGGAACTCTTCATGCAGCAATTGATGTGAAGGTAGTTTGATTTCACTGAAAATATTTGTGGTGATGAAATACAAACTGATATATATATATATTTTATGGAAGCTTATCAAACATATTGTATTTCCAGTATCTTAGACTAGTATAAAGAAGAAATACTGTTTTACTCTGATTTTTTGGGGTCATTTTACTCAATTTTATATAACATAGTTTTCCTTTTTGACACAGAAGGCGGCAGTTGATGTGAACAGGGTAAATAGAGTATAATGGCCTAATGTCACTGAGATAGACTACATGGTAAGCTGTTAAGAGGTCCGGGGGGGGGGGGTATTTTAGTGGAGGAAAAACAGGGCAAATCTTTCCCCCCTTTTAAAAGTTAGATTTTGTTTTTGTTTTTTTACTTCTGATTAATTTGCGTACAAAAGTTAAAGCCAAATATTTTTCCTGTAAAATTTAATTTTTCTTCATCATCTTGAAAGTGAATGTTCATTAAATATATGCAGGTTCATTAARTGTTCATTAAATATATGCAGGTAACTTTCATTAATCCCCATTTTTTCTTTCAGAACAAATGTTTTTAATTATTAAGGCAAATTTTTAATTATTTTTATATTGTGATTTTTCAGATTCAAAGAAATGCTAAACATGGTTGAAATAGCAGTAGGCCTGTATTTTCAAATCATGTATGCCTGTAGTGTGTTTATCAATCTTATATATTTCAGGTATCTCCTTTCTTTGAAAATTCTCATCACTGAGTGTCATCTTTGTGCTACTGTTCTTTAATTCGCTTCAAAGCTCAAGCARATCTCTCTAACTTCGTGTCCACAGAAGATGTGGCAGTGACACGTACGGACCTAAATCCTGTAACTCCTGCCACTTGTACTTCTGTGATGAGTAAGGTCTCCGGTTTGGTTATAATTCGTGATGTTTCATGGGCCTGAGTGGGCAGTTCTGCTAGCGCAGTTAGCTTGAGACTTACTCCTGAGAGGTCAGTAGCAATGCCCAGAACTGTGTAGACTTGAACTCTAAAATGTCATATAAACAGGAGCAGATCTGTGATTGACTATGGTTATCTATGTCCATGCACTTAAGAGATCTACAAATATCTTATACAATGACTGTGTTTTTCTCTGGATCAGTTTTAAGACATGATGCCAGGTTTACTGTTAAAAAATTACTGGCCAAATAAAGCAAAGAGTAGTGTTCAATTTTTATATTCAAGTGCCATAGTGGAATACTAATACACACACCCCTACCCTGTTTTTCTATTTTAAGTCTTTCTGCCAGATGTGTGTGTTTAGGTTAGGTTAAGAATTCATTAAATGATTTGTTTATTGTCAACCTGGATAAAAATAGTAGTAGTTGTTACTTTTAACAGCACACTTTGTATAAGCCGTTATTAGGAAACTTGCTGCTAAACTTTGAGCCTTTGGCTCAGGTAGACTATTTTGTTTGTTTTCATTTCCTAGTAAGGTCTTGCAGGTATTTGGCTCAGATAAGGCCCATCCACATTTTTCAAAATTACAAGAAACTGTTACAAGAATAAAGCAATAAAACTTTCACTCTCATGAAAGATCGTCAAAACCCAGAAAGGTTTTATCAGGGAATGACTAAAATAGTCAAGAATTAGCAGTCTTCCTTTGAAAATATTTGCCCTCCTGAACCCCCAAAAAAGAAATGTTAAGACCCTTGCAGACATGGTTGAATAACTCAAGTTTTCACTAAATGTATTTCCTAATATTAAATGTATTTTGTTTATAAATCTATCCAAAGTCTTCAAAGATTAAAAAAAAAAAAATTTGTTATATGGGAATAGAATTAATCCTGACATGAGGAATGCAATAGATCTGGTGTTTTTGAATACTCCAACAGTCTTTTAATCAAAAAAGTATTAAATACTCAAAAGTGCAATTGGTATTTTTCTTCTCAGAATACTTTTTTCTCCAATAAGGACTTCTGTAAATATATAAGGTGTTTCTTTTTGTCTCTGTATAGCACAAAGGTGTATAGCTCACTGAACATCTATAAAATCCTATTGCTGTTGGCTCAGTGAAAAGGGAAAATTTTCAGAAGAGACTTGGAAGAAAAGAGTGGAAATGGACCACAGTTTCAAGCCCAGGGAACTTCTGAACTGCTGGAAGAAAAAAAAGTGGCTTTGTTTATAGAACTGTATCATAACTAGAAGCTAGAGTGGATGCAGAACTTAAGTATTTAGACAGTGTTGTGTAACTTTGATCATCATTATGGTTTGTTTTGCATTTCCTTCTTAGTGTCCCATCAGGCTGTCTTTGAATGGGCTTTGTTGTTATCATGTCGTCCACACATACAGACTCTGGAATTGCTGTTCTTCCACTATATCTGAAACCTTGTAAAATGCAGTATTTTCCTTAATTTCTTGAAGCATTTTGCTTTTTCTTTTGTCTTGTATGCAACATCACTTTCCAGTAACTTCATTTTTGCTATCCTCTCTTTCTAACGTTTCTCCCATCTCCCATCCAAAATATGGCATTAGGGTAATAGATGATTTACCACTATTTTCTTCTCACTGCTTGATCTTTCTCTTTCTCTACCTCAGCTTGTCCTCTTAACGTAGAGCAGATCTGCCCTTGCTTGCACTGCTGCTTTTATTCCCTGCACTTCCTGCTTTGAAGCCTTTTCTTTACTTGGTACTCTGACTTGTAGACTGGGTTGATAAAAGTAAAATATACTAGCTCTGTCTCTTTACTACACTCTCCCTTTTGCCAGTTCTGATGAATCCATGCCGTTGCTGAATCACAACTGATTTTTCCACTGTTTATGCTCTTGGCTGCTGCAAACTTAAGGTGGTCTTATTAATTTAGAGGGAAATCTTTCTGTAATATATTTATTTAAATAGTGTTTTGAAAAATGAAGAGTAAGTGCTAAAACTGATTATAGACCCAGTGTACATCTTGAAAAGTATACAGTTAAAAGTTACATTTGCAAAGACAGCTAATCATCTTTTTGCTCCTTTTCCCACACGTTAGAGCTTCTATGCAAGTTAGATAATATCTGGCAGGATACCTGTTGCATGCGGCTGACRGAAGTTTCACGGACCTCATAGTACTGCAGTCAAAAACTTGATGTCTGTATGCAACTTATGGGCTGTGTATTTGGGCGTTCTACCTGAAGCTTCAGATGTCTTGAACCAAATGCCCTGTTTTATGCAGGAAAGTATAGGTAGCTGAACCACAAAAGTGCACTGTGTCTAAGATGTCTGCTGCAGGGAACCTTGCCAATGTGTGTAGTAGAGAGTTTAAATGGTTGTAAAGCTGCCAACACTAGGTGTAAGGTGGGATAAGAGAATGATTTGTACCTAGAGTGTGAGATTAATACCCTGCACTTGCATAGCACCTTTCATTTGAGGATCTTGGCACACTTTATGATCAGTTAATTGCCTCATAACCTCTCTGTGAGGTAAACTATCACTAGTTTACAGTTAAAGAAACTGATGCATAGAAGAATTTAAGTAACTCTTTGGGATGCCTGTGTAGTTGTGGGAGAAATGAGTGAAGTTTTGCTCTCTTGCTAATTTTGAAATGCCTGACATCACAACATTTAATTTCCCTGCACAAAAGGCAATAACTTACTGTCATTCTTCCTTACTCCTCCTGCTCTTCAATTTTGTGAGTTACTTTTCTGCATTTTTTCCCTGTGGTCCTTTGAACTATGGTCTTACAGGTGGCAACTGTAGGGAACCGCTGGCAAGGGGAACTAAGTGCTTCTTTAATTGCGAATTCTAAGTGTTGTAACTCGTCGGGCTTTTTTAGATGCTAAAGGACAGAGGTTTACTATGAAAAGATTGTACATGTCGTTTGACTTTCTTCCCATTCTCTTCAACACCCTGCTGTCTTGAAGCCTCCCCATATGTTCCCCATTGTTCTTGCCACTTTGAGAAATTATAAAATAGTAATAGTGTAGTGCCTGAGGTACCATACTCGATCAGTAAGTGTATGTATTGCTGGTGATCCAGCAATGCTAAGTCTATGCTAACTAATTATGCTCATGTTAAGGCATGTCTTTGGACTCTGTTAGATCTTACATAAAATTGCTGTGTTAGTGTATGAAGTCACCTTTTTGCAGTGTAAAAGAAAACTTTTGCTATTGGTTTATTCCTAACTGGTCTTTTTCACGTTAGGAATAAAACAATCAAAACTGCGTTTAATTGCTTTAACCATCTTTGTTTAAAATTCCTCCTTGTCTACACTGGTTGTAAAGTCAGCTGTAAGTGCAAGTTARTGTGTGCCAAAAAAAGGATATATTGCATATTCGACTGAAGAGGTGTTGGAATATGAAAATTAAATTTATCTTTTAGGGAAACAGTGCTACAGACTGCATCCTTTGTAGTATATATAAAATGCTATCTTTAGAAAGGTGACTGACAGTAGTAATTCGTAAGATAGAAAAGTGCTTCAAAAATGTTTGGAAACATGACAGTTTATATTTAGTTTGAACTACACAGTCTAGATAAAAATGGGCTCTGAACTCTTTCCCCCCCCTCCCTCCGCAATTCATGAAATGAAATTTCTTTATTATGTGTACCAGCCCTTGTTAGTAGTGACTTTCTTCTATTTTTAAGAAACTGGAGGATGAGAGGTGATGAAAGAAAGTTGGTATGAACCATGTGCTTGAACAATAAGCAAAACACATTTTGACCTTTGGCTTTGGAGAAGCAAAAGAAAAAAGTAAACAGGACTTTCCCTTAAGATGCTGCCGACTTGACAAGACTGATAATTGGTTTTAATCTTTCATTTCAGCTGCTGTTGCCTCACAAGAGAAAGTTTTCTCTTCTGCTTCTTAATAGGCAATAACAGAGCTCACACTGCAAAGCAAAATCATAAGGTCAAGTATTCAAGACAAAGTTTTGTAACTTACGTATACTTTTATCCCAAACCTACTGTTTAATTGTGCTACTTTCCTGATCTGCATAACATTTAGCAAGCAGTTATACAGTATTTCCTCCTTAAAATAAGAGCAGCTAGAGCCTAACATAATTTAAATAGTTTCTTTAAGAGAAATTAAAAAAAAAAAAGATTTACAAAGCTTGTCATTGTTAATGGAGACAATTTTAGAAACTTTTTAGCTCGAACAATGATGACTATTATTATTGGAAAGGTAATATGTCATTTCCAGAGGAAACATACCAGTTTTAAGTTCAGAAAAAATAATAAGTTGAGTGGTTTTGAGCTAGATGCATTGCTGATGCTATTTTTAAAGTGATGCTTTTACACCTGTAGCATATTGCATACCTGCAATATTAACCAGCTCGTTCTAGCTGATCGTCCTGCTCCAATAGGTTAATTAGGGTTACCTTAGGTATGTTATTGTTTCACAGGTTTATACTGGTAAGGGTTCAAATTTGCGTGAGGTGTAACTGAGCAGAATTAATGCCTTGTCTTATAACTGTGCCCACAAACCTTTTGACCATAGCTGTTTTCTTCTGGTGTTTAATAATACTTGTTCTGCATTCAGGATGTAAGTAAAGAGCAGGCCTTATTGGAGTATCTGTTGCTGTAGCCTCAGTAAAGTTGTGATTTTGTTCATTTCAAGAAAAACAAATACCTTTTTTTCTTGTCTTCTCTGTGGTACAAAATGTGTGGTGTTAAGGGGTTTTTATTCATTTATCTGCTGCTTCTGCTTGGGGTTTGTCTCCCGATTGACTTGCATGCATTTTTTGTTGTTGAAATGGTGCTCGTGCGTTGCCCATTCTCAGTGCTCAGTTAATTTGTCACACAGAAGATAACTGACTCTACTGGCCGTAAAATTTGCTTTATTGCCAATACATTTAAACACTTCTGATTAACTTTTATTGGGGTCATTTTATTAAATTTGATGCCTGAGAGTATCATGCTGAGTTAAAGATTGCTACTTCAGATGCTACAAATCTATTAATTTCTTATCTAGGCGCTTGGTGGTTCTTTGTTCCTGGCCTGGACATCGAGTTCATTTGGAACTTGGCAAAAGAACATGTTGTTTCCTCCTTTTAAATGGGTATCATTCCTCCTTTTAAATGGGTATCATGCTAGATTGTAAGGCCTGGATTTATAGCTCCCACATGCTTTTCTACAGGTTTAAAAATAATTGTATAAAACCAAAAACTGCAAAAACAGTTTTTTTAATAACTTAGATGGCTCATTTGAAGGACAGATTTATTTGCTTTGCTGTTCTGTTCAGAGGGAGTACAAAATAATAATGCCCCCAAAAACTTACCTTTTGGTAGGTAGTTTTACTGTCTTTATAGAAAACAATCCAGCTGACCCATTTGAAACAAATATTTGCTGTTTCCCCTCACACTGGGCTGGAAATGAAGTTTTCAGTGTTTAATGATTCAGTCCTGGAGGAGTTGTATGTATTTTACTGAATTGGCTACTTTCAGTGCAAGTTAATTAGTTTTTACTCCCAAGAAGAGTAAGACAGTGGTAGGCTTACTGTGGCTCAATACTGATGTGAAGATTAAATTTTATTAATTTATATTTCAAATATTTTTTTAGTTTATTAAGAAGCATCACTGGTAAAAGTAGATGTTCTTATTTATATTGATAATAATTCATTTTTGTTATGAATGCAAGAAAGTTATATTTTGAAGACTTGAATGTAAGTGGTAATTATTTTATATCAGAGCAGTCAAATAGTATTGCTGCAAGTCCATCCTGCTGAATAATAGAGGTGTGCCAAACAATTATGTACTGGGACTTGAACAGACCAACTAAGGTATTAATTTCAAGTGTAAAATGGGATACTAGGTAATGTTTACCTGTAGATCATCTCAGGGGAAAGAATGTCTTCAGTAGGCTTTTGGAGCAAATTTTAGAAGTACTAGTCCAGGCGCCCAGCAATAAATAGAAAGATCAAGCAGGATTGACAAAACATACTGAAGAGCAATGCTTAAGAGAAATGCGGAACACGATAGTTCACTACTTTTATATTTACTCAGTGAGAGTTGCATTAGAGCATGCCCAGAAAGTAAAGAGGCAAAGCAGGGACAATGGAAAGAAATAATAGGGATTTAATTGGCAAAGAGAGATCTGAGCAATAAGACGTGAAAAGAGAAGAAGAGAATGTGTATGTGAAGGAATAATGCATTTACTGTGGCATGAGTTGTAGTTCGGGCTTACTGGGAGGGAAATGGTGATGGGAAGTGGAGGCTTTAAGGGAAAGTATTGATCTTTGAGCATGGTCTCTGTTTTCATAAAGGTAAAGGCTAAAATGGGGAGGTTTATTTCCTAGTTTGCAAAAATTGAAGTATTTGATTCAATACATCAAATTTCTCAAATGCGTTTTTATGAACTGCATGCTAAATAGTTATTTTACCTCCAGCGGAGACCCTGTGGACCTGCAAGTTTTTGATGCTGAGGAAAGTGCAATTCTTTAAAATAACTCCTGCTGTTAACCTATGTAAAGAGAGAACTTTCACATAGAAACTTAATAGATGTTAAGCCATCCCCAAAAACGCAGGTATGATGTTTCATGTAGGCTTTTCTGTGGCTTCTAATAACACAACTGCTGAATATCTGACAGCAATGAATGCATTTCACCATAAATTGTTAATAATCAATGCTTGGGGTGAGAAGAGGATAGTAATCTTTTGATTTGTGCTGTCTGATCTGATTTTCAATTCTTCAGTTATGTAAATACTAAAAAATCAAAACGCGGGCATCTACTCTAGAACATTTGGTGATTTGTTTTTTTAATAGTCATTGCCATTTTCAGTTTGTATCTTCCATGAAAAAAAGATGATTTTTTGGTGCTTTCATTGATTAATCCTGTCCCTTCATATTAAACCATGGATTTATTTTAATATCTCACTTTTCTAAAAATGAAGGAAATACTGTGAATTTTTTCATCTTGAGCATTAGGTATACCTGTGTATACCTAAGTATACCCCCCCTCAGTTCCCAGAATCTTTCAATGGAATGTGCGTTGTATGCTTTTAAAAATTACTAAAAATACTTGATCATTATGTGCTTCATCACAATACACTGTATTTCATGATAAACACATCTAATATAGAGATTAAAAAAAAATTAGTAGACTGTATAGATGATACTGAGGGTGATCTGTTCACGTACCAAGAAGGATGTTTGATTCTACTTAACAAAACCAGACTCTTTTCTTAAGCAAGAGAGCTGTTTATGCAAAATATTGTCACTTCAGGATACATATGAATTTAATGACTCTGCCTGGGGTGCCATCAGATGGTGGTGTGTTTTTCTGGCATACAATACTTAGTAGTATTCTGATCTTTCAGGCCAGATTTTATTTTAAACAGATAATTTATCTGAAAACCGGACATGTAAATAGTGTCCCCCAACACAAACACACTCTTTTCAAAAATTTTGTACAGGATGTTTAACTATGTCATTGTGGAAACCAACTGGAGAAAGAGATGTGAACAGATACAAAAGAGTCTCAATATTTGAGTTTTGATTTTTTTCTGCATTTTTATAGGAATATTTGATTTGACATGAAAGCTACAAGTAAGAAAGTAAATTGCAGTAAATTACTAGAGCTGGATGGCATTCATGGAAGTTGAAAAAGAAAGAAAAATAGCTGAACTGCTAATAGATTGTATAATTTGTTACTGAAAAAAGTTATACTTCACGGCGATTAGAAGACAGTGGACAATGTTATAAGCAGCTAGAGGTTCTAAGTCATTCCAAAGTAGACAAAATTTGTCGTTCTTTCTTTGGTGTTGAAGGGCGGGGAGAAGTAAATTCTTTAGAAATACTTTAGCATGCTGTTTTTGTAGGAATAACTAATTAATGACTCTTATTTTTTTCCATGTAATTCATATAAGCCAACTATGACTAACATAAAAATCAGATTTTCAATTATTTTCTGTAATTGAACTCTTAACGTTTACTGTATAGACTGAAGGTACTCTATATAATACAGGCTCCTTTTTGGGGCTTTCTTAAATTACACTGAAGTGACATGGAGGTTTTTTCAGTACTTTTAGTCTTTGGGTGTCTGTGGTAGCTTTAGCTGCCTTGGGAGTGATAAGCAGAGGCAGACAAAGGGAAAGGTTACAGAGGAGAAGAAAGGGATGGAGTAGTTATTTGTGAATGTGCTTTGACAGTGTCTCTAAGGCCAAATTTATTTTATTGAGACCGATCTCCCTGGGCTCATTCTTCATTCACGAGGGAGAGAAGCTTAACCAGTGCAGCTAATTTGGTGTCAGGGAAGCTCTCAACTGAAATGTTATCCCAGAGTGAGAAAGTGAGTACCTATGATCTGATGATCATAATAAAAGCTTATCGCTGAATGGAATTAAGCAACAAATGTTAAATAAGTAAAAGCAAATATTTATCACAGCGTATGACGAACCTGTGAAATGTTCAGAATATTACTGAAGGACGTGATTGTTTTTTCAAAGTTTAGAAGGCATAAATATGATGTTACATGCTCACAGAAACATGCAGGTGAGGAGATGGTAAGGTAAGATTTTACTAGAGGCAGGAACTATTTCTTGATGTATAACAAAACTTTCAGTATAACACCATGTGTTTTCAAATAAGTCTGCCCTTTAATCAAGTTTTTTCAGTGCTTTAGCTTGATACAGTTTGATTTTTTGCTAAAACTCTCTGGGTGTTTGTTCTAAGCACATTTTAAACAATAGTTGCATTAAATGTTTTGGTGAGATGGAGAAGATTCAATGTGTGGGTAATTTTGTTTTGTTTTTAAAAATTATATAGAGAAACAGTTTTAAAAAATATTCTACTCTTTGTTTCCTTGTCAACCTTACTAGTATCCAGTGTAACGAGCTCTGTTCAAACACAAGGATGTTTCCTCTAAGAGAAAATTGGCCTTGGAGATACTGTCAAAGGACATCCACAAATGGGGAGCGTCAAAGCTAAGGAGTCTAATAAGGGAGCAAATGAGCAGACTTTAAAAGTCAGGAGATAGGATGGGACTGCCAGGGCAGGCTGAGGTGTTGAAGGAGTAGATGAGCGACAGTGTGATTGAGTGGGAAAGAAGGGAAGGAGTGCTGTTGAGAGGAAGGCAGACTGGAAAGAAGAGTAAGATATACTTGCTATTTTTTGTCAGTAATTCTGTTTAGAGAAGGAATTGAGAGGTTTTGAGAAATGGGGAAAAGGTGGTCTGGCATGTTGGAACAAAGCATAAGCTGGTGAAGTAGCGTTCATTCAATAGGAAGGTGCTTGAAGATACCACTTCTCTAGAAAGGAGTAGAGGTGTTAGTGCTATGGGAAAACTCATGCTGGTATGATCTAATTTGAAGCCATCAAACTCAGTCTGGGAACYTGATCCTGCATTTGCTGCAGAATTACACATGTGCTCCAGTCCTCTTAATTGTTTAGCTATTTTACCAGTCTTCTAAGAATAGAAATCTTCAATAACACATGAAATGTAATTCACCATCGGAGTCTGAACTGCAGCCTTTGATTYTTCTTGTCTGTATAGGATTCTACAGAGGGGAAGAAATTTCCTTTGATGGTTTCTGTGTTGACTTATTTCATGCAGTACTTAATTGATCGTAGGGTGAAATACGATGTGTATCATTATTTTTCTCTGCTTAGTTTGATCTTACTTGACCTGCCGACAGCACCACAAAACTCGGGAAAAAAAAAAGTTTTTGAATCCACTTGGGGGTGGGGAGGAGAATGCAGAATGACTTTAAGCAAAATATGTCAACGTTTTGAAGTCCTGTAATTTTACTTGATTATATAACTTTCCAGAGGAACTCTTTTCTATTTATAACTTTATTAAAAATATTCAAATCAATGATTGTAACTCTGAGCAGCTAGCAGACCTTTAAGTTTTTCTATTTCAAACTTTATTGGTAGCTCTGCATTATAATTACTGTGCATTCTGTGTACAAGCTACCTCCAAAATATGTTTTCATTGACAAAGCAAATGCTTACTCTTAACACAGCTGAAGCCATTCTTTTTTAAAAGATTTATTCTCTCAAAATTCTGAAGCTCCTTTTTAATCATTCTCTGCATAAATCCTGTATCCTTTTATAGGGCCTCCTGAACAGAGATTTGCCCTCCTTCATATTCTCAACTGTAATGAATTATAGTTTCTAGTTAATGTCACAGGGCTTTTGCTTTGAGGTTTTTGCAATCTTTTTCAGTTCCTTGCTCGTGAAAATCAAAGTAAGGATGTATATATGTATTTTTTGTTTTGTTTAAATTCTCTGACTTCTGGGTGACTTTAAATAATTTTTATGCTGTTTAAATTTCTTTCTTGTGAAAATAATATCCATCACTGTTAATACAGTTTTAAGAATTCCCCTAGTCGGGTATAGCTCTTGTTAGGGTGCAAATTACTAGAAGAACAGACCATTTTATAGCACTGCCATTTTTGAAGCAAATGACCGTTGTTACAGGGAGACCTTTGTAGGTAGAGTTTAATTTAAATATGTTCTTGGAGCAGTCTCTTGGCTGTTTTGTAATTCAAGCATCTGTCATTCAGAGCTCACTCCCTGGCAGAGCAAATCTTAGGTAACAGAGGCATTTATATTGTGGCCTGGAAGCAGTAGCGTATTAAGTTGGATGTTTTCAAGAATGGTAAATTAACCATAACATGTAATTTATCCCTTCTTTGTTATTTTAGTAGGACAGGTATTTTGAGTGATGTATAACAAAAAAAAATTGATTGGGTGTTTCTAGTTACGATATTGTTTATTCTAGAAGGAATGATTTGTTGTCTGCAGGTGGACTTTCATAATACAGGTAATTTAATCTAGCAGGCAAGGGATGGGAGGGGTCCCTCCTGGTTCTCTCTGCGCTTGGCTGCCTGTTCCTGCYGCCTCCCTTGCGTAGGATCTAGCAATTGCATTTGCGTGACCACAGAGTGAGTCAGATGAGTTTGCTGATCCGCTGGAAAGCAAATCTGACATGTTGATGCAGCTTGTGGAGCAGGAGGAAGAGGTGGGATGAGCAGGGACCACCCATTTCAGCAGCAATTTGTGGTGTATTGGGTGTAACATGAACGAATATCCATTTTGTTCTTGGTTTATTTACGGCTTGTCTGTTAACACAAAGGACAGTTTATTTTTATCGAAAACTGATTGAGAGCTGTAAATATTATTGTATTGGCTTGTTTCTCTCTTAGCTAAATGTCTAGATAATGTGTAAGCTACAATAAATCAGAAATAAGCTTGAGCAAAGTATTATCTGTACCACAATCTTAGACTTATTTGTCAAATCATGCAGAAAGGCTGAGCAACTGTTGTGTTTCTCATTAAGGGAAGAACTAAATTTGATCTCACTATGAGAGTTTAGTTGAGTATATATCTTTAAATACTGTTGCTTGAGATTCCTGCAAGCTGCCATTCTAGGCACTGCAAGGTAGTGTAAGCAGATACTGATTTATAGACCATAGCATACAAGTCCCATAGGGGTGTCCTTCTCAGGATAATATTTGGTGATTTGTACTGGTGGTGTTTTTTTTTTTTTCCCTTCTCCTTTTTTTCTACCTGATCTGAGTTACGAAAAGCTTTTTGCATCATGCTTGTCTTCAAAACAGTTTCAAAGTTATGTTGCAAGGTAGATTATTTGCAACAATTATTTGGAACAGAAGTTGAATCTTGCTTGCTTTCTTTAAAAAATCCCAAAACAACAAAAAAACCCCGCACAACTGGCTTTCAAATTGTGTCAAAGACGATCCCTTTCCTTACCCACTCTTCTGGAATCCCTCAGCACCTTTCTGCAGGGTGTCAGGGAGCAGGGCACAGGTGCTGTATCACCACCAAATAACTTGGTATTCTTGGTTTCACAGTTTTATTTGTACATGATGGATTCTTGATATCATGTATGGTTTTTGTATCAGGGCACTACTGGCTTATCCACAAATCTTCCACGGCCAGTTCTTAAACTCTGTTTTCCCAAGTTGGTCACGTAACATTTATCTGTGTCTTGTTTTTGTCACCTGTCTTACAAGAAGTACATGCAGAACTTTCCGATTATTGTAGTAAGGACGATCAGGCAAAGGTAAGTTGGAGAGGACGGGCGCCCTGAACCGAGTTCTCTGCAACACGTTTTGTGTTAACGTGTGGTCTGCTCAGTGGAAAAGTTTCAGTGTTCCTGCAATGGCATTAAACATTTTAATCACTTTCAATTATACTATGAAGTTTTTATCCAGGAAAAATAAGTTTGGGTCTGGATATCATTTCTTGATTTTTCTAAGTTTGACTAACCAAATGCCCAGTAGAGTACTATTCTTCTGATTTTTGTCCCAGGTTTGTTAGAATTGTTTAGTGACCATGCTCTATTTCCACTGTCAGTAATGTTCCTACCATTTATAACACTGTGTAAAATCCAGTCTCTCTTTCATCAGTACTAATGGAAGTGAATGATAGTATGAGGTGATGGAAACATTTTATTTCCTAAACACTTCTCAGTTTGCCGTTGATTTCAGTTACTTTGGAGGACTGATCTTTCACAGCTGTTGCAAAATGTAAGTGGCTTTTTTCCCTGCTATGCAGATATCTCCCTTTTTCTAAACTCTCTGTGGCACAAAAGGGTATTTTAAAATGTCACAAATACAAAGCAGTTTAGGTTGGCATTAAATGTAAACATTTTGCTGTGATGGTTTATGGAAGAAATTGAAAGTTTAGGAGTGAATGGGTAAAAAACGATAAATATTGAGCAACCTTCTTATAGAAACAGGAATGTGAGTTACGTGTAGTTTATTGCTCAGGAAGTATCTTATGTTCAGTTTTATCAGTTAGTGTTTGAAAGTACTTGTGGCTTCAGTTTTATGTAATTACAGTAACGATGCCTTTTATTGTCCGGTTTTGCTTTTTATAAATAAGTTTTTGTCAGATGTGGCAGCGTATGGATGAATTAATTGTTGAAAGTTTGCTTCCTGTCTAAGACTTTTGGAATCTGTATATACACCTATATAGATGTCTGTATATGCATAAAGACTGCCTAACTCCCCTATAATATAAAATAATAGGATAGATTTTAAACGAGATAACTTTACTTTTAGGAATTATTTTCCACTAAGGGCTAGCACTGGACATGAATGCATACATATGGAAGCACAATGTTGATTCAGATGGAAGAGGAAATATCAATTTAGATTGAGGAATGTGTTCCTTATAATCCTCCCTGTTCTCAGTTATTCTTATAGAGCTTTGCGTAGAGCTTGTAGCTATGGTGCGGGAATACTAACTTCAGTAGCAGATGTGAGCCTGAAGCTTATTACATGTTTCGCCAGATGTTTCATTTATCTTTAGGGCAACCTTCTGGTTTGTTTTTTATAACAAACACTATGAGAAATCAAAATTCAGAATGTATTTTAAACATATTATGAGTATTTGGAGATAAAGGAACCCTTTTATAACCTGAAGAAGCATTCTAATCTCTCATGTTAAATATCTTTTCCTTTTAAACTATATTTCAGGAGTTCATAATTTCATGTATTAAGAATCGATTCAATTTTTTGTACACTGTTTGCAAAGAAAAAAACTAACATAGTAAACTGAGCAGGCTTTGTTTATGTAAGCTTATTGTCTCCTTTTATATCTCTTTATTAATAGTTCATTCATTATAATTTCTTATGTTTGCTGTGATAACCAAGAATTAACATTTTTTTAAACATACATATTTAAAATTCATTTACAGTTTTAAATAATCTTTTGGTTAAAGAATCCTCAGCATTTTTAGGAATTACTCTGAATTTCAAGAAGAGATACTGTAAAGAAGGGTGATTCAGTTGGTCATTGTGGAAGGAATTGGATCCATGGGACATTACTGTGGCCCATTTCCCTTGGCTTTGGACAATGACCATCGCTTCTGTGTGCGATGGGAGGTCAGAGGTTCAGCTCCTGTGTGCCTGCAGCTGCTCGGGTGCTTAAAAACATGCTGTCCTTGTCATGATTGAGTTACAGGGTTATCCTAAAGCTGGTGTATGTTTGGTAGCTGTTAATGAAACAGTTCGTACCCCTGAGTCAGAGTTGAGAAATATAGCAAAACCAAATTTTGGAAGGTTTTACCAGTGAAAATTAGTAGGGGACAGCAAGTGAAATGGCTATAAAATCCATTTACTGATTTCATTCATCAGGCATTTTCTGTGACTTCTGTCTTTACTTTTGTCACTGTATTAGATCCCTGTTAAAGAAATAAACTATTTCTAAACTTATCAAAAAACCCCCAGTCTGAATTATTAATCAATTTTACCTAGAAAGTAAGTGGGAACAAAGTAAATGCTTAAATCTAACTCTGTTCTKCAGATCTGAATATTGTGCCTGAGTTGTCTGGAGAAAATATGGCAATAAAAAATTGACAAGCTTTGCAAAATCAAGCAAAGATTGAGTATAATATTTCTATTTGAAATGCAGCAGTGGAAAATGACGATTCTTTATTGCTCTTGTCCTTGAAATGAGAAGTATCAGAGATAAGTCACTTTAAAAACATTTTGGATCAAGAGTTTGTGAACTTTTGTGTAATGTGCAGCACATCTTAATAGAGACTCTTCTGTGTACATAATCTTCCATTTGTGAATCTCTCATTTGTGGCTGTGCGAACGTCTCTCCCCTTTGGGACTTCAGTTACATAACCTCCTTGTAACAACTACAATTGCTTACATGGAAAAGTAATATCAGGGGAGTATTTAATGCATTTATGGCTATCTTTTAAAACAACTTAACAGCTGGCAATCAGAGCCAGCATGATGTGATCCGCAGTTGCTCTCCAAAACAGAATTTGGAAGTCTATTTTAAAAGCTAATTGGCATATCTTTAAATCTAGGGTAGTATTTCTGTTCCTTCTCGTAGTTCCAAACTAATCTCTAAGGAAGCAAGCCTTGAGGATAACTTTTTGTGCCATATGAACTTGTGGGGACTGAGGAGTACAGAAGAAGGAGCAGACTAGGCTTCACTTCACCTTTAAAAGATCTCAAGGGAATGGACAAGTGCTTAGTTGTGTTCTGATGATCGTAGAGCTAGTTTATCCAGGTACCTAAGAAAATCTCACTGAAGACCTGTCTTCTGTGTCCACTGCATAAATGATATCATTTGCCATGGATGTGGCTACACTGAGTCAATAGAAATCTGGATTTGTGAAATCATTGCAGATCCAGCTCTTGCACTGGGTTTGTGATATGCTTCTGCAGTCGTCARTTTGCCTAGTTTTTCTAACTGATAGGACTCTAAGACCATTTTTTTCTTCTTTTTCTTTTTTTTTTGGTGGAATCTCCTTTTCCACCTGCTTGTGGAATTGGACACACAATTTTCACATTCCAAGTGTGAGAGTTTAGAAAGATCATTTGTAGAAAATGTTATTCAGACTCTTGCGTCAAACAGTCAAAAAATGGTTTACTATGTGGAACAAAATCTTTTTCATTATCCTGTTGACCAGTGCAGTCTAGTCAGTGTTTTATGGTTAAGGTTGAGCAAAAGAGGACTCACTGAGTGTGCCCCCACCCCACAAGTCATGTGTCTATGTAGACACATTAATGCTTTCTCAGATAAGCAGAGCTGTGGTTCACTTTCTTTCTACAGAGAGGGGGACTTTTTCTTTTTTTCCTTTGAGTGTATTCTTTGATAAAATATGGAGGAGGTGTTTAGAAACACAAATTGCAGTTTTTAAATAGGCATTTGAGACTTTGAGAACTGTATAAACATCTAGTTCTTCTGAAGTGGAGAAAACTTTTGACGAAGTTTACAGTATTTTCTGCAAACTTTTCAAAGTTACCAGCTGATGTAGTGATTGTGATACATAAAAATAAACTAAGTTGGGAACTTTAATATTAGCTACTTCAATTAGGCAGAAATTGAGCTTATTCTTACTTACTGAATTATCACCTTTCCAGGTCCCTCAAAGTCATCACTGTTCAGCGCATAAAACTTTTTTTATTCTAAGCCACTTTCTGATATGTGTATCTATGGTATCTGTAAATTTTCCTTTCTTAGCAAAGTACTGGAGAAAATAGCTTTCTTTGTAGTAACTTGTACAGAAATGGTCTTGAACAGTTGATCTAGAACTTATTCTGACTGTACTATTAACATTCAAGAGAATATACTGACTTTGCTATTGATGACTGCAACAGTCTTCCTCAATTTTCTTGATTTAAATGTAGTCTTAAATAAAAGAGATCATAGTCAATGTACTGAGATGCTTTTCAATTTGTTATAGCGTATTTCTTTCTGCTGTGTTTCCCGTCAGCAGAACAAAAGGAATTCTCTAGGCCTTTCTTGTTCAAGTCGTCTTTGCGTTGCAGTTCAGTGTTATTCAGTCTTTGGTTTTGTTTCCTTGCTATCCTTTGACAGTTCTGCATTTTCATGTTTGCCTACCATATTGGACAGCAGTTGCAAAAGTTTGTGAAACAAAATATTTTCAGTCTGGCTTGTCCATTTTAATTTTTGAAACCACTTCTATTGCATTTTTGACATTCACTGTTAATGGATAAAATAAATATATTCTGTGGCTGTTAAGCAAAGATTTTGTACCTACTGTGACCAGTGTTGTTTGCATTGGAAAAAAATATTTTTACTGAATCCTTTGAGAATTATATAGTGCTCTGCATAATTGCTTGTAATGGTTTCAGTAACTAACAAAAAGATAAATACGGAATGAAAATAACTGCTTTTGAAACAACAAAAGTCTCCTTTGAAATTTCACACTGACTGTTTCTAAAAGCCTACATTTTGCTCAAAACCAAACTTGGGCTACTTAGATCACCATAATTATTCTTTAGCATGTAGCACAACCTTTTTGATCTTGGCCCTTTTTTTTTAAATCTCAGACCATGATGTTTTGTGTCTTGGATTGGTGCATGTGTCTGGGGGGATTTTTTTTTACAGTATCCTGGCTTATTAAGCCATCTTTTCCAGTCATCGAATCATTGAATAGATGAGGTTGGAAGGAGGAACCTCTTGATATCTCTGATCCAGTCTCCCTGCTCAAAGCAGCATGGGCTAGAGCAGGTTGCTCAAGGTTTTTTCCACTTGGGTATTGAGTTTGTCTCCAAGGATGGAGACTCCACGACCTCTTTGGGTAGCCTGTTCCAGAGTTCATTCACTATCACAGTAAATAAAAAAAAGTTTTCTTTTGTATGTTTAAGTTGAATTTACTGTATTTCAATTTGTGCCCATTGCCTCTTGTCATGTCATTGAGCACCACTGAGAAGAGTCTGGCTCTGTCTTCTTTACTCCCCCCTTCAGGTACTTATACACACTGATAAGATCCCCCTGGAGCCTTCTCTTCTCCAGGCTGAACAGTCCCAGCTCTCTCGGCCTTTTCTTGTACAAGAGATCTCCGGTYCCTTAATCACCATCGTGGCCCTTTGCTGGATTTGCTCCGGTATGTCCATGTCTCTCCTGTACTGGGGAACCCAGCACTGGATCCAGCGCTCCAGATGTGTCTTGCCAGTGCTGAGTAGAGGTGAAGGATCACATCCCTCGACCTGCTAGTAATACTGTGCCCAGTGCAGCCCAGGATACTGTTGGCCTTTTGTGTTGCAAGGGCACATTGCTGGCTCATGTTCAAGTTGTATGCCAGGACCGCCAAGGCCGTTTCTGCCAAGCTGCTTTCCAGCTGGTTGGCCCCCAGTCTGTACTGGTGCATGGGGTTATTCCTCCCCAGATGCAGGACTTGGCATTTCTCTGTGTTAAACTTCATGAGGTTTCTGTCGACCCGTTTCTCCACCCTGTCGAAGTCTCTCTGAATGGCGGCACAACTATCTGGTGTATCAGCCCATGCCTCCCAGCTTTGTATCATCTGCAAATTTGCTGCAGGTGCACTCTGTCCCATCTTCCAGGTCCTTAATGAATATGTTAAACAGTATTGGCCCCAGTATGGACCCCTGGGGTACACCACTAGTGACTGGCCTCCAACTGGACTTTGTGCTGCTGAGCACAACCCTGTAGGCCTCATCATCACTTTGCCTTTTATGTAAAGTCTGTTTGGATRGGATTAATCTTGATGAATTCTTTTATCCAGCTATAGTTTAGGTATGTATATATATAATTAATGCTTTCTTGTCTGTCAGTGAAGATGTATCACCAAGTGATTCATCTTTTCCTCAGATTGGGCTGTTTTGCTGTGAGTTGTGTTGCTCATAGGAAATTGGTGGTTGGTGTCCCAAGAGAAGAAGCAGGAGTGGAAGGAACTGACCTGTCCAGTGCCTATCAGTGGGTCTTTCAGCTGAGCAAGTAGTATGACTCCAGTCTCCTGACTCCAGCTCCTGTGTTTTAGATGTTAGACRTGCTCTTTCTTTTATTCATCAGCAAATTGGTTATAGTGGGTCTGTCCTCTGCTTCCCAACTTCAGTTTCTCATGTACAAACCTACTTTAAGTTTATAACTTCCTCCTTGGCACAGAGTACTTTCTCCCTGTTTAAACAGGGTGTGAGTTTAGTTCTTGACTACTTAAAAAGAACAAGCCACACTTAGATATAAAAGTTGCAAGTGTTATGTTGCTGAAATATTAGCTTTGGCTTGTAGAATTGTGCCATATGATGTTACAAACCCTTGAAAGGGGAGAAATTCACCCTAATGCTGTCTTGTGTAGCTTGATCTAAAAGCCATGAGCTTTACTTTCTAAATTTAACACTCTTGAACTGTTGAGGATTTTAGTTTTGTTTAACTAATTTGGTATCTTTTGCATTTGATTATAGTGTATGACCTCAAGTTGTTAGATGCCAAAGACTGCTTATGAAAAGACATGACTGTCTTTCACCTCAAATATCTAACCACTCCTTTTTTATTGTTCATCTTGCTGTGCTGTGGAAAAGACTTATTGAAGCTTGTCTGCATAGTCTACGACATTCTGAATTCATTGGTTCTTTGAGGACATACTAAAGAATTTATTGTAACAATAGCACATTATTAATGTTAGCCTGGCCTTTAGAACCTCCGCTGAGGAACACCAATGTTATCGCCCTTCATTAGATGCMTTGCAGTGTTATAGCTTCTAAATGCGACAAAACTTGACAGTTGGGAATTTCAGACCAAAGCAACTAAATGTTACGGAAATCTCTGTTTAACTGCATGTTAATTATCTAGGCAGTAGTGTGAAATCATAAGCTTGATTTGGGTAGAGGTGAACCTTGTAATACTACAAATGAATATATGCTCTCAGGCTTCAATGTTTTGTTTGTTACTGGGAAATTGGCTTTTCATTACTTACTGTTGAATTTGAGCTTAGTAATGGTAGACCCATTTTTACAGTTTGTTTCAAGGCATAAGGTGTTTATAGAATTACTTGTTTTACAACACACTTTTTCCAAGTTAATAAAAATATGCCCATGAGTGTTAACATTTGGTATGGTATTCATCTTGATTTTGAGTTAAATGAATGTTTAAATATAGCTTTATTGTTACCAATATATGCTACGTATTGTTACTCTCTCTCTCTCTCTCTCTGTACACACACACATGCACACACACAGGTGCTTTAAGATGAAAACAAGGTAGCAGTAAGATGATGAGAAATCTAATCTCCTTGGAGAGAAAATGGGTCTTGTAATAGTTAACTGTATTTGGATTGTTCTAGACAAGTCTGATATAAAAATAGTTTGGGGATTTGGAGAATGTTAATGCATCGACACAGTTGGGCTGGATCTCTCTTGGCCAGTTGAAATTTCATTTAGTTACACCAGGTTTTCCTTGCTTCGCATCTGTGCAGAAAGCCTCTGAAGACTAAACAATGCTTATTTAAATACTTCAGTGGATTTTTGTGGAGTGATTTTTCTCCCCCCCCCCTTTTTTTTCCTCTCGATGTGGCATACTAAATTGTTTTTTTCTTCCCCAGATTAAGAAGTGGGCGGTGGGAGAGGTAGAAAGGGAGCTAGGAAAAAAACTGGCTTTCATGGTTCCTGTCTCAAAATGGCGAAGTTCCCTGCTGCCAGTGAGCCTTTCAAAACTCTACCTGCTAGCTTTCTTGGCACCTGCGTTGCAAGCTGCTGTGACCCTGTGTTAAAACATCACAGTGGAGTTGTTTAGAAATCTGTACTGATATGCCTGAGAATTTATACTTTTAAAATGTCAAGTACCTTAATACTAAGTGTTCCAACTAATTGTTGCACATGCTGCTTAATAGCTATTATGGCAGCAGCAATGTAAGGAAGCAGTGCAGTTATGCAGCAGTGGTGTTCTCCTTGAACATCTCTGAGTTGGAAACGGCATAAAAACAAGGTTTCACCTAATGAAGCATAAGATGCTTCTTCRATTGGTTAGCTCCAAAATTCTTAAGATGTCTTTATTCTTCTAACATTGGTAGGGGATGAGATGTGCTAAAAATTTGGATTCTGTTAGTTCTGGGTGACAATTTTCTGGTTGGAATGTCTCCTTTCTCATCACTGCAGGCTCTTGCTGCCTGCTTGCTTCTGTTGCCACTAAATGGCTCCTGTTCTGCATCTCTGGTTCACTGCTAGTGTTTTCATCCAACATGTCAACATTTGCATTACATTATTTGCCTTCAGGAATCAAAGAAAGGGGGCTAGTTTCCACATGCTGGAAGGCACTGCATCTGTCCGGATTTGATTCCACCTGCTGTTTTGTGGTGCAGGCAGCAGCTCCTAAAGTGATTGTGCCATGGCCATTTGGCAGGGAAGACTTGATGACATGGCATAACTTTTCCTGAGATACGAAACAGTCTTGTCATCTAATTGCAATAATTTAGAAGTCTTTCAGGCAAATTCTTGCACAGTTTTTGAACCACTCGTCCTACTTTTTCTCCAGCATTCAGTATTTTCTTTCAGGCTCCCTAGTATATGTTAACTGGGGTATTCTACTCTTCTGCCCACCTAAGGTCACAGTTTCCTTTGTATTGTTTCACAAACCCAAAAATCTACTCTAACCTCTCTGTTGAGAACAACTCTTGGTAACCACCATAATACAATAAGATACCACTGTAACGTGTATTCCCTTATGAATATTTTACTGCACAAAAAGTAATTTCAGTAATTGTTTCAGATTCTCTACTCTGGCTCTCGTTAGGCATCAGCCAAGTACAGATCTACAGCCTCCAGATGTACAACACAGGCCTTTCACGTCATCTATAGAAATTGTTAGTTGGAGAGGTGTAGAGTTATCCTTTTGGAAACTCATATGTTTTTTGTTTTGTTGTTGTTGTTTGGTTTTTTTGTTGTTGTTGTTTTTCTAGCGCTAGAGTAGTAGAAGTCAAGATTTCTCCCTCTGTTTTAAAGAGTAGCCCAGTGATAACAGATGGCATAGTTGAGTACGTTTTTCTTGTGTGTAGTGGTTGAATCTGTAGCTCTAGAACTAAACCAGCAGGAAAGCAACATCTCTCAAATCTTCCTGGGTGCAGGCCAAAGAAGGGTAAAGATTTCTATAGTAGCAGAGGTTGCAAGTAAGATGACTTGATTCATTTTATCTGAAAGGCAGTGCTTGGCAATGTGAATGACTGACCCCGTATCTCATGGTAGAGAGATGTTTTCTTGTCGTCGGATCTATTTTACAGGACTTTGGCTTTAAACTTACTTCTGGCTTGCGTGAATGATAGTTATGTTGTTCACAGCTTGAGGACTTGGTTGATAGAGATTGGGAGTGCACATAGACAGTGGCAGAGCTGAAACCCAAACCTAGGAACTCTTGGTTGGTACTTTCGTGTAGTTTTCTTAACCATTGTGCTCTAAGATAGGTGAATGGGTTGTCTCCCTATTTCTGTGTGTAGTGGACAATTAACTGGTTACATTCGATTTGGGAATGTGTTACGCAAAGGTGTTAGGAGTTCTTTCGTACTGAACCTCCTTATGATACTGTGTTCATCTAGGTATTACACAAAAGCACTTTAATTACTGATTTAAATGAGGGGTGAGAGTTAACTGCTACACTCACCGAAAAGAAAGAAATTAATACAGCACTTTACTGCAGTTTAATCAGTGAGTAACAGCACCTGGACTATATAAAACTAACAGACTTTGTAAAAGCTRATGTGAATTTTGGGGGTTGTGTGGGGTCCCTCCTTTCTGCCTTAAAGGAGCAATACCCATTGACTGTTTCTAGCCTACCTGGCAAGCAGTGAGATCCTGCGCCGCGAGAATAGGCCCCCAGTGGAAGGAGCTGCAAGCCTGAGGCTGAAGACATGGTTGTCTTTTTTTTCCCAAGTGCACTTAACACATTTGAAAGCTAGAAACTTGTGTAATTTTGATTCAAAAGACATGTGTTTCAGGGGGTAGCTACCACATTCTTCCATTCTTCAACATTAAAACTTTTTTTGACCGAGTCCCTTTTCCAAATGTTTAATGGTGTTATCCCCATGTAATGGGCTGATGGAGGTCACTTAAAACAACTAGCTTGTTTAAGTTTTGTATGAAGAAACAGTCTATAGCCATGATTTTTCTTTTAATGAATCTAAACTTGCTACAAAGACAGTTCTTGAAAATTGTCGAGTGGGAGGGGGAATGGAGGACTTCAACGTTTGGAGCACGTTTTGTGAGTTCGTAATTTGAGAACGGTGTGAGAGATTCTCCAAAACAGGCGGGTGGATATTTAATACCAAGCCATCAGAAAACCATTTGCTTCATTGTATCTGGTAAGGCGGGGTGGGTGTTTCAGCTTCAGGGAAGCCACTGAAGATGTGCAGGATGTGTCATGCTGCCCCTTCCCACCCAGCGTTTTCACAGTACAAACATTAAATGGTTTTAATGTTGTTGTTTTTTTAGGGAGGGGGAAGCCCCAAATTCCTTTCTGTGACATTATTGGCCTTCTTCACTTATGGCAAAATTATTAAGAAAACAAGGCTGATTCTTTCGTGTTAGACCCTGTATAACACTACTGAGTTTTAAAATGCAGCAGGTCGCTAGGTTGTTTCCATTTCAGGGTCTGTCCTGACTGCTTTGAAATTGTTAAATGTGAAAATCTGCATTAAATTAAAAAAAAGTAAAAATGACTGTGTAATACATAAATCTTTAAACATTTCCAAAATTGTTTCCAGATAACTTAATAAGCTCACTGAACGCTTTTGTATTATAAAGTTTTATAAAAATACATTGAATCATATCCAGTCATCTGACTGATATTCATGTGGGAAAGGAGTTACAGACTTTTACCACACGTTTTTGTTCTATCCTATACTTGTTTTGCGACTTTTAGCACTAAGGTAGATATGTTGGCAATATTTTGTAAAGACATAGCTCTTAATTGTTCAGTTAGCCTAACATGAGTGAACAAACAAAAATCAACGGCTGGTAAAGCAACTTAAGAAAATTGTTTAGTAATTTGTCCTTAATTTTTTTTTTAATTATTATTTTTAAAGATGTTCCATCAAATATGAGGTTACTGTAGCAAATAGTAACCTCATATTTGGTTGGTTCTTGGCTGCATTGGTCCATCTTCATGCCTTCAATTTTATTTTGCATTTTAGTGACTGGAATCATATGCATTAGACACAAATAGTATAAGTAAAAGCTTCAAGGTGCTGAAGTTGATCGGAATGCATTCTTAATAGGAAACATACTTGATGCTTCCTTGAGTTTTCATTAGGCATTTGATTTTTATTAGAAAATGAGATATCCTCTTTTTGGTCTTTTACAAGGAAAGCAAATATTAGGTTGCCCTGCTAGCATTTTTAATAGTATAATTTACTGCTGTCATGACAATATAGTGCTGATTGAAATGATTTTATTGGTGAAGGTTTTAATCATGTATCAAATCCATCTTCAGCCAACATAAAAATAGTAGTGCAGTAAGCCAAATGGGTACTTAGATATGGAAAATGTTTACCTGCCTTATGGGAGGAGATTGAGTGTAAATAGGTGAGTGTTTGCAAGATATTGTGAAGATGTAGCTTTCTATATAAATGGCAAGAAAACTACTCTAAATATATGGCAGAAGATCTTTAAAATGCATTGCATTTGTCTGCTGACAATTGCTTTTTAAAGAATGTTGTCAATGAAACAGCGAAACTTTGTTGTGTGATTTCAACTTTAATTTCATAATGTTACTTTAAAATGGATTTCTGGATTCAAAAAAAAGTTTTTTAAAGACTCAATTGTTTTAATATTTCTGGAAGTTAGTATTATAACACGTTTATCCTTTGGAATACTATTGCATACTTTAAAAGATGACTTGAAAGTCGTATTGATGATCCTGCCCATCTCTTTTTGACTTTTTCTGAGGCACTGGTGTGTCTGTTTAAAAACAGTACAAGCTTCCATTGCCTTTAGCTGTGTAGGGAATTGTGTGGTCTGTGAGATTTATTTAGGTTTTCCAAGGCTTATCTGAGCATTTGCTCATATATTAATAAAATTATATGATAGTTTGACTGGTTTGATTGCCTTCTGATTCTGTGGTTATATGCTTAAACCAGAGCCCCAAGTTCAGCTGTCAGCAGTCYTGGGCGAGTGCCAGCGCATGTGGTGTGCTCCCATTTGATCTTTCCCCTTCCCCTATCACGCACATCCCCTCTTTCGCCATCCTCTTGCTTTACTCCTTTTCTCGGAGGACTTGTCCTCGTCCTCGTCCTCTTCTGTTCACACCACCGGCAGAGCTGCCCTTTCCAACTCCATATTCCCTACCCTGCCCTCCTTCGGCATGCGTAGGACGTACGCCCTCGTGCTGGCTCATGTTGTGGAGTAATCTCTGAAAAGCAACAATTTGGTGATAGCGCAGTAGCTGCTGGTATTGCTGTGGTGTCCCAAACTGCAGGACGGCTACCCCTGCGCATGCAGTTGCTGCCGACCCTCCAGTCAGCAGCGCTGGGGGAGACAGCCTGCAAACAAATCGGGTAGTAAATGCAGATATGTGCTTACCTTTGGCTAAGTGCCTCCAGACAGAAGCACTCCAAACATGCCAATTTTATTTTTGTTTCATTCCTGTTACCTTTCAGTGTTCGCTTACTGATTGCGGTGCCTTCTCTAGGTACCACGTACTTTTTGTAGAGCGCTCTTTTTAACATTGCTCAGTGCTGTAGTAAAGCTAACATTCAATTGTGATCAGCATTAAAAATGAATGAGCTTGCTGAGCGCACACAATTAATAGGTACTTTAGAGTTTTCCCTTCGCTTCTGTGACTTCTTATAGTGAAAGGGTAGCGGGGGAGTTAGCTTTAGCAAGCATTAGACGCTAGTAAAGCTTCAGTTGCTGTAAAGATCATCTTGTCAGAGTTAGGCTCGCTCTTACTAGAGCAATAGCATCGATTAGCATAGAGCAGTGCATCTTGTGGAGGTGATTGCTACAGGCTTGGGTTTTCGCTTTATCCTGTAGTCTCTATAAAGGAAATGCAGATTTGTAAAGCTTGCTTTTGAGATGGCATGCAGTTTAACCGTCCAAATTGCCAATGTATTAAAACGTAGCAATTCTTTAAGAAAAGCTCAATCCACTTCAGACAAAATATATTTTGCCCTTTTTTCTTCATCCTTGAATTTAGCAATTAAAATGAAATTGATTTAAGTCTTTTGACTCACTTTTGTTTTTGTGGTCTTTACTATAACTCTTGGACTTTTGCCTGTTTTCAGGTGATTTTTCCCATCCAGCTATTCACAGGCCCTGGTCTGCTTAGCTTCCAAGTTTAGAGGAGATCAGGTGCTTTCAGCCCAGTATAGCAAAATGCATAAAATAGAGTACTGTTTTGTAACCCTGACTTGATATTTCAGAGGAGGAAATGAATATTATTGAGGAAGGCAATATTTACTTTTAATTTTTTTCTCCTGAATAGGTGAATTGTTGAGTTACTAAGCTTGTGCATTTGTCTTGGGAGAAGTGGGGGGGTTGSATGTAGATAAAAATCTGCAAGTACGTGCATGTGGGTGTGTGTTACATACGCTTAAATATATTTCAGTGGTATCTAAAGGTTCTTTCAGATGAAGTATCACCTTTACTGGAATTAACTGTGTTTTTTTGTTTTTCTTTGCCCATCATTTTTTTTTTCCTACCAGAATAAGTTGGTTGTGTTAGTAATTACACTTGTATCTTCACAATTTGAGTTGCTATCGATAGATGCTATCTTTGTGATTCATAGTTTTTTAGACAATTAATGGAGATTGGTTGTGTGGAAGGAAACAGATTAATCTGTTGTCTCCATAATTCTCTGTGCTTAATTAAATTAAATAAATCAATTTTCATTCTTTTCAAATGCATACGCTAGTTCCTTGAACTAGCATCTGCTAACTTGTTTTAGTCATTGAAGATACTGTCTGAAGCATACATGTGGTTTGGCAAAGCCGAATACATGTAGAGAAAACAGAAAATTTTGTGCTGCTAAAAAGTACCATGTAGTGTAGAGCACTTGTTCAGTACATTCACTACCACATGGTAGCACTTCAAAAGAGACAAATTATTGCCTTAAAAATACTACCCATGTTAGTAGGGTTGCTATAAAAAGAATATTGTAGTTGTTTTTCAATACAGTTTCACCAGCATAACCAAAATTGGCCATATTCAAGTTGTCGGATAAATTCAGAGAGATGTTAGTGGAGAAGCTGAATACTTTATCTTCCAATACACAGACTTTAGCATCTCTGGGAAAGCATGCTTGGTGCGGTATAAGTTTTAGTTAGTGACAAGCCTGAGTTTTAGTTTATCTTTCTTTTGAATTGTCCATTTGCGAGAAGGTTCTCTGAGGAAATACTATCCATCCTCAGATAATCCACGTGATCTTGTTGAGGAGGCCCTTGTGGGTGTGGGTGCACTGAAGGTCTTCAAACTGCTTTGGAGATTTGGTGAACTGCCCTCATGAAGATGTGTAATTTTTGCTGTTAAAGTTCAGAGTTGAAGGACAAGTTTTTGCAATGTAAGTCAAGACAAACACTCAATTGTGAAATCCAGACTAAAGGTTACACAAACATTAGTGGTTTCTAGTGCAGAATTGTTAATTTATTTGGTAATGCAGCGTTTAAGGTACACGTCAGGGAATTGGATGAGCAGGAATGTAAAAACAGTCGGCAGTACTTTCAAAAGGGATTTGGACTTGGGTACTACGTTCTTTCACTCTGGAGGAGTTGGGTTTTTTAGGAGACATGTCAGTTGCCACTCTGAAAATCAAATTTCTTAAGATGTATCAACTTAAAATTTGGTTTGGAAATGGAGGCCTTCAAATGGAGGTGCCATCAAATGTATTGTGTCCAGGTCATCTTTGATCAGGATTTCACATGTCATAATATTTACCAGCAATAAATATTATGACATGTGAAATATGACAAACTATAAGCCAGGCCGAATTTGGCCTGACTGATCTAAATTTCTGCAACACATACATCAATATGTGAATTCCTGAGTTCTGGATTTTAATGAATTGTTTATAAACAAACGAAAATCCTGCAATTTTGGAGTGTTAAATAAACTTGCATCATGTATCAGGTTACTACAGTAACATTTGTTTCAGAACAGCTTTAGAAATAAGCTGTTATTTCCTGAGGGATGTAAATTTACCAATTGTTTGCAAACTCTGGTGTCTTAGCGATTTGTTTGCTTTTTAAAATCATCACTTGGACTGTTTTTTGGGATGGGGGTAGGGGGATCAATGACTCAATTGATTGGACTGATTCTTAAATTAGGTTTTGGAATATGAATTTGGAATATGGATTGACAGAGGATATTTTAAGATATTTAGAGAACATGACTGAGTTGTCCCAGTGTAAGACAGGTCATCACATTTGTGTTCAATTCCTGTCTTGTCTCTGATTTATTGTATAATTTCAGATATGTTACTTTCTGTTTTTGTAAAGTGGAGGATATACCTCATATACATTAAAGCTCAGATAATGTTGCTAATGTTGACCATACCTTTTGGAAAAGGAAAAAAAATTTGACTTTTTTAGTATTTTCTTAATATTTTACAACTAAATTGTTGAAACAATTTAATTTGGAGGGGAAAAAACACCTACTTTAACAGACTTTCTGTAGTTCACGTTGTCGTATATCTTGAGTCAAGGAATTTCATCAGTCGTGCCAGAAGTACCAGTCAAATTTGAACAAAACACACATTCTGTATAGTTTTGCGCTTTCTTTTCTGTTCTAGACAAATTTATAGTAACACTTACTAACTGCATTAATTCTTCTTGTTCTCCCTTTGTTTGCAAACTTACAAAAAATTACAATTTTAGGGGAGGTAGCTTCTTCAATACTAAGAAGAGAGGCTGTTGTGTTCAAAACAATTTCTCCTCTGAAAGCAGCTCATGAGATGCGTGATGTCCCAGGAGAGAGAGGCCATGCATTCTTAATGCAAGTAGTACACAGTGATGTGCAAATGTTTACCTCATTATAAAGAAGCTTCTGAACAAATAACTTGCTTTAAAAATACAGATACAGTGCTAAATGAAAAAGCCATTCTAATCTGACTGTTGGACTGTTCACTTGCCCTTTTCCCCACTTGCTTTAGCCTTAAGTAGTCTCGGACCCGGTGGCACTGCTAGTGGCACCTTTGCAGGTGGCTTGGGAAGGAGGAGGGCACCCACGTTCCCAAATGCTATGGTCTGAGACGGTGAACTCCTTATTCGTAGAGCTGCATGACTTTCCCGGGTCCTAACAGTTTGAGGACTGGGTGGAAGGAGACAGCACGTGCCTAGTCTGTGCTTAGCTTCTAGGTAAGCAGAAGATGTTTTGTAGATTGGGCAAAAGATGGAAAGAAATAGTGGTAATGGTAACAACAAAAGCAACTTGGGAGCTGTTATCCATTTGTGCAATTTGGCAGCTTCTTAGAGCTATCTAGCTACTAATACATGTTATATAATATATATGTTTGGTTAAAAGAGTTTCCATTTCTCTCTGGTGGGGACTGCATCATGTTTTAATTTCTGCAGTTGTTTTCCCAAGGCAGAGATGCTAGCTATTGATGCTTTATTGGTTCTTTGAGATTTTTCCGCTATTGCCTTCATTATCATTTAACTGCTAACAGTCATGAGGGAAGGAATTGCTGACATGAAATTTGGATGGTTTTCAGTGAGTCTTTTTTCTCCTCTGGGATATCATTTACACTTATGTTCAGTTATACATTGCTGGTTATATTGTGTTTAAGAAAAAGAAAATGTCCTGGAACTTAAACATTGCTTTCTTCAGATAGTTATCAGTTACCTCTCAGATGAATACTTTCAAGAGCATGGTATATCTTTATTCAGGATCGTAAAAGATCTGGATTTTTTTTAGTGTATTTCCTTTATTAGATTAGCCCTCTTAAGGGAGAGATTCTCTGACTAGGCCAACCACGATTTCATAAAAATTTATATGTGAATATATATATTTTCCCATCATGGCATGGCCACCTCTACTTTGACACTGTCCTTAGTTGCAAGTGAATCACCCATGCAAAAGGAGAAATAGACCTCAGCTATCTAAACATCCACATTTAATCTCATTCTCAAAAAATGTTTTATCTCTTTCATCTGCTTCTGAAAATCATTTTCCATTTTTTTTATTTTATTTTTTCCTGTTCATGACTACTTCATTTGGCTAGGAAGGGAACTAACCATAATTTCATGCAAGTCTTGTTCACTTTCCACACAGATCTATCTTTGCAAACCTTCTTTTAACCAAAATAGCCTATTCTATTTATATCCTGTGCTTTTTATATTCAAATCATGCTTGCACAAATAGTCTCATAGTTTGTTCTGGGAAAGGTGTGTGTTCTTCATATTTTCATTATAGAATTTAGAGACTTAACATCTTCAAAAAGATGAGGTTTAAGGGCTGAGATTCTCTTACCAGCTACCTTGGCTTTGCTTTTGTGAGAAATATGGAAAATGTCTTGAGATACTACCCGTTAAAGCACCAGGGACTGCTGTCTAAGGGGTGTTCTTGAAACTGGCTGGTGTTCCTGGAAGTTGTGCAGTAAAAGAAGGATTAAAATAAGTTACTTTATTTTGATCTGGCAAAGGGGAAGATTTTTATACTGGTTTTAAAATAGCCATTTGATCAGTTCCACTTAGCTGTTTCTCCTGAGGAGTGTAGTGGCATCTTTCTATTTGTCTTGGTTTAGAGTCAGCCAAATGGTGCAGACCTTTTCTTTGCATGCAATATGTGGGATTTCAGACTGCAGCCTGCATATTTTTGCTATCCTGGTTTTGGGGTGCCATATTAATTGATGTCCTGGCTGACACACAAATTGCAAATCGTTTATGTCAAGATATTATGAAATAGAATGCAAGAACCAATGTATGCTCTGGAGAAAGTCTGCAAGTGCATACATAAGTGTTTGTAGATTATTTTAAAAGATGCAATTAGTAAGATGTGGCAGTTTAATGAAAATGGGCAGCACAGACTGCAGAATTCATTTTGTGCTTCATGTATGATAAGTTGGAAAAAATATTCCTCTGTTTTTGAAGAACGTCTTGTAATATCTTTAGAGAATATATTTGGAATTTTTCCCTCCTAAAAGGAATATGAAGTGGGGTCTGAAGAATTAGCACATTCTATCCTCTGATTGATTTATGTCACTCTCTTTTATAATGAATATCATATTTTTGTCTGCAAAGAGAAGCCTTGAAAAAAATAAAATCAAAACCCTTGTATGCATGTATCTCTGTAAATTTTGCAACTGCAGGCAGACCTTAAAGATTATCTAGTACTGTTGCATTTGATTTCCTATCAGTTGGCTCTCAGCATTGGTTCATCTGATAATCACACTGAAATCCATTGCCTTAAATTTAGCCATCAGGTACAGTCTCTGTTTGAAATAACCGATAAGTAATAAAGTGTTGATCTACTTGATTGGACCATATTAAATATTGCCTTTATGGAACAGGATTCTATTAAGGAATCTGCTTGAATGAGACATTTAGTAGACACAGAAAGTATTCATTGGTACAGTGATAYGTGACAGCTACTGGCGTAAAAATCCTGACAAAAAGTTTTTCTCTACTGCCTAAGGTAACTTACCACATATAAAAAGGAACAGTGTTGAAAAATTGAGGATAAATGCAATCAAAATTATCTGACAGCTATAGCTGGTGCCCCAAACAGTAATACTGAAAACATAGCTTTATACTGCAAAGGAGACATGAATGACTTTGCTCTCCTATTTCAGTTCTACAATTTTTCCTTTTGATTATAAAAGTTATTTAATTCTTGACAGTATTAGAACTTAAATGACCCTTTGCTTGCTACTAAACGGTAAATTGTTATTGCTTTGTGAAACGCAGTATCAGAAATTTTTATGAATGAGCAAGGTAGTACATACTCTAAACCCTATATAGCAGTTTGATCACTTTAGCAATTAACTGCAGCTGGAAAAAAAAACAACAGTCTGCTAACTCAGGCAAGTCTTRCTCTTATTCTCTGAGGAAGCTCTGGATTTTAATGAAGATAGTCCTGTAGTGAATAAACAAACTTCTCTGTGCAGTTGCAAAAATGGAAAAAAAAATACAATTTATTCATTTAATATTAAGCTCTCTAAAAATAGTAGAGATTGTGTAAATTTACCTTTTAAACTGTTTATTCTTTTTAAAATTTTATACTTCTTATTTAATCTAGTTCAATACCAGATGGAAATGATGCGAAGCCTTCGCCACGTAAACATTGATCATCTTCACGTTGGCTGGTACCAGTCCACGTACTATGGCTCTTTTGTCACTCGTGCCCTCCTGGACTCCCAGTTCAGTTACCAGCATGCAATTGAGGAGTCTGTAGTTCTCATTTACGGTCAGTATGAGGTTTCCTTTATTATTCTTTTCCCCTCTTAATATTATTACTACTATTTTTGTATTCTGTCTTTTGCCTGTAAGAGTAGCCTGGCAAGGCTTTTCAAGTAAATACCAACCCTGTGTCTACGGCAGCCTCAGCAGCAGCTAAGTCTAGACAGGGTTTCCTTCTTTCTGTTTATTTTTCTTGCTATCAGAGCCCTGATGTGTACGTTTTGGAATGCTGGAGTAGCTGCTTCATTTTTATTCCTCCATCTCCCCTCCCTCGCTGAAGGGGCTGGTGGAGCTAGACCAGATGTCTAACAAACCCCGATTGCTGGAGTGTCTGGCTCTGTACGTGACTGACCAATCATAGCACGAATTGCCAAGTTTTTTTATACCTCTGACAGAAGCATACAAAACCTGGACTGTTTCTTAGCACAAAGATTTTTTTCTTTTCTGCCTATTTAATGGTGTTTCCTCAAGCTCTCCAGACCAGATGTTCTGTGCTGTATCAGAACCGTAGGCAATTTAACAGCTTTATAGCCTCCCCCTCCCCAAACACTCACAGTTTGCCATATCTGGCAGACTTGCATATAGTTTCCAGCTGAGAAGTAAATGTAACGTCCTGAGTATCTGTCAGAAAAAATACTAATGAATACGATCAATCTTATGAGCTGCCCCAAAATTGTTTCAGTATGTTAACAATTGGATTACAGTAAAGAACAAGTTGTTAAAGTATACTTATATTGGCTGGAAACATTGCATCATCAGACCTTGATGAATTTTCCACTTGTTTCAGTCTATTTTGGTTTTCATTTTATCACCGATTGCTAAAAGTTTTACTGTGTTAAGTTTCAGACAACATGAATGTTAACACAGCTTTTATTCTAATGTTGGCATGCTTCAGCCGTTATCATGCTGCAAGTGTTAAGCTTTCTTGTCCGAGGAATGTAACAGTTTGTTTAGAAAATTTCCCCCTAAATTCAGTGTAGTATGTCAAGGCAAAATTAATTTTTTTATATACCAATTACATTATTATGCATGAAGCAGCAGGGCAACTTGATCTGAATTAGCTTACTGCTACTCTTAAATGCTATTTTTTGTATAAAATGTARTTTAATGAATATTTTAATTTACTACATAATGACTAGAGGGAAGAATATTTGTTTAAATGAGGTAGCTCTTATGCCTGAATTCTGTGGATAATTCATATGAAGGAAAAGAAAGTGTGAATTAGAACTTTAATGGGGAAATAATGTTGTGAGTAGAATGAGCCTAGATCCCCCTGTGTTCTCCAATAAGTTTATTAATCAGCTTCATTTGTAGTTCGGCTGTATTTTATGTTTCAGTACAACGTTTACTTCGGCTATAGTCGTCTTTGTGTCTTAATTTTTTTTTAATAGGACTATTTAGGTTTTTTTTTCCTCATGTTTAAATTATTAAGATATTCAAATAAAAAAAACAATTTAGTGTTTGTAATAATATCCTTCCTCCATTTTGATTATAGACCCCATTAAGACTGCCCAAGGGTCTTTGTCACTAAAGGCATACAGACTGACTCCCAAACTGATGGAAGTCTGCAAAGAGAAAGACTTCTCTCCAGAAGCGTAAGTAACTTAAAAGAATAATTTCTCATAGGTTTGCTGGGTTATTTGAGAGGCAGAAGGGTACATGGGATGATGAAATACTGTATTTAAAATAGTGTGTCCTGGGGAAACTGAATATGTAGGTGTAGCGATAGATGTACACATACAGTGGGCTAAGAAGGACTGAAAGTCTTAGGGTATCTAAATAAGGGCTTAAGGGGTGGAACTTTAACTCATTTTGGAGAAGGTCAGCGGGCTGCCTGTGAGGAACATGGTGAAGATAGCTATATCTGGGAACAGAGTCAAAAATATAAAAAAAGAAATGTAGAAAGGGAAATAGCTGGTCTGTCCGTAAGCTTTTTTTTTCCAGAAGGAAAATTGAACAGGTATTCTGGAATAGCTATTTTTCTGTATTTATTCCAAATTAACTCCCCTGTGTGGACATATTCTTCTGGAGTAAAAGTAGGATAATTACTCTGTTTCAAAAGATTAGCCACTTGTAATAGATGTAGGCCCCAGTTGACATCTTTTTCCTAAACAATTTGCTGTTCAACAGCAAAAAAACAAACACTTGCTAAACTTTCTTCATTCAGAAAAAGTGAATCATTTCATTGCTCAGTGTCTAAAGATAACATTTCCATAATGAACAAATGAGTCTGCTGCTTAGTCAAAAAAAAAAGTGAAAGCAACTGTTTTTGTCCCAAATTCAACTCTCATACAAAGAGGTTAGGGATATATTTCTTATATATCATGCCTTTATTTCCAGGTTTTATGAAAGGTATAATGTCTATTTTAAAGCAATAACCATAGCTTTTATATGTATATTGTAAAAATATATATTAAAATTTATGTTCTAATATCTGCCATAAAATTTACTATTATTTAATTATCATTAGAGTACCAAAACACACTATTTTGTCAATCTAATTTTTGGTTGGTAAAAATTATAATTACTCAGCTATAGAGGAAATTGTTTTTCATCACAGTAGTTATGATTTTAAAACTATTTCATTGTCATATGGTAACTAACTATTCACTTCTATTTAAGAAACCCTGATGGTAGGGAAAACAGTAAAATATTTTGGAAGGGGCAGAGTTAATCCTGCCAGTGCAGTCTTTTGCTGGAGGCTTTTTCATGTAAGTAATGTATTAGCGAGCAAAGCGGCTGCTTGACTTCTGAGAGTTTTTTCCTTGAGCAGCTTTTACTAGTCTTTGTAAACATGAGGTTTTGCCATGCAAATGCTCTCTTACCAAAAAGGCTTGACTTTTGCTTGATTGTGGAACTCTGGAAATTTGGAGTTTTACAGAATTGCCTCTTTAATGTAGCTGGAGCAACAGTTCAGCAAACTGAAAAAGAGAGCTACTGCTTATATTAATAAATATTTTTAATTCGTTTCACAGATTGAAAAAAGCAAGCATTGCTTATGAAAACATGTTTGAAGAAGTACCCATTGTAATTAAGAATTCATACCTGATCAATGTGATGTTGTGGGAACTGGAAAAGAAATCCGCAGTAGCCGATAGACATGAATTGCTCAGTCTGGCTAGCAGGTAAGTACTTGTTACAATAATGGATGTATTTTTATTCACTTTCCCAAACCACAGTTTAACACCTTGGGTGAAATCCCAGTCTCATTACAGTCCATGGAAGCTTTACCTTGACTTTAAGGGGGTTAAGACTTTACTCTTCCTTTTGTTTTGCTGAAAGAAAAGCTGCCTGGTAAGACTAGCATGAAATTCAAGGACTAAATTCAGTCTGTAATCTGTATATATCTATAGTTCTTGCTCTAGATATTCTTTTTAGTATAAATGCTTTTGTTAAGTATTCCTTAAGTAATTACGTAAATAATTTTAATAAAAAGTAAATCACATTTATTCTACTTTGATAGCAGAATGCATTTGAGGGGGAAAAAAACCCGCCTCTATTGGAGAAATTAGCAAAAATGCTTGGACTGGTTTAAATGACAGGCAGCATTCATCATGTCAGATTTGTTAAAATGTGTCATAACCTTGCAATTTGAGGTGCCAGAGTAAGGTACTATGTGGAATCCTTAATTTTTTTTTAAACATTTAAGAATTTTTGGAATGACCTTCTCATAACTTTGTCTAAGAATAACTTTTTTTTCTGTAGCACTTTGCCACAGAAGTATATTTATGATAACAAAGTAGTCCTGGCCTGTAGCAGTACAGTCAGAAATTTTGGTGGTATTTAAATCTTACATGACACAGTAAAGTTAATTTTGATTTTTATTGGACTGATCAAAATAACCTGATGCTCACAATGATGAATTATCTTGTTGCATAGAAGCTTGGATGTATTTTCTAAAATATTTTCAGGGTGTAAAGCTTTTTTTTTTTTTTTTCCCCCCCCCCCCAAGGTATTATCTGCCAAGATTCTGATCCCCTCTATTGACTCTGCAGCACCAAATTAGTTGAATACTAGTGGCCCTTTTCTTCTCCCCCTATGTAAGGCTATTGTTAATGAGTCCATATTGTTAGTGGTCCATATGTTGCCTGAGTTAGCAGAAATCTTCCACTGTATTTTCTTGACCATTAGCTCTCAGCAGGAGGAAGGATTCTGTTTTTCATGACACTTATTCTTTCAACTTTGAGGTTGCCATGAAGACAGTCAGTCTTTCACAGCGTGCTGTGAATAGTCAGGCTTTCAGCACACTGTTCGGGTAAGTTTTTGAATTTGAATAGAGATGAGGGTAAAGATAATGGTCTGTTTAGAGTTGTAGTATGTGGAGCTTATGTGGATGATCTGATACGTTCAGAGAAATTAGCCAAGAGAGAACAGGTACAGGGTAGAACTCTGTCCAGGAGTTGACAAATGTCATAGGAGATATTTAGTCAATTATTTTGTCCAAGTGTCTTTCCACCTTGTATTTGATCAGTCGGTGAAAAATTTTTGCCAAGGTGGTCAGTGTGCCTGAGTTTTCAGCCTTTCTATCAGACTCTTTCCTTGGTCAAAGATCACAAGAGAGCGCTGGATGTAGGAGGTAAGTGATTCCTCATGAACTCTACCCTCTCAGCACAGGCTGAGATTCACGTGATACATTTCTGGAAAAGGAAATGAATTTGATCTGATGAACTGATCACAAACTGTCCAGTAACTGTAACATACTACTGCCCTGACTCAAGATAAAAGATAGTAACTGTACAAATGATTTTTCTTTTTGGAACGATATTGTGGAAATTCTGGCCTGCTGCAAGGCAGGCTTTTGTGTTGGTCCTTACATCAGAGAAGTGCAAGAGAAAAACATGAGCACAAAAGAAAAGGGAACTCTCCATCATCTGTGCTTAGGAATCCTTCACAACAGAAAAAAGGGAAAATGTTTTTTCTTAGTGAATCAAAGTTCCTTTTCAATGGATATTTTTGGAGGAGTGCAGCACCATTCTTAACAATGACRTATGCTGAACTGGGTTCTTGATAAACCTGGCTAAAAGTGCCTTTTCAAATAAGTGTGTTTCTTTGAACTTGCACAGTTAGTATCTTATATCGGCAGCAATTTTTTCAGCTTACTGAAGTAATTATTGAAGTCTAGAATTTCCCAGTAAAGGGGAATTAATTCAACAGATTCATCAGTTTTCAGAGGGATTTCTGAGCTATGTCTCCTAAACTGCCTTTTCTGGCAGAATACTTGGCTCACCAGGTCCGCTTGAGGAGTTTAAGGTCCTAGGTTGATCTGAAGCAGACTAAAGCTGTTGAAAATGACCCCAGTGATTTGGGTTTTTTTAGTTTTTTTTGTTTTGTTTTGTTTTTATATATGATAGCTGGTTTTAGTTACCAGGCAGATTATGTGCAATGGCATTTCGCATTGGTATAACTCAGCTGCAAATTAGAAACACTTTAATGCTCATTTATTCAAGGTAGGTTGGCTTATACCACCTTCCTAAATATTTAACTCTATTTCAGTTAACTTCAGTTACCAAGATTTCTCTGTCAAAGAATATGTTACCTTAAGTAGGGGAGTTCAAACCTCTATTATTCTGGAGTTTTATTTTCATTTTGCATTTGCTTATTTTTGTCTTTGAACAGTTGTGGCTAAAAGCATCCCAGGTATCATCTTCTGTTCATTTTTGATGCATGTTCTTCTTACTCAACTTTGCTGTCGCTGAAGTGTTAGTTGGCAAGAACTTTAAGGCTACATGTTTGGGGTTTTGGGGGTGGGGGGAGGGGATGTCCTTTGGGAACATCCCTGAACCTTTTTTAATCTTCTGAAACAATGGTTTTGGCAATGAAATTACTTACCCACAGTTCTTCTTCTCTGGAGAGTTTGTTTCATCAAGATTCTCACATGTTCAGCCACCCACCTTGTTTGAGTCTGGAGCTATTTGAGGTACTTTGTCTGCACCTTAATATCTTTCTCCTTTTGAAGTACATTTGTGATAATTGTATAGAGTAGTTTATTTTGGGGGCATAAATGTGTGTTTCTCTTGTGAAATCTGAAATGACTAGAATATTCTAGGGAAAGAAGTTAAAGGCAGAATAGCACACAGCTAGCAAGTAATAGCAAGTAAAGGCCTCTTGCTCAAACTGTTATCCTCCTGCTACCCTTAAGGACCAAAATGTCTTGAAGACCTTGGAGTACTGCCAGTCTTTTGATAGAGACTCAAGAATTAAAATCCTGTCAGATAATGTTCCAGATCTTCAGAGCAATAATTACAACCAACTTTCCCATTCTCATCCATCTCTTCCCTATTCTATTGATGATCTAGTTTAAATTAAAAAAAGCTTTTTTGTGGTCTAGCTTCATAATAGGGTTGTTCTATAATATCTCAATTTGTCTCAAGCAATTTTTCTAATAGTGTGCGTCAGTAGAAGCAAACATGTGCTGAACATTTACTGCAGTAACATCTACTTGGCAGATACATTTTTTCAAACATCAGATGCAGTGTTTTTGCAGAAGTGACATAAGGAGGGTTACTTGGCTTTCAGAAACAAAGTTAACCTTTATACATTGTACTGCTTATTCAGAAATCTCAATGTGCTTAGCGGATTATTAAGACAATTATAAAAATCTCTAATTTGCAGATGGGGGAAGCTGACACAGAAAGGGTAAATGTGTTGCCCAAAGGCACACATCAAAGTCAGAGTAGAAAAGGGAATGGAGATCAAGACTCCTGACTTACATATCTCATTCAAACAAAATCCTCTTAAAAAGAGCACAGGTTGAACTAAGGCTGAAATGCTGAGATGTAAACAAGTTTGGCTATGTGGTGGGAACGTTCCTTAGAAATATTTAATCAAAATGATGTACTTTGCCGAGCAGTACCTCTCTAATCCACACAAAGCTGTTCCTCGCAGGAGGAGAAACACTGTGCAGGGTGGCACCTTTCCCAAAAAAATGCAACCCTGACAGAGGGGCCTCAGTACGGCTGATGAAAAGCAGAAAAACAGAACAGCAGATACACTATTTTCTTATACATGCCAGTGCTGCTCCCATTTCTCATCCTCCTTATCCAGACTGCAAGCAAAATAAAAGTAATAAGGGAGGGGATCCATTTATTGGGATTATAGGCAAGTTTAGGGGACCATCATTTTTGGACAGCCCCCAGCTTCAGAGCCATAGTGCCCAATAATTAGGTGGCTGGATACAGCAKAGTGATTCGGTTCAGAGGCCTCTGCTCCCTCTCAGGCTGATGCAAGTAGGTAGGCATCTCTAAAAGTGTGAACTGTGAGGCCCGCAAGCTGCACGTAGAGACAGTTAAAACTAATGAATAGGACACACGAAGCCAAGAACTGTGTGAATGGCTGCCTCTTTTTGAAGCTTTGGTGTCAGATTCAAGGCTGCATTTTGGATGTTTCAGACCTTCAGCAAGTGGGTCTGGAGCCCTTTCCTGATGAAAGATGCTGAAGTAAATGTGGGCTTCGTGTGTAGCTCGCTTTTGCAGATCTCACAGAAGCAAAGCCAGTTTGAGGTTCCAGCCCCCAGCTGCTTTCATCATTCCTCCCCACCGCCCCCATTTCATCTCTACAGCCCTCTCACCCTCAAAGATTTTTATTCTCTCATCTGTTTCAGAGCACGACTGTACAAATAGCTTTGTGGAACAATATGGTTGAACAAGGCAGGCTCTCATTCTTCCTCCCTTCCATTCTTGCCTTCAACCTCCCTAAAAATAGGAAACTCCAGCACAGGGTGGTTTTGCATTTGCAGTAGACTATTTCATTGAAAGGGTTTAAAGTGTACCCACGGAAACAGCTGAATCCATAGAGCTGAGAGCGCTGTAACCCCTGGTCGAAGGGGTGAGGGAGAGGCAGGAATTTGCTGGTGCAGGAACCTTTGCTCTCCTTAAAATATATCCCCAAAGGGGAGCTTGTGCAGTGCAAGTGTTCACTTAGGAAGAGGGTGACTGCTGTTTTGGTCACTCGTAGCCATGTCTGCATCCTTATAGGATGCCCTCATTGGGCAAATGATACATGAGAATAATTGATTTTTGGTTGATGCGTTCTCCTTCTGTGGAAGCTAGACTGTAGCACAACCAAATGCAAGGCTCATCAGCTAGAAGAACAAGGTGTTAAGGACCGTCACTGTTCCTTATGGATTAGGATGCTCAGTTCACAGGTTTCCATTTCTCACCCTCAGGATTGTTTGGGAACTTTGTATTTGGTAATTGTTAAACAAGAAATCAGAAGTAATGCCTGTATCATAGACTTGATTTCATGTTTGCCCTTCTTGGAGGAGGATAATAACCTGTGTAGTATTAGGCTGTTACTGAAAAAGTGCACAGCACCAGAAATGATTTTGCAGGCTATGGTTTTTTTTAGTCTTTTATTTTCCTGGGAAAACAAGACTTGTCTTGACAGATAGTTTGTATGTGTTTGTCCTTGTTTTGTACCTTTTGGTGTGATGTTATCCAGACTACACAGGTAAGTCTCAGGTGATAAATTTCTGGAAGTTTTACAGATGGCCAGGTACAAGTGAGTGATCCTAACACATTTCTAGTGAAAGACTGCTCTCACATTGGATTATTTCTTCATTAGATTTGTAAGAATCCACATGTCAGATATGAGTGTCCTAACTGCAGGAGAAGCTGCAGCCTTTGTGGGGGTTTTTTTGTTTGTTTGTTTGTTTGTTTCCAGCCCCCTGTGCGGACTTTGTGATGCTTAGTTTAACAGCCGTTTTGCAGGTAGGGCATTCATAATATCTTCCTCCTGTGTGAATTCACTGATGCCTCAGGTGGTGATCTCCTGGTGCTAGTTTAAGGTAGATCTATGTCTTTTAGCTCAATTCAGGAGTGTGCTTTCTAAGCACATCTCCTGATCATCCCCACTTAGAGTGATCTCAGACCTAGATTTATTTCATCTGAAACGAAACTGAAAAATAGGCTTTGGAGGACCCTTAATGTGATTCAGCCACTAATGGGCATTCAGATCACTGGACAAGCCAGAATTAGTCATAAGAAACCTCCTTGAAATGCATTTAGTAAGGTGCTTCCAGAACAACTTATCAAATGCAGGTGCTGAGTTCTTGCTGTTATCTTATGTTTGCCTATCACAGGGCCTTGTGGGGAAGTGAGTCTTTATGCGGATGTAAACACACTTACTTGCACCCTTGCTCTTTTCTGTGAATTGCACTGAGGCTTAGGGAGTGTTTAGGTACCTAGTAGTGGGAAGTTTGAGATCTTTTGTAGGAGTCCGTAAGGTAAGGAGATGCCTAAAAGCTTTCAAGCAAAATAAGTATTATGGAGCAATGGGGATTTAAGTTTTGAAATTTCATCAGAATAAATTTCTGCTGAATGGAACTTTAGCATTGTATATATACTTTATTTTACAAATTATTTCCTTTGGATTTTTTTTTTTAAGAGAGGTGGAGCAAAAAGGGTATCAAGCACTGAGATAACTGAGGAAAAACTGATCCTGTATTTGGAGCATACTTATCACTTCATGTCTCAGTTCACATCTGTTTAAGTTATCTGTTTTTAGCTTTTTGTTTCCCTGGCAATGAGAGCAAACACTATATTACTGCAACTTCTAACAATAACTCCCTGTTTCCCTATTCTGCTGCACTGCTCTGGTCCCACAGAGATTCACATAAAATCATTCTTTGTAACCAGCTATATTTCATATGGACACTATCTGTAAAATAATTATGTATTTGTGATGTCCACATGCCCTACAAGGCTATTAGTGTGTACCTACAGAGGCACTTCTGATAATATCCAGTTCTAACACTAGCTCTGTGTAATATAAACTCTATAAAAAACTGAAAATATGCACACCCATGGCCATGGCAATATTCCACAGTTCTAAATATCATAGGCTTGAAATGTTCAACTGAAAAGAAAAAAATCCAACAAGAAGTTTAAAAATAATAATTATAGTGGCACCTTTCTTGCTGCTCTGTAGCTGAAGTCTTCCTCAGCATCTGCCCCTGTACACAACTGAGATTTAAAACTTTGGCTTGTAAATAAATTGTGCCCTGAAACTACTGATAAAGTCTTTTGTTCAGGGAGCAGGCAGCTCAGCTAGTGAAATAGTTGTTCTCGTACTCGGAGATAATGATAGGTTGTTCTTAGCTACCTTCTCAGCAGGTATCCTTTAGTGCCTTTGTGCATTATCAGCTTTTGTCTGCAACTATGAATTCTGTGGATTTGGGGAATAATTCACACTTGAAAAGGGATATGTGTAGTATTGTGTATGTAGTTCCTTTTTAACGTTATGCCACTACTTCCTACTGGTATCCTCCAATTAGAATTTGCATTGTACATAGCCTGTACATAGGATGTCATTGGTGTCATAGGATGGTGGGAATGCATTGTAAGAGACAGTAGGAACCTGAGACAATGTGGAGAAGCAGTCACCGAAGGATACGATTCTGATGTAGAAGCACACCAAATTGTTTTTGTTTGAAAGAGACTTCATGAATAGTAGTGACTTTCAGTTGAGGAAAAGAAGAATGGAGTTTAGCCATTTGACTGGTTGGTCTTCAGCCAAGTAGGACTGGATAAGGCTTAGTTTGGAGCCAGCAAGCTAGCAGCTCCTGATCAAAAGGGATCAATACAGAACAGTAAGCATCCTTCTCTTATGGCACTACCCTGTACACACAGTGTGGGATGAAGACTGTCTCCATGGGCACCAACCTAAAAACTTCCAAAACTTTAACTTGGAAGCTATAGCTTAAGTTAAACATGCCTGCAAAATACTGAATCAATTGCTAAAAATGGTTATAATAAAAATTGTTTAACAGACTGCATTTGTCTGGCCAAGGCTGTGGATCGCATAACTGGAACTGGACGTGCCCAGCCTAGCTGCTTCCATGTTGCCTCTGGTGTGGAATGTGGAATTGGCTGGACTGGACGCAACACTCCCTCTCGAAAGCTAGGAGAGAGTGGTGTCCTCTGGACTTCCAAGCATGGTTTGATAGTCTAGCTAATGAGATGGAGTCTTGAATATTTAACTGTCCCATCAGTGGTTCAGAAAGATTGTAAAAAGCTAGCAGTAACTTGAAACCAAACTTCTTGGACACATCTTCTGGAACGTTGTTCAGGGTTGCATGTCACAGAAGCATTAAACATTTCCTCCCCCCCCCCCTTTTTTTTTTGTACATTTGACCTGGATATCAGTGAATTCACTTAAGGCAGTGGTTTTTCATAACTAAGGGGTTCCATACAAAGACCAAAACACTTAAATGTGGTATTTGCAATGTAGCAAAGACACTAAAGGAGGTAATACCAAATAAACATATGAATGGAGATAACAGGGAACTTGAAAATTTACGAATTGTGCCATTAGTGCAGAAATGCTGATCAAGTGACTTTTAATAAGTTTTAAATTTTTCCCTTTTTTTCCAGGAATATTTGTTTCTTATATTTCAGGAATATTTGTTTCTTGTATTTCAGGAATGTTTGTTTCTTGTATTTCAGGAATGTTTGTTTCTTGTATTTCAGTAATCACCTAGGGAAGAGTCTGCAGCTGCTGATGGACAGAGTGGATGAGATGAGCCAAGACATTGTTAAATACAATACCTACCTGAGGAACGTAAGCAAACAGCAGCAGCAGAAGCACCAGGTTGGTGATTCTCTGATCAGAAATATCATTTTAGTCTTGTTTTGTATCAGGAGATAGTGATACTGATCAGATGATGTTGGCACTTAATTTCTAATACCAAAGGGGCTATTTAAAATCCCCAATAGTCTGATTGGGGTATGGAGACTGTATTACTTTTTATTTGTTATTGCTGCATTTGATGCAATACTGTGTCTAATTATGGAAGAATGCTGGTAAAATGGAAAAAAGCTCCATGAGAATGATTTAAAAGCCTGAAATCAGAACACAATTCACTTCATGTGATAAATGAAGTTAGGGAGTGACCTGCTTATTCTAGAAATACCTGCATGAAAAATAAATGTGACTTCTTTACTCTAGCAGACTGAAATGACAAGATCCAATATCTGCAAACTGAAAATGGACCAATCCAGGTTACAGATAAAGCTTTGCAGATATTGTTACACAAAGTAGCTAATTATTAAAAAGAACATCTGTGATTCATGTGAAATGCTTCATCGCTATTTTAAAACTAAGATTTTTCTTTTTTTTCCTTTAAGTAAAGTTGTAGTTTGAATGGGAAATACTTTAGGGAAGCAATATATGATCAGTGATCTCTGCTGGCTTTCTGATTCTTGAGGACATAGAAGTTTGCTGCATGCTTTCTTCAGAAAACTTGCTTTTTTGCTGCCTACTTTGAATAAAAAGATGGTAACTAATGGTACTCRCTTCAAAGGTTGTGTGTATAACAAGGGGATCTATTTACTTAGAAGAGCAGAGCAAAGTAGGTTCCATGGTGTSTCACTTGTTTCTTTACTAACTATAACTGCTTTAGTAGTGGCTCATTGCAGCATAGTTAGTGGTCTTAACTTTATTTTTAAAATGGAGCAATTGTGATTAAGAGCAAGCTGTTTCAATAGAGAATAATAGGCAGACTGCTGAGAAGTGAATGGGGTAATGCAAAGAAAGAAGAAAGTACATGAAATTCACATACAAATATGCGCATTTAAGATTTTATTTTTAACATTGTCCAAAAACTGTATTTGTCACTACTACTGGAAAAAAAAAATATTTAATTTCAGTATGCCACCAAGTATGAACTGTTTTCAAATGCTTATGCACAGATAGATTTAAGTAAGTGAGAGAAAACACTCTGTACTATTTGGCCTGTTTATTTTAAAGGTTTTTTTGTGTTGAATATGAGGTCTTACAGGGAGGAAGCTTACAACTTTACATTTAATAAGTATCCAATCCCAGCATTAATTCTCGACTATGACATACAGCACAAAATCTCACATACAGGTTTTTGAATGTAGGTACTTCTGCAAGAACAAATATTTATCCAGTAGCTGAAAAAATTACCTGTCTTTTAACTCTTATGAAGTTTGAGTCATATGCATGGAAAAGGGAACCACTCTAAACAAATATAATTTTTTTTTTATAATAAATTAATTCTTACAAATGATGACTCTAGTTTATCCTCTGGTAACCCACAGACAAATGATATCAAAGTGGCAGAATATCTAAATAACTTGAATAGAGAAATGAACCATTTTGCTTTTGGGAAGCATTTTTGTTTCAACCACCACCTTGTTCTCAGTTTAGAATTTAAATTWTTTGGCTTAAAGCACCTTGATTGATAAAGTTCTCTTCCCCTTTCACATGACTACTGTTTTGACTTTTAACTTGCCTAAAGTCAAGTATTTCTATCTTTTGTATAACTATTTGAGACACTGGCTTCTCAAAGGTACATATTCTAACTTTGTTTTTCCAGTGTGTTTTCCAATGGGTTTTCCAATGGGTTTTCTAATGTGTTTGAGGAAAATGGAGCCATTACTACCATGCTGTATTCTTTCTAGCAGATACATTATTTATCTCTACAAAAAAAATCTTAAAAACAACCCCCGCCACCTCAGTACAGCATAATTTTCTAGTGCATCACTTCTCCTCTTAGGTGCCAACTTGAAAAAGAAAAAGAAATGCTTGTTATCCAGTGACCTGAAGTAAATTGAATTGCATTTGGGGTTATCATTTGGAGGAGCTTCAGTTACTTCTTTGCTTGGTTGTTTGGTTTCTTGGGTAGGGGGTGTTGTTTGTTTGAGGTTGGCTTGGTTACTCACCCCATGTGGGTAAATATAATTTTTAAAACATACTTGCTGGTTAGGTAAAGAGCATTTGAAGAGAAAAACTTGTAACTGTTTTAAAAGTCCTGTTGCATTCTGTTTCTTTGTTTCTAGTACCAGCAGAGACGTCAGCAAGAAAATATACAGCGTCAAAGCCGAGGAGAAGCCCCTCTTCCTGAAGAGGACATCAATAAACTTTTTAAACCACCGCAGCCCCCTCCAAGAATGGAGTCACTGCTTATTGCAGGTAATGTTCTAGAAATCTCTTTCAACTCATAGTTCGTCTTTGCACATATTAATGTTACCTTGGGAAATGGTACAGTTGTTACCTTTGAAAGCATCTTAATTTTTTTTCATTATATTTCACATTATGGCATGGTATTTCGGCACTGGTAGTATTCCAAATACTGTCCTTCATTTGGTCAAAGACAGTGATTTCAACTTGTGATTTATAGCCTTAGTGTCTGAATTATCCAAAAAAGGTAGTTAATAAAAACAAGTCTACTGCTAATAGGCAGGCTACGCCTCTGTTAGAAAATGAGCTTCCACAAATCAAAGATTTTTAATCCACTGGTCTAGGGAAGTAACTGAGGTTTGTTACAAGATACTGTTATGAACATGTGTATTTTTTAAAAGCAAGCCACCCTGTTCAACCAGAATGGCTGCATAAAGCTTTAAATTTGATGTATGAATATGGAGATTATCTTCCTTTATTTTTTATTCTGTGCTCAGAATAGGGCCCCTGACTGACCATCTGTGCCCATGGGGTTGTTGGGAAAGGGAAGGAGCAGCAACCAGAGCCCTGTTCAAAGGAGGAGAAGTGGGATTTGACAGCAGAGCAGGAGAAATGCCCTAGGGAGCACGGCTTTCTGCACGAATGGGTGTAGCGGCTACTGCAGTCAGTAAGCTGCTCTCTTCCCTCACACCCCAGCTCCTCCCTCCACGCCAAAAATTATGGGGCTGTACAGACAAGAGGCAGGAATAAGCTATTTGGGCTGGAACTACTGAGTCAGAGCAAAGTAGTTGTCTGCCTTATCATCTGCGGTCCGAAGTTACTGCTAACATCCCTAAGTCTTAACAGCTTGTTGCAGCAGCTGAGAAAATTTCACTTTTAATTCCATATAGAACTGGGCAGAGGCCAYGACTGCACACTGTAGCTCTGTGGCCAGAGTTCAAGGGAAACAGCCTCCCCCACAATCAAGGTGTATGAAAATGTAAGCAGGAAGCAACAGAGCATAGTCCGTGCCCCCCCCCCCCCCCCAAAAAAAAAAAATATTTTCTCTGGTATGCTGCAATGTGTAGCCACAGTTTGATTAAAAAAAAATCAGCACCTTTCCTATGTCTCCTGTCTGGAAGGGCAAATGTTTGGGACCTCACAATGGCAACAGAGAACAGAAATCCCAGATACCCTGCTAAGTAATCTAAGTTTGGAAAATGTGATGAAAAAGCAAATTGCTTAGCTATAGCAGGCTTCTTAGACCAATTAATTATCGCTATTAATTATGCCAGTGGTTTAAAAACTGGCTGTTAAGAGTGTTGATACAACAAGGTTCTTATGTTTTGTACAGATTAAGAATTAAACTAAATCCTAGTAGTTTAGTGTAAAGAAAAGATTGAGTGATTTGACATTAAAAAGTAAATTTGATCTGCTGCTTTTCAATTTTGGAGTGATCAGATTTTAGCAAGTGATTTTTTTACAGTGCTGCTTTTAGAAGAAATAATGCTCTTTATTGAAAGACTCCAGAAAGAATAATAAAAAATGCATTGTTTTGGTATAATTTTTACCAGTTAATGAATGCTAGCAGCATTAAAGTACTTAAAAATTCAGCTTTAGCATAGTTTAAAAATACAACAAAAGAAGTGCGTGCATGTATGTACACACATGTATGTTTTATGATAGTGATGGTTTAGGATGAATCATATCTTATAAGAGGAGAAATTGAAAACTATTATACTTAAAGGAAAAAACAACTTTCAGCCAAAGCACTTTCTTCATTTGTTCTTTTACCATAATCAGGGGAGGAATTGAAAGCATCCACTTCAATTCAGATGAAATAAAGTTTGTTGATAAAGAATAAAACTTAGCTCTTTTGTCTCTGAGGCATTTAAAAACTTTTCAAATAGAGCATTAAATTGGGAGTTTATTGGCCTTCTAAGCAGTCTTAATTTTGACTAAACTGGCTTCATGTTTTGCTATTCCTAGCTAACAAGGGAAATAATTTGTAGCAGTACTTGTATAAAGATGTTTTGATGGGCATGTTTGATTTGTATAGCACTGACAAGTCTTCACACTGTGATGATTTTGAAATGCCTAATAAAGTGAAATATTAGGTGGAAAAAAAGGCTAGCAATGTCAAATGAGAGCACCGCAATTTTCAATCCAATAGTGGAATATATTTATTGCAAATACTTTAATAGGGACAGCAGATGCATAAGAATTGAACTGAAATTCAGCCTTGTATTTTTAGGACAATTAAATTTGAACAATTAATTAATGTGATTAATCTTCCAATACAGCATCAAGAATTGTTTATTCTTTTTATTGTTCAGTGTCTTTTCAGAAGTTGCATATAGTCGAATTATAGGAAAATTAGGTGTTTTTTTTCGAGCATACCAATTTACCTATTCTGCTGATTTAATTTATTCTTCTTCTTTTGGGGATACTGAAAATGCAAAAATTCCAACACATAGAATAGTCAAGCTATTTTGGTTGCTTCTCTACATAAAAGCTATGTGATTCATGCRTTCTGGCTTTTAAAAAATCTTGTTCTAGGATTTTGGGGGGAGTTTCACAACTGACAAGAGCTTATTCTTCTTTCCTGTTGGCAGGTCAAATTAATACCTACTGCCAGAATATTAAGGAGTTCAACGCACAGAACCTGGGCAAACTTTTCATGGCTCAGGCTCTCCAAGATTACAGCAACTGAAGAAACTTTGCTATAATCCTCATCAGAAAAAAGATATTTACAGTTTTATACTGTTCATGATCCTCTTGAAAACTTGGTATATTGGGAAAAGAATCTTGTAAAACAGTCACCTTGGTTTGTGTAGAACTCTCCTCTAAGAAAAAATAAAGGCAAATTTTAATGATATTTTAGTATTTCCTTATTTGTTAGCCGTATTAGACTGGAATTTTCTGTGGTCACTCAGGTTTTCTAAATGCTTGGCAGTTATTCATGTTTAGTCATAGCAAATAATAAAGGTTTTATTTAACTTGGAATCTGAAATAAAAACAAATTATTACAAATGTTCAAGGTAGCTGACTTCACAGAAGAAATCTTAGGTTTCACAGTTTWGGTTGCAACCAAACTTACAACCATAGTATGCTCATCGTTTGTAACAGTTTTGTTTTTGTTTTTTTAATCTATTTGGACAGTCTGGTATAACGGAACTTCCACATTACAAATATTTCTTAAGCTTCACAATTGGAACATATAAAATTATCGCAATATTATGTGGAGACTGATCTCCATCATATCATGTTAAGCTGTTTTCCCATCTTGCATTGCCACCACCAGCTGGATATAAGTCCATTCATGTTACTGAAGTTGTCACGAAGAAAGTGTAGAAGTAGTTTAACCTGGGGTAGCTAGTGTGATGCAAACGGACACCATATTTACTCCACATTGACTTTGCCATCTGGACGTGCCTTTATTCCTGAACTTGGGAGACTTTTACTTTTTAATAATAATGTTCATTTAAAGTTTTATTATATGCCGACTCATGCATCCTAGTGTCATCAGATTTTAGTTCTTATGTCTTTCTTGTGTGTCACTGTGTGGATGAATCCTGAGAACCTAAAATGGCTGAAGGAAAGTGGTTTGTCTTTTAGAAGGAACATCATTCCCTAAATACAAACCTAGCATGGAAAATTTTAGCCTTCAAGGTGAATGTTTTGGAAAGTCAGAAGTGTGTGAAAACTGGGGGTTTAGGCTAGGAACTTATTTTTTCAGTCTTAACTGTAGCGATTGCAGTACTTATGTAAATATATATGCAAATTTTGTTCAGCCTTCAAGTACCTGGCAAATTGCCAGTCCAATCTTTTGCCTTGGAAACTTTGGGCAGCCTTGCGTTACCTTTCATACAGTGAACTTATCTGAAATCAAAGATCTGCTAGGTATCCCGCTACCGTGCCACATGATTGAGTTTCATTTCCTATACAAGTAAAATCCAAACAGTGTTAGTTTTCTAGTTTTCTGAAAGACCAAAGAAACCAAGGGGCAGAAGTAGGAGCAGATAATTAGAATAAGATGAGGCATTTAAGGTAGAAAAATTTATCTTCCAGATAAATTATCTTCTACATAAACTGGGAATAGAAGACTGACTCTGTAGTGACTGTGTGTAGAAGGAAGCAGAAGTTACATTATACATATTAGAAGGTTTGTAAAGAATGTCTTAGCAAAATAAATACTTGGAATAGGTTAAAAACAAGTTGTGTGTTTTGAATGCGAGCTCTTTAAGAATGAGGGATGTAAATGTGAGAAGGAGGGCAGCAATAGTCTACTATGTTGGAGTTTAACAAGATCAGTAAACTTCATGTAACTAAGTGGGATGTGCTAAACATCAATGAGAGTCTGTGAAGGAATATGGAAGATGTAAATAGAGATTTGTGGCTTCTGCAGGTGTTAGGAATTTGAGGCAGATAAGGAAAGGAGATAGAAAAGTAGATGAAGCCGGAGTAGATATTGGAGATGAGTTGACTGTTCTGTTCTGAATCATGCTTTGGTCTTCTGAGATTGTCACAGGGGAAAAAAATCAGATGAAACCTGTTTGAGCAAGGATGCTAGAGCCAATTAAAGCTGTCACTCTATAAATGAGAATCAACAACTGTGGGGGTTAGGAATTAAAAGGGATGGAAGGACTGGGGCTGTGTCTCCGTGCTGGGTTCAGTAACAGATGTCCCAGCTAGCTCGGTATTCCTGGAGCTTGACTGTTCTTGTTCTCACCCTAATGTGAGCAGGCTGGGGCAGCTCATTCACCATAAGACATGTGCTTTCCATTTGTAATCATCATAGCACTATCTTTTTCCCCCTGCCATTCTTGTCTGTGAAAAGCTTTTCTGTAAACTAATAAATATGCAGTGACATTAGAGTCTTTAAAAAACACCTCTAGAGATGTCAGAACTTTTGTTGACCAGTCATACAGAATTAAGGCTTCAAAAGAAACCCTGTATTTTCTAGAGGACCTGCCTTGGTCTGTCAACATTCCATATGTCTCCATTTTAATAATGCAAAAATGATGGATTCTGATATCAGTAGTGAGCTGCAATACTAAATATTTTCCTTTCTGAATAATGTAGCTCAGTGTTCCTAAGTCTATATGCTTTCCATAAAGATCAGCCCTAATGAGAGGAACTGCATGGGAGAGCTTGACTTCCAACGTTGCATGCGGTCGTTCCAGAGAGATACTGAGAGAAACATTTTCTGTTTATTGACATTGGCCGGTCTTTTCAGTGAGTGATTTCTCTGGCAAGCAAGGTCCCATCTCCTGTCTCCATCATGTGTCCAGAGCTAATGCATATATACAGTGAAAATGAAATGTGCATGCACACCATGTGCAGAGGGAAGTACTTCCCTATTCTTGAGGAGTCCGGCAGCAGGAAAGACTGCAGTCCTGTGAATTATTCATGTAGTCCACATCTAGCCATCCTCTTTCCTGTGACATGCCTAACTGTTCAGATCTGTGTTTAGATAACTGCTGTTTGGTAATTGCTTTTTATTTGTGCAGAACTATAATCACTCTAAGAGAAAATGCTACTTTGGAATCCAGTTCTAATTGGCACACGTCTTATGGCAAGTCCTTTAAGCTAAATGTTGTAAAAACCTTTCAAAGGTGAGGTTTGAAGTAAAAAAAAAAAAAAGGTGGGTTATTGTAGTTTCGATGCTGAAGAAAACATTATTTCTTCTAAATCTTTGATATTTGGGATCTTCACTGGTATAGCTCCAATTTTACTGTGATGTTTACTGCCTCTGTTCCAGTGCTACTAGTAAAATGCACTAATTGTACTAATAATTTGAASCTATGTGGGAAGCCCTCTCCCCAAACTGTAGCCCTAGCTTGGTCATATTGCCGTGACTATCTACTTACAGGAGAGTGTGATCCTCTACCCCAACTCCTTTTTCACGTGTAGACAAAACATACCATTTTTACGAATGTCGGGTAGGGTGAATGAAGTACTTACAAATGGTTAGAAAGTTACTGCTGCTGTGGTTAGAGGATAACATTCTCCCTGAGGAGTCACAGCAGTGGACCATGCGTGCTTCTAGGCAAAGTGGAATAGGTTCATCTCTGAGCCTTTCGAACAATCTGAAATGTGTCCAGTTATACTGACTTTCCTGAGGTTATCTTCAGGACAGGCAATAGAAAAAGGACACTAAACTTCGGACCATCTGCTTGGGTGAACTGAAAGAATATCTGTAATTCTTCAGATATGGTTAACTGTGACAATTGTTACAGACTCTAATCCTTAACATCAATATTTAATGAAAATGAAACCAAATGAGAAAGAGCTTTTTATGTAATCTAAATGTACTTGGCATGCCTGTATCTCTACATCAAGATAGAAAGCAGTATTCCATTCTCCTTTTGGCGTTTTCAAAGTTGGACCAAATTCCATCTGGAGTGTAAGTATTCTGCAGCTGAATGGCCTCATAGGAGCTGGAGAAAACCTGGGCAGCTTTATGCAGTTATTCTACATACATTGTCATGTCCTTTTTCTTCTCAGTTCCAAACAATATTCCCCCAAAATACTCAAGGTTTTTAGAACCTGACTCTCTACTCTTCTGCATCTTGTCAGAGTCTGGACTTCTGTGCAGAATTGAACAGAGTAAGCTACTGTCAAATAAAAATAGCACTCTTTGTGCAGATGTAAACAACCATACAATGCACAGTGGAGAAGACTTGGGTGATGTTGCAGATGTCCTGTTCTGGATTAATGAAGACGTCAGATGGGATTGGCAGTTGCAACCAATACACTTGTAAAGAACATCTGAAGTCTTTTTGTTTATGGTCTTTATGCCTTGTCAATTCCTGAGCATCAAGTCATTTGTTAATCTTCCTGTTGGTTGGTCTTGCCTGATTTTTTGTCTTCCGAGGAATCTCTGATATGGCAGATCACTGATGATGATCTGAAACATCTCTAAGAAGCAAGCTCTACTTAATGGTTGTCACTTGATAGTGAATGGACTGCAAGAACTCTTGGTGCTCTGTTAAGTCATTAGGAGCTGATGAGGCAAATAATGTTGCCAGCCTAAATATGTGCAATGTGTGCAGTAAGAGAAATTGAATTGCTCTCTATAGAACTTCTTATCTAGGTTGCGAGCTCTGTGGTGAAAGATATATATCCCTCATGATTTTTCATGCCTGTGCTTTTTCTTCCTTGCTTTTTTACTTCTTTTGCACTTTTTTACTTGCTTTTAATTTATCTTCAGATTTTGACCATAGGTTGTTAATTTTTAAGCAAGAGGAAAATGCTGCTCTAAATCCRATGATGTCTATGCATTAGGTGCTTTACTTTTCCTTGAATTGTTCTGGAAAGCCTTGTCTGCAGTTGAGGATATGTTTTAGATTTTGTGAGCAGAACACCAAATTCATGGTGGAAATTTTGGTAGATTGGTTGTCAGGCATGCTTGTGGGTTAAGCTTTCTCATGCAACAATCTTCTGTTGTTAGGGGACTGAATGCCTTGGCACTGCTCAGAAAAGTAATGGTGCTGGTGGTACTTGGTGCTAGTCCAGTGTGAGTGATTCAAAAGGATTTCATACTGACTTTACAAGTAGAAGGAGGTTTATACAAAGCTGGGCCTGTGTTTTATTTTTTGATCTTTTAATTGACAGAACAGATTGCTGTTGACACAACTCATCATATGCTGAGCAGTAGCAAATTGTACAGAGCTGTAGAGGATGGCATTAAAAACAACAGCTTTGGCAAAAGGCTCCATAGTGAAAGAAAATTTAATGCCTTATTTCAATTAAAGCAAACATTTATATGTGGAAAAATAGCCAGATCAGTTTTACAGTGATATTAAAAGGCATCAGGGTGTCAGTAAAATAAACAGTGAAGGGTAGAAATGCATTTATCTAGCAGAAACACAGCTAAAGACTTCAAAAACTTGTAAGATGAAAAGAATGTGTGCAATGAGGATTTCCATTGTTTTAAACGATCAATTTATTAATCTGTCAGCATTATTGAGAGTGATGTTCCTTAAATATAGTATGATGCGTCAAACTTTTGACTGAAAATTTTTTCTGTATGTGAGCAATGCAGTTTAGTTTTATATGAAAAAATGTGTGCTATTTTCTTCATCCAGTGTGTGATTTCAACTTTTACATCTCAGTAAAGCTGACAGAATGAGTCTCCTTCCCARCAGGTTACAAAGCTGAAAACTGATTGAAAGATTCAGGAGTCTCATCCCACATCCAATGTTTGCATATCCTGACATTTGAAAACAAATCACTTAAAGATTTGATGTAGTTTTTGTTTGTTGCAAAACTTTTTTTTTTTTTTTTTTTTTACTTTCTTCCCATATCTTTCACTTGGCTTCCTTAACATTAGTAAACTTAATTTTTAGTTTATAGATTGCATCCAGGACAGGAAAACATATTACATAATCAGAATGTACCAGTGGCAGTAGTCTTGCCTGTTTCAAGCTGTGATTATAAATATGCCTGAAAGTGAAGTCTAATGATGACTTTATATATTTTAGGGCAAGAAATAAGCAATGTGATGATCAAGGCTAGTCTGTCTTACAACAGATTGTAACATTTCAGCAGTTTCTGCTTTGGACCAAATGTGTGAATTCCATACCAAATTCTTTATACATACCATAAGCAAAAAATGCAGTCATATTAATTCCTATAACATTTAACATAACTCAGTAGTCATCTAGGCAAGTACATTTTTACTAGCTGTAAAAAAAATAGTTTCCAAAAGAGTTAGAAATTATGAGCTTCAACAATGCTACTTTCTTGTATACATGGACTACAAGGTCATATTTAATTTCATCATTTTTAACATGACTCCTGAAGTCATATTCTGAGGTTTCTACTACAATTGGGCTTTCAATCAGAAAAAAAATAATAGCTTGTTGTTTCTGGTAGAGCACTTTCTACAGTTATATATGTGAGCACAAGCATTCATGGCCTTGCTTTCTTGTGGCTTTTTGGTCTTTTAGTTCAACCACAAATAGTTTTTTATGATGACTCCTACACGAGTGCCACATTACCTTCAGCTCCCCACTAAGTGTTTCTTATCTTCCCTCTTTTGAATGGGCTAGTCCAGCGCTATCTGTCTGCTGAGTAGCTACTGGCAGGCCAAAGAAACAGCTTTCAGATGTGCATGTTCCCAACCCCTTTTGGGCCATGTGTCATGCAGGTCTGTTGTATGATCTCAGGATCTGAGCCTATTGGTATCTCAAATTTAGCTGAATTAGGCAAATGAGCTTAAAAGTTACTAGAGTGGAGTTAAGAGACAGCAAAACTGCATAAGCCTATTTTTTTTTTAGGAAACTAAGCTAAAAATAACTCTTTACTTATGCTGATATTATCTACAACTGTGACTATTACAGTGTATGTGTAAAGCAGACAAATACCGATGAAAGCTGTACAGATCTGGGTTCACATGGATTGCCAAAATCCGTCATGGTGTAAATAACATAGACTAGAGTAGAACCAACAACTTAGAAATGAAAAACTCTCTTTTGTTCACTGATTGATTTTTCATAAGACTTTTAGTGAATCTTTAATGTATCTCCACTCTGAAAGAAAAATTTTCTACTTGGAAAGGGTAACCAGACATTTTAATTGTACACATCTTTGTAGAAGAGAAATAAGGAGGTCTATGAGAAGAAAAGGGGCTGCTGAATCAAGAGCTAAAGCAATAACACGTTCCCAAAGTGACAAGATTGTGGCTGTCTGCAAATCACATACATTAGTGTAAGAGCCAAATCCTATAATGTTTGTCAGTGTGAATATTTTTCTTAATCATAAGAATTTTCATTAGGTCACAATATTATTAGAAGAAACTTCTTTTGTGCATTTRTGGCATTTTCAGCTGTCTTAAATGACTAAAGCTGTTCTAGTCTGGCATTTACCTGAAATTTGTCGTCCCCTTCGTAGATGGCTGTTGCTGCTTCCTTTCTTGGGACAACTGAATCTTTGTTTTTTCTTACATAAAGTAGGAGGGCTTTTCTCATTAATGGAGGGGAAATAGGACTTAGGCTATGGGCTGAGCAGTCTCAAAGGAGGAAACCACCAAGCCTGGAGAAGTTTGTCCCTATCTTGTAGCCTACTAGTCACAAGCTCGTTTTCCCACCATCGCTGACACCCAGACAGGAGCTGTGAATTTGCCACTCCTGTTACTAGAGTGTCATAAGTAGTAATATTGGTATATAATATATATATAAAAAAATTATTATTTTTATGTGAATGGCAGTTCTTCTTGATACAAAACATACCAACTGCTTCATATTTTGCAGCTGCCTGGCAATCTAGACATGAGTCTAGAAGGGAATCCCATTTCTAAACCTGGATTCAGGAGATCTGGATAGCTTTGTGCTCTATGGCAAATTCATTTTATGGACCTGAGCAAATCATTTAATCCCTGCACTTCAGTTCTCCATGACAATAAGCATATTATCAGTTCTGTCTCTGTTGTGTTTTTAGAGTATAACCTCCTTAAAGACAGTGTCTGTCATATGCACATAAAGTGCTTAATGGGCTCAATTCAGCCCATGCTCAGCAGGGCCTTGATATCATTTGGAGAATCTAAGTATAATTGCCTGATTATTACATCTCATGGAGAAAATAGTACATGATTATGCCATTAAAAGGTTGTGTGCTGAGTAACTGGATAAAGATTGCACTGACGATTCAAGTTTTTCCTGTCTCTTGAGGGCTCAAACTTCCAAAGCTTAGTAAAGMAGATTTTATCCTGTGGAACTGTATCGACTGCCATGCTGGCTCTATCTGGTAGCTGTATTGGAAGTACAGTTTTCCCCGCCTAGAGCTAAAAGAGTAGAAAGTGCGCAATGCAGTTACCTACTATATGGATGGACCTGACAGCAGAGGGGTGTTAACAGGTTTCTTACCTACTTGCCATACAGCAAAGCAGTGYTGAGGCCAAGACATGTAGGTGTGAGCGCTCTTAGCCTTGTAACCCCACCAGCCAGGCAAGRTTGCTGCCTAAACTCTTCCTAGCACCTCCTTTTAATTTCTTATGTCTCTTAGTTCTGTAATTAACTCATCACTTTCTTTCCACCCATATTCTGTGCTCTTTTTCAGCATTCCTTGCTGCTTGGTCGTCTTTGTGATAATCACTCTGCTGAAAATTCAAACCCTTGTTTTAGTTTGTGGAAGCACCAGAGCTTTTCATGTGAAGCTGTAGTTTGTTTCCCCTCTGCCTTTCTTTTTTTTTTTTTCCCCTGTAACCTCAATCTTAGAAATAGCTGAATCCCTTGAGCAAAAGCTTCCCAAAAAAGATCGCATTAGTCAGACAGCTAACATCAGGAATGTTTAGCCCGAATTGTTCAAAGTCATGCTGAAGCTGAGTATTACAATGGAAAATGTTAAGTAGCCTCCACATGAATGTGGCTACTTGTGCTGCCATTAATAACCTTGGCTGTGTAGAGAATGTTCTTGTGCTAGCTAAATTAGATTAACCAGTAAATTTTCTCCATCTTTAATGTCTATCAGATTTAAGACTTCTGGGCTTAATCCTATTGCCACTAAAACCTATGGTAAAACTCTGTTGAATTCTGTGTGAACATGGACTTTTCAGCAATGATATCAGAATTTTGTACTGTTAAAATCTGTGAGTACTAAGAATATAAATATTACAATGTTTAATGTAAAATTACATTTTTAATACTATAGAAAAAATGATGAAGAGTTCAATTCCATTTTTCTGAATAGTTCATATATCTAAAGAATTACAACTCTTGGGGAGAGCATAATGTAATAGCTAAAGTCATATTGGTATTTAATGTTTTATCATTGTAGTTCTGCTTCCAGCCTCTGCACTTAATTCTATCACCACCGTGATTTGCTGTGGCGTTATTCAGATTTGAATTGCTTTTACTATTCACTGACAAAAAAGCGATTCCAAAAATATTGTCTACTTTGCTTGCCAAAAAATATAGTAATATAAACTACTGCCCTTTTCAACTGGTGATTGCTCATGGTGCCAGTATTAAACAGCAGGTAAACAAGCATCATCCCAGGGTTTTATCTAGCGTATAGTCATGGCATAGTATTATATGCTGTACTGCTAAATGCAGGTGAGACATCTACAGATCTAAAGTGCTGAGATATCTTGTTCTCTATTTTGTACACAATAGGCAATTTTTTTTGTCCCCATGTAAAGCTAGAGTATCTCCAATGCTATTTCACTTTGTTTTTCAGTTCCTAGATTTTTCTCAGGGAGAGGAGCAGCAGAGCTGCTGTCAGGGTATAGGCCAACCCTGCGCTAGCTTGGGGGCAAAAGACAGTTCAGTAGGATGAAGCTTTGGCAGGGGTGACTCACCTCAGCTCTTTGCTAATCTCACTGGACTGCTATGGTATTCTACCTTGAGTACTTTTGTGCTGCTCTGCTGTGTACGGTATAGACAGCCTTCAGCAAGAGATCATTGCAGAAAAATCTGCCGTATTGACGAGCTGAGCCAGTCTGCTCAGTCTGTGCTTCATTCCACACAATATGCCAGAAAGTAAAGAGGAGGTGAGAGGTTTCAATATGTTTGGGGGTGGGAAGTCTGCCTCCTCCTCTGTTTGAAAGTGAGAGGTGGCACAGATTGAAGTGAAGAGATTTACTGGATGTGGTTGTAGAGTATGAGCCTGCAGAAGAGAGCTGGCATCCCAGAAAACATGCAGGGATGGGTAACATCCGACCCCAAAAGACAGGTTATCCACACGCTCATCCATCTTCCAGAGAGTTCATAGCAAGTGCTCATAAATGATGACCCTACAGAGTGGTCAGATCCAGCTACAAATGAGCAGCTCTGTTTTGGAGCGCTCTGCTGAGCTAAATGGGTGAACCTCTCTGAAGCTTGTTCATCAGTAGTTTTAGTAGCAACATTCTCATCTTGGTGTGTGGGGCTTTAATTGTACACATCCCATTAGTGCTAATGGGGAGTTACGCACCTGAAGTCCTAGGTATGGAGGTGAGAAAATAAATCTAGGGTTACAATCTCATTAAAGACATGGTTGCTTATTTCATGCGTAATAGCCCTTTTGCCACCTTTAACTTTGATTCATGGCTTTATTTGTTCCTCTGAATGAAGTCTTCACAACTCCAGATCATAACTGCCTCCTATSTGCCCTGAGATGACTGCTCGCACTTTTCTCCAGCTCTATTATTCAGCATGTCAAAAAAAGGCCAGGACCTATCCCCAGAGAATTATTGGGAGCCTTGATACAGACAGGATTTTTTTCTTTTCAGGCCTCACCAATTTCCTTGTTGTGTTACATTATAAATGCTTGAAACTGCTGCCAGGTCATGCCATTTCTCAGCACAATTTACCATTGCTTTTGAAAATCCAGCTGTACTCAGCATTTCATCATGGACTGCAAGAGCCTGGGGAAGCAGGATGCAGCAGGAGTCAGACTTGCGGTGGAGAAGGTGGGTGTGCACGCACTGAGGAATGAGCTTCTGTGGCACGCAGGGGTTTTTGGAAAAGACACCTACGTAAAAGCAGGGGAAAGAAAGAAGAGGAGAAAGCCAGGAGCGGGATGGGGCTGGCTGAAGTGAAGAGGTGGTGGGAAAAGGTACTCTAACCCAGTGGGAAAAGGGAAGGGTAGCTGAGGGCTCCTGCAGGATGTAGCAGGTGAAACTTCATGCTGGGGTGCTGCAGTGAGCCAGGAACCCTTCTCGCTAACAGCCCACAGCTGCCACCGTATGAGCCCCCATCACTGCCTGCTCTGGGATGTGTCCACTGCTGGCTGGTGACATGGTGACTGAGAACTCCCTTTCCTGAGGAGCAAGAGGCAGCAATGAATGGGCAAAGAGATGAGTTTCCTGAGTGTCAGATGTTTTATAGAAGAGGGTGATTTCTGAAGGGATCAAGTATACCGAMATCAAACAGTCAATGGGGGGGCATGTGGCAGAGGAGAAGAAACCTTCTCTCAAGTAGGTACCTCATCACTTGTGGAGCTTGATGATGGTTTTCTGTCTTGTAGTCTTTTCCTTCCTGAATCCCTTCTGTCCCCAAAGCATGATATATAAGGGAAGAATGAAACCTTTCTAGCCCATCATATATAGCAGATGACAAAATAGGATTTTTTTTATTCTAATGGGTGTGGTTTTGAACATTTTAGTTTTTCAGCAAGGGTAATTTTGTTCAGTTTGATCATAAAAAGCTTTGCCACCTCTTGGCCAAGATTTTATGCATCAATTAGTAAACTGAGTGCCCATCACAGATTGTCTTAAGAAAGTCTGGTCTACCAAAGAAATTAAATGAAGCCTGAAAACTATCAAGGGGGTTACCTCAAGATTAATGGTTACTCAAGAATATTGATCTTCTCTTCTGGAGATCAGAACATGAAAGGGTTGAAAACTGCTTCTGGATTTTGTTCTTTTTTTCAGGACTGTTGTGCTTTCAGCAGTGAGAGATTGAGGTTACATGGAGGACTCCAGAAGGAAGCTTGGAAACAAAAGGGCAAATCTCAAGAGCAGAGGTAGGAAGACGATAGTTAAGATGATAAGCAAAGGGGTGGGCCATTTAGGAAAGTTTTGGGGTAGGGGAAAAAGAAGGGGAGGAATGAGAACAGTACAGAGCTAATTTCCTTCCCTAGCAAATGAGCTGACTAGAAGCGGGAATGCCCATGTGTGAGGAAGACATTAAAGGCAGACACAAATGTTGATTTGTCATATTATTGATCAGGGAAGAGTGCAGCATGGGGGAAGCTGAAACTAGGTGGAAAAATCATGAATGCGAGCAGACTGGAACGAGTGAAGAGCAGTTGATAGCAAGCAGCTAGGCAATGCTGCTGAGCTGGGAAGAGAGAAAATGGAGATTTGAAAAGACACAATGTTAAATGGAAATGAAATTGATGGAATAGGAAACTTTTTCCAAGGTAATAGTTCACAGACACCACCTTCTTGAGAACTGGAGAATTCAGGCAGCCTTGCTAGTGAGATCTGTCAGCAATGCTGGACCCCAGCCCCTTCACCAAGCCCCTGATCTCAAAGTTTCTCCCTGATACCACCCTGCTTTGTCCAATGGTCTCTGTTTCAGCCCATGTGTGTGAGTCTCTTTTTGAATAAGCTTTAATAGCACTGCAGAACTTCCACTTCACTTTTCAGCATGCAACTCACTACATTCAGACATGCTAGCTACCACTAAGAATTAAACTGAAACACCTTGACTGGAGGTCAATCCAGAGGAGGCAGCAGCAGGTATTGAACTCTGTGCTGTGGATTGAAATAGTAATCAAACTGGAGCATCTTTGACATGTTCTTATCATTTTCATTTTGCTTTCTTTTTCATTTAAGTGGATAATTAAGATGCAGATTGCCCTCAAGTACCTGTTTAACCTGAGGGCACCTGGGAGCTAGGCATCTGGACCCACGCGAGTAACCTTAGTGGTGTTTAAAGTTGATTTAAAGACTCATTTATCTGAGGCAGCTCTGAGATTTCAGGTGCTGTACTGAATGATTTTGTTTGCTCCAGTGAGATAAAGATATGCCTGTCATTGGCACGCATTCACACTACAGTGTTAGAAATGCAGCCGGCATCCAGGCATAGCTCTCCCTCTCCCCCTCGATGATTGAGACCATCATTTCTCAGCCATCCCTTGGTGCCCTGCTGGCAAAGCAAGCAGACGAGCTGGCCTTGCAGTCATTCAATTCAGGCAAACCTAGGGAGAGAGTGAGGACCCTTCAGTCAAGGGCTCTTCGGTAAAACTGCTGGTTCTACCCCTTTTGTGATAATCACAGACATTTATCTATTAAAAGAAACAAAATCAGACACTGTCAGTTTGTACCTTTTTTTTTAATCTTCCACACTGATATGTTTTGTTGTTCCAGAGCTGTGCAGTTTTTTGATGTTTTAAAGCATTTTTTTTTATTATTTTGACCAAATCAGCACAAAGTAGTAGTGGCAGTAAAAGTTGGGCTGTTTTATTTTAACATCTAAATTTAGATTTTGAGTCAGACTGCATAGTGTTTGACACAGTGAATAAATAAAGGCATTCTCTTGCTTCTCTGTCAAAATGAGGTTTTTAGGGCATTTAGGTGTGTACTGTGCTACACAGACAGTTTGTACCATACAGTTCCTTGCGAAACTTTGCTAGGTGTGGGTCAAGTAGGATAAATGTTTAGCAATCAACTTGGCTAAGGTGTTTCCAGTGTGGGGAGGCATGTATGCTTAGGCTTTTGATGGAGACTGTACATCTAGGCAGTGACAGCACAGGGAGGTGGTGTGTACCCTTTTCACTAAGGATCTCAAGTGCAAGGAGGGATGACTGAATGGTAGCAGCAGCCTGGAGTCCTGGGTCCCAGTTAGATATGCTGAAGAAAAGGAAGATTAGTACCAGGTCTAAAATGACATGAGGAACAGGCCAGTTTTTTATGGCTCTGGTGAGTCTTCAGTTTGGATTATGCTACCCTTGTTGAGCCTGTCCTCCTGTGAGAGAGAAAATGCTGATTCCTGGCACATGCACCGAGGGGGAGCATCCCCACTGCCTCCAAGTGCAGCAAGGCTCCAGACATCACAGCCCGGCTGGGTCCATGTGTTGGAAGGCACTTTTCCTTGCTCCAGAGATGGGATTTGGCAGGAGAAGTGCTGCTGGGAGCCATCACCCAGGGAGCACCCCATCACCTACTCCTAGACCAGCTCTAGCAGTACCGGTACCACCAAGATCGAGAGTGCCATGCCGCAGCTCTGAGACATCCAGATTGCTGGCTGTTGGCCATGGCTAGCTATTTGATGAGGTTTCACAAGCTGGATTTTGCCTAGAGAAATGAACCACCTGAAAAGGATTTTCACGTATCACTCAAGACACCTACGGTGTGATTCATCTCAACTGGCTTTTGCTGCAGATGTTGGACCTAATCATCTCAGTGCCTCTCAGTGAGGTATGTTATGTTCAGGGAACTGAGTGTAGGTATCTACTTTAGGACTAAATGTTTGTGCCCTGTGCTCCACTGACTATAAAAGAGGCTGAGGTTACTTGTTCAGAAGCAGACAGACCCAGTTAGTCAGATGAATATAGCCTCTGGCAACTCCAAGAAGGTCACATTAGGGTTCCAGCTAGTCTGTCCTTGTTCATGTATATCTTTTATATTCCCTTTATGTATAGATGAGACCCATCTCTTTATCTGGACATGTACTCTGAATTTCCACCTGGAAATGTGAACAGACTGACTTTGCATGCGACGAGTCTCCTCGCTGAACTGTGCTTTCCTCAGTTGTGTGTTACCAACAGGTGCTCTGCATCAGCATGCATGCATGCTCTGCAAATCAAGTCTCCACTGATAATCAAGCTTCCAGGTGTGGTATGCGCCCATCCTAGTGAAAGAATCGTGTTGGTTACATACAGTGTATCATGTTGCCGGCTTTGTCGATATTTTTGTACAGCTACAAATATTTTCTATCAAGTTTTATTAAGTGAGACCCACATACTTCTTCCAGCTGTGACTGTGCGGTCTGTTTTTACATAGCTGTCTACCCCGCCCTTGCTCAGTAACACTTCACAGTCATGCTGTGGTGCAGATGAAGAGTTTGGGTTTGAAGCTGGCAATCTGATTCCTATTAAGGCTCTATGGAAATTTGCCACACACCTGCTTAGGAAGCTGGAATAAATAATTTAGAGCAGCTCAATGATACCTAATGGTAAGCAGATAACTTAACCTTGTCCTGGGTGAAGATGAGCTGCTTTTCATTGGTGCTCTGTCCTTCCTTGTCAAGAGAAGGAAAACACCCAAGACAGAGGTGGAGAGGTTAAAAAGGCCTGTGGACTTTCTCCCTCATGGAAGCAGCTTTCAGCTCTTCTGAAACGAAGGAGCTGACATCTGGTACAGTTGAGGAATGCGGTAACAAGAGCAAACTGTTAGACCCAATAATACTCACTGTGGATAGTCAGCAGCAATGAGAATGCGGCCAAGTTAATTGCTACATGTTAATAGCCATACACGGCAAAAAAACGTGTGTAATCTTCATGTCCGACTCCCATTTTCGGAAATACCTTCAGACTTTAGGATCAAGTGCTCTAAGTAAAATTCAGACTCTTCATTGCCTGAATCACTTTTGCAAATAAAGCCGCCTTCCTTACATAGACCTATTAACCATTAACTGTTGGATAAAATCTCTTGCAGTCATGATGGATTTGTCCTCGCTTGGATGCTGCTACAGAAAGTTATTTTGAAAGCTATGTGTACAAGAGCTGTGGGCAAAAATTACTAGGTTTGGGACCTGTGCTGCTTAGGAAGTCAGCTGGACATCACAGAATCACAGAATGGTTGAGGTTGGAAGGGACCTCTGGAGATCATCTAGTCCAACCCCCCTGCTCAAGCAGGGTCACCTAGAGCACGTTGCACAGGATCGTGTCCAGGCAGGTTTTGAATATCTCCAGAGAAGGAGACTCCACAACCTCTC
>NW_020451139.1:271466-281387 GCF_003343035.1 Apteryx rowi
GCTCCATCACCTTTCCAGGGATGCAGGTGAGGCTGACTGGCCTGTAGTTCCCTGGGTCCTCCTTCTTGCCCTTTTTGAAGACTGGGGTGATATTGGCTTTCTTCCAGTCCTCAGGCACCTCTCCTGTTCTCCATGACCTTTCAAAGATGATGGAGAGTGGCTTAGCAATAACGTCCGCCAGCTCCCTCAGCACTCGTGGGTGCATCCCATTTGGGCCCATGGATCTGTGGGTGTCAGGTTTCCAGAGTGCTGGTTTCTTACTGCTTTCTTAATTCTTTGCTATCTGCACACATATGGACATTTGGTGATTAGTTTCTGGAGTTGGAGCAAGTGTCATCGGATCTGACTACCATCGTTTTGCTTTAGTTCTTGTAGCTCTAAAAGGCTAGGAATCTTGCATTAAGGGCAAAGCCATCATTTTTCTGCCCCATCCTGCTCTTTATAACCAATACGAGATCTTTTTATTTCCTTTATCTAATGTTCTCAAAAGGAGGTGTCAAATTAGCTCCTCTCCTCCTTTTTTTTTTTTTTTTAAATACTTTTATATATCTAATGTTTCAGAAAAAACTTTTTGGTGTTTTTTCTTCCTTCATTTTTTCTTCTTCTGGAGTTCACAAGCAAATCTATGAGAAAATGATCTATTCTAAGAAATACTGGTTTAAATAAAAAATTGATTTGCATAAAATCACAGTAGCTTTTTGTCTTCAACACCTTTTAATATCATTGTTCCTTATTCTTGAAAGTGAAATAATCCCTTCCTCCAGGCTATCTGTGATCTATAAATTATACTGAAGACAATGTATCTAATTCAGCAAGAATGATGCACTAGCCCCAATTCATGATGCAACCTGTCAGGAAGGGTAATCTAATCTTGCTAAATATATTAATATATCAAGGATGGAGTAATTCTAACAATTGAAGTTTGTGACTTTGGGCTCACGGGCTTCAATCATATGACAGAAAGCATGCACTTATCAAAAGATGTTCTCCTACCATGTTGCCAAGCTTACAAATACACCCTAGGCACAGCAGATGGTTGCTATTCATTATCATCAGTAGCTAAAATTGCATAGGCTATGTAAAGACACCCATTAATCCTTTGCAAACCTTTTACCTACAAAGTTGTCATCACCAGCCTGGTCTTGAGTAGAAAAAAAAACACAACAAAACCCCTCGGATGGTGTCAGATATGCGAATCCACACTGCAGAGCAGCCTTGTTGCGGACCTCTTTTTGACCTCCTGTCCAGCTGCGGTAGGTCGTCAGTGGGCACCAGGAAGGTGGTGTGCAACGCTGCGGGGAGTAGGGCTCCCACTGCTCCCACTGTTGCAGGTGCAGATAAGGAGAAGATTTGCTGAATAAGAAGGTGCCATTTTCAAACAGGCACTTTCCAGCACTGCAAGCTCTCTGGGCAGATGTAAATAATAGCAGTGAATTAAACTGAAGTGGTTTCTACTATTATGTAACTATTGTAATTATTTCCCAGTTGTACAGCAATGAGATTTTTCTGGCATGACCATGCTCAGAGGGAAACTGTAGGTAGGACTGTGCGCTCAATTTCAGTGTTTAGTCTCAGGACAAGTAGGTTAACAAGTAGTCTCTCAATGACATTACAGCATACTGTGTTTACGATGTCAAACTAAGGCCATTCTGATTTTTTGACTTCTATAAAACACCCCATATACTGTAGTAAGAAATAGTCACTTTCTTACATATGATGTGCCAGGTTGGTATAGTGAGACAGGTTTGGTACCTTTCCAAATAAACTAGACTTCTGGGATTTTTTTATTTCATTCCACCCAATGCAATCTGATCTACTGTGGGTCCCATGTGAAGTGAGTTTATGTACCTTTGGCCACACAACCCCATATGATTACTAGCTGACTTTCTTGGCTCTTAGAAAAACTGTCAGGCAATTTTTGATGCTACCCCTAAACAAGGAGAAACAAGGAACTTACTTACCTACTACTCCTCGTTCTGCACACAAAAGTATGATGGAAACCCCCCTACATCTTTTCTTTAAATAAACGGGCATTTTAAAAGAATTTCTGAGCTATTCTTCTTCCATCCGGGCCATTATAAGATTCTGGCTTCTTTACTGGGGAGGACCAACACTGTCACACTCTCACTGCAGCCTGGAAGACAACTTGAAGCAAATAATCTAATTCACTAATAAAATACATCAATCAGCCAAACACCCATACCCAATAGTTTACAGCAGATCATGTCCATATTTTAGAAACCTTATAGTGAAATATTTCTGCAGAGCTAAGTGTTCATTTGAAAACCAGAGTTTTTTGTAATATTTTAAAATATTGTTTAGATGTTATTTCTTAATACCTGTTTTTGTTTGGCAACGTTGGGATGCCAGCTTTACAAATCACGTGGTCCTTTCACCCTTCATTCCCCCAACCGGCCTCGCACTGTCTCCCTGGCTCGTCTCCGGCTGTCGCCCGGCTGCGCTTCATGTACCTGGGAGTGCTGCCGCGTTTCCGCCGGTGTGAGCAGGTTAACGCCAGCGGAGGGTGGCTTTGCTGGAGGGTGACCGTGGAGGGGCACCGTTGTCCCCAGAGCCGCGTGGGGGCCAGGTCCTGACCAAAGCGTTTTGGGAAGTTTGACTTTGATTTTGCAGCTTGACCCTATTTCTGCTGCCAGCCAGGGAAAATCCTGCTTAGTTTGGGCTTGCTAGAAAGACAAGGGGAAGAGGCRGCCGGTTCCCAGTGGCAGGGCGGGAGGAGCAGGCTTCGGGAGCCGAAGCGACAGCTCTGTCCTCTTTCACAGCAGCTAAATGAGTGTTTCTCAATCTTTTAAAATCAAAGGGCCAGCAAGCCTTTTTGATCTGAGCGCAGGCAGCCAGGAACTGACTGTGCCTGTGGGCAGGCGCTGGAATAAATGCCTGCCAACTGCGTGGGATGGCCTGTGTGTGTGTTTTGGTTTAGTTTCTTAATTATTTTTCTGCAATCAGTTCACAGACCACCTTCTGGCACCTTATGGCTTGCTGGTTGCCTGTTGGGCCCTGCAGAGCAATGCTGAGCTCAATGGTTGCTGCTTACTGACTTAGGCTGCACCAGAGGCATTAGAGATGAAGGATTTATGTGCTGTTACTGCTTCCTCAAGTAATCGCCTCTGTCTCGAGTATGTTGATACAGATAAGTGACTGAAGTAGAATCTGTGTTCCTATCTCCTCTTACATGCCTTGTTTTGCAGTTATCCAATCTTGCTGAATAGTTTCCTAGACTTAAAATCAGCAATTATTTATTTATAATGACCTAAATTAGTTCAGGCATGGTATCCAAGGTTTTAATCTAATATGTGCGTTTGCCATTTCAGGTGAAACATTTGAATCCTTCCAGCATCTGTTATATTTTTTCTGTATTAAATGAAGGATTTTTTAATTTGACATTCAAAAAACCCATCACATTTAAATAATAAGGGTCTGCTTCAAAGTGACTGCAAGCAGGAAACTGGAAGATGAATGCTCTTTTTAAGCTCTCCGAAAATTAAAAAGAAGTTTCACGGGAGCTGGAGTTTAAGGCCGTCTCGGTGTAGCTGGGGTTTACTGAGCTCGCTGTACCACAGTAAACTCCAAGTCCTTGGTGAGGAAGGATTAAACAATTGCAACCGAGTGGCAAGCCTGCGGGTGTTGCTCTGCCCTGCCGCACAGCTGCACGTGCTGCTGCCGCCCTGTGCCCTCAGTGGTGGTGGTCCTTTCCAGTGACATTTGCTTCTGTTACATCAAATCAGTAAGCCTCTTCACCTGTTTGACTCAGTGAGCAATATTTGCTGGTCGCTAGCTTGAGCTGACGACATGGGGACAAAAATCCATTCTTCCCTTGAGCAGAAGTCACCACTGTGTTGGAGGTCCTGATGGGCAGCAGCGCACCAGGCACATGGTGCAGCAGGGAGGTCTACCTCACTGCCATGGGACTGGCATTACTTCTTGCAACACGCCGTGGGCACACGTTAAGGGAAAGCTGGGCTTCCCTTAGAAAGGCATCGCCTACCTGTGTTTAAGGCACAGCCGATGGCTCCGGGGGGAGCAGCCCTCCGCGGCCGGTGGCTGCAGGCTGCGTCCTGGTGACCACAGCCTCGGCGGGCTCCTGGTCCAGCAGCTCCTCTCCTCTCTGACGCCAAATCCACCAGTGTGTGTGTGCATGTCTGAGCAAACACGGGGAACGGAGCTCAGGAGAGGTGGAGGGGCAGGAAACTCCTGAAATGCCAATGAAAAGGTAAATCGATTCTTATGCATGAAAAGGCTAATTAGTGACAGGTTACTAGTTAACAGCCAGGCTCTCAGTGTCTTTGGTCAGGCCGTTTTTTTTTCTGAATGTGACTTATTGATAGCTTGTAATTCTTGATCTTTTAGGTAAATACATCTTGTTTTGTGGGTAACTGACTAAAGTGATAAATCTGGCTACTCTGCAACAGAGCTTAACCCTGCTTGTGAACAGCCACTGTAAAAACATTTGGGCATGTGCTGCATTTTAAATACTGATGTCATGGCTTTTTTTGTTGCTGTTTCAAAGCACTGGAAAAGACAGGATTATATAGTTCTCTGGCTGTCTTTTGCTTGTTCCTAATCTTAAAGTGATTTTTTTTTTCCAGTCATAAATAGCATTCTTTTCATTTTCTTTTAATTTTTTCTGCCTCTTTGGATGTCAGTTCTGTTTTATATACTTTCAGTGTGTACACACACTCCTTGAAATAGAGGGATACTGATATTTTGCCRAAGGCACTTAATGGCCCATTCCAGATTATAGTAACAGCAAATCTGCACTAAGAACAACTCCCTTTTGCTCTGCCAAGTATATGGCTCACAGCAACGCTGGTGCAGACAGAAGTTAGACCTTTATGCTCTCTTCATATCCTGCCTGTTCCACAGCTAAGGAAAACCAAGTCTGCCCTCATAGCTGAGCAACTAGGACCTTTTTTGGCAAAAAGAAAAGCGTGGGGAGGAGAAATTTCCTCACCTGCCCTATATGAATGTCAACTCTATTGTAGTCACCTTAACGGCTTGGAAAAGCGGTGGTTCAGTGATTTTCTTGCATGGATCCTGATGCTGATTATTTTCTTAAAGCATCATTTTCTGTGAGTACAGAAGAATCTCAAGGCTCAAAACCCAAAAGGTGAACAAGAAAAACCCCACAAGGTATTATTATTAAGACAAACAAACAAGTCAACCGACCAACTAACCCAACAAATAAAGATTGTCTGGCCTGATTCCTGATTGGGTTTGGCAGAGCTGTACGCGTCTGTCTTTCATACTGACGTTGTCAATACACCCTCTGTTCCTCCTCCTCCCCCTTGTCTTCTAATTTGGTGAATGATATTTTTATAAACGCTTCTGCTTGAGCATGTTTGCTGTTGGTGAAGAGAGAGATCAGGATAAACACCACCATTAGATCCGCTCTGGGTTTGGTTGTTTTTTTTTCTGTACACATTTCTGATTTGCCGGCTGTGCTGCATGCCTCCCTGATTGCTTCTGTTCTGGGTCACCGGGTATCAGAGACTTGGGAGTGCGCCAGACCCTTGGAAGGCTGATCTCCTTGGTCAGAGCACTTTTACAAATATGCCTTACATCGATCTAATTGTCCCCTGCGCTAACAGAGCTGACAGCCTTCAGACCTCCCAGGATGTCCCCTTCACTGCTTTTTGGTGCYGTCATTTCCCATGCCTTGTCTGTCTATCTCACTGCTAGAAGAGCTCAGCACTGTGCAGGGAGTGGAGATACTGTGGCTATGTTTGTGAGGATCTCTTATTGTTATTTACTTTCCCTATGGTTCCTATACTAACGGCCATCAGAACTTGTGTTTCATTTCCATCTGATGTTGGCAATTCATGTAAGAATAGTGAACACTTAATTTCAAACTCTGCCTGAAATTATCCACAAGGGTTATATTACGAGCTGCTAAATCTAGTAGCCCAGTAGAGGTGAGGCTGCTGCAGTGCATGTCCCCAGGTCCAGCCAATAGAGAAGCTGAGCATGCACGCCCAAAAGGCACATGTGCACACACACATGGCATATGCATGATGTCCTTGGCTGGCCATGCAAATAACAGACTCAAGCAAACACACATGGCATGAACAGCCTAATCCTGCCCCCCTCTCTGGCAGTTCAGGGTGAAGGTCTGTTGGTGGGAAACATATACATACATACGATGTGGATCCCTCCATTAGCTGGTCTTGGACACTCAGTCTATCCAGTAGTTGGCCCCATGATCCTCTCATCTCCAGTTGCCTCTTGCACAGACACACACGTGCAAACAGGTCTCTTGGTTGACCCCCAAATCCCACAGTCTCTGGGAACTCTTGTCACCTCCCATAGCCAGCCCACACACCTGGTCTCCCCAATATCTAGCTCAGACTTATGGCCACTTCCATACCTGTCTGACAAGCCACTTGCCTTATTTTGCAGCTAGTCTTACTTGATGTTTGCTAGTGATCACACACTGACATACCCACAAAATATGCATGCGCTCCGTTCTCTCCAGTTGCTGGCACTGCAGACACATGGCCCTGTGACCTGAGGTCCCACTCCAGTTGCTGTGCTCAGACCTCCACACACACATGCACAGGACAGGATAGACTGTGTTGACCAGGTGCAGGGCATGGCCAGAAAAGCATATGGACCTGCAGCTTGTTTATGCATGATCGTACCCTTTTATTTCCTTATCCAACTGTTTTCCCACTCTTGTTCCTCCCCAATCCGCCTTGATGCCTCCCTTTCCCCACCTTCGGTCCTTCTTCTAGACATCCCATAATAAGTCTTGCACAACTCCAGGACGTTCTTCCCCTGTATCCCATAACAAGCCCCACGCCCCAGCAGTACCCCAGCCTGCGAGGGCCCTGGAGATCCTCTCTGCTGGCCATGAGGATGGGTATCCCCCCAGCCCATGGGGCTGGGGCTCTCCTGGGACATCCCTGGGGGCTGCACAGGGGCTGATGGCTCTGATGGGGTAATTGGGCTCCCCCGCCTGCCCCTGGGCCGCGGGGCTCCATGGGTGTGGGGGGATGGTCCTTTAATCATATAACTTAACAGGTTATTTCTGAGACAAGAAATTATCCAGAAATGCTAGAGAATACCACTGGGAAAGCCGTGACTTAGACATGTTCAGAAATGCCTAAGGGACTTAGCAGTCTTGTGTCCTTCCTTGATACTTAGGAACATAAAACTTACTGCAAAATGGTTGCAGTTCATGTTCCCAGGTTGCTTCTGAACAAGGGGCTGAGGCTTTTTTCTGCAATATTTACTACTGTTTTGATTAGTATTGCACAGGCCATAGATTTTGTATCATGAAAACTGCTCCCACCATAACAATTTATGGTGAAACTGCAGCACATATTTTAGAAAGATAGAGACTTTAAGTCAGGACTGGATAAATAATGGAAAATGCATCACACCATTTAGCAACTTGTTCTAATAGCAACTTTATTCTAACACATAGTGATTTGACAAAATCTGCCATCTAAAACCTAATTGAAACAGGTTGCACTGATTGACAGAGTTGTAGTCAACAACATTCAGCGTAGAAGTAAGCACGATATTTTCTTCCCTGTGTGCTTGTTAGATTAAAGAGCTCTCAAGGATCAGAAGACTTGTCTCTGTATAAGGAACAGAGGCATCTGTGAATGGTAGGGGTGTAATTTCCTACCCACCTCCAATTACACTCTCTTGTGATCCATCTGTCTGGGAAGCTATCAGGTATTGTGTTTTATAATTACAGCTTGTTAAAAATATCATCTTTGTTGGAAGTTTAAAAAAGGAAATCTCAAAAGACTCTTAAAAATGAAAGCAAAGATACTTTAGAAAAACTTWTAATGAGAAGTAGATTAAAATGGGAATACTTTACAGAAGAATTTGATCTGAGAAAAATACATGTAGAGCATTTCAATGCTACATGAAATGTGTCTATTTATGAAAATGTTTTTTGTCAAGAAAGTGCATTAAAATGTTTAGATGAAGATGTCTCGTTATAATCATAGGATTGCATCCTGAGAGGTGTCCTTTGCTTGTGAAGGTGCACAATGGTGGTGATGACCAGGTAATGATACAAGTTTGATCTTCCATGTGATGACTGTGCCCAGCTCCCTTTATCTGGAAGCCAGGCGTTGCATCTAAGTAACAGGAAAGAAGGATGTATTAATGGTAGCATCCAGGTCTCCTGGGGTCTGATTTCCCCATACAGTAGAATTTAGGCAGATACAGCAGGTGTTTCACAGCCCTGGTTTTCCCTTCAGATAGATGAGAGGGGACACTGCAGCTCTCTTCCAGCATACATATCTGGATTTTCTTCCCACAGAAGGAAAAGGTTGTGGTTGAGATATGTATCTGGACCTGGGACCTGGAAGCTCTTCCTTGCCTCCCATTATGGATATAGCCAGGATTCACCCTTTGGAGGTCTTTGAAAGCACTTCATTTCCATACAGAATATATAAGGAACTTAGCTTTGAATTAGGATTGCTGCATTAAGCATCTGAGRAGCCTTAATTAAGTGGATTTGATCCCACCTGGACCAGTCTTCACCTTAGTGTCACAGTGAACTGTTTAAGAGAAAAGGAGCACTGGCAGTGAGAATGGGATGAAAACTCACACACAGTCCTAGTGATTGCAATGGCACAACTCGTACGCACTGAAATAACAACAGAATTTGCCCTCCATTTATGGATGAAATTATGCCATTTTGATAAATATCCCTTTTTCTTACCCTAGATCTCACATCACCATTTGCTTCTACAGAGAATTGGATGTCACCAGCCCAGCTGAACCAATGCATTTGAGAAAAGTGATTCAGTTGATACTGCTTTCTCTTTCCAACTAATTAGTTACCTCCTGTTTTCCTTTCTTGGTACCTGCTCACACAGATTAGGAAATCAAAGTCATCCAGGATTACAAAATTACGGCATTTCCTTGTGTGCCATCTCTTACAGGAACCGACTCATCTTTACCGATAATAGCCTGATAATCCACCTAAGTCTAGTTTGACTGTTACCCTTTCCTCCAGTCTTACGTGCAGAGGAAGCTCATAAGCGCCATTCTTCATGGCCAGGCAAACTCAGACATTAGGGAAGGTCCTGGGCCAGGCTATGCTGCAGTGATACCAAGCAATGGATTTGTGGGACTGAAACTGGGAGACAAGAATGAGAAAYGAGGAGACAGTCTTTACAGGGAAATGACCAACTGCAGCTCATGAACATAGATCAATCATTATTTTGGGACCAAGGCTGTCCAGATGGTGCGTCTCTTCAGCATAGCACCTTCAATGAAGCCATATCAGTTTCTGTTGGCTGAGGATGTAGCTCTTAGTAACTGAGAGGCTATTGCTTCCTCTGCTGTCTGCAGATGATCAACATGGGAGGGAGAGAGTGAGTCAGGTTTTCAGACTGGAGTTCAAATTGATTAGCCAGGTTTAGGGAGAGTAGCCATAACCCTGCATATGCTGGGAAACAGTTAAAAACTGTAATTCCACTTTGGGCATCCAGAGGAATCATGACTTTTACTACATCCCTCTGTCCAGCAAGTATAGTAACAAACTGGGTGGATGAGGATCTCTCTGTTTGTAGAGACCAAAAATTATGGTATTTGCACAGCAATAAACTGCTGTGGAAATAAAAACAGCTCTCAGATGTTTACTGCTGGCAAACAGGGGGATCCTGAAAAAAAGACTCATGTAAAGATTTWTGTTTTGTGATGAAGACAGTGACAGTAAAGTATATTTTTAAAAAAGCCCACGTTCTTACCTGATATCATGGACAGGCTGTGCTTCTTCGTGAGCACGAGTGCTGAGGGAGCTGGCGGACATTATTGCTAAGCCACTCTCCATCATCTTTGAAAGGTCATGGAGAACAGGAGAGGTGCCTGAGGACTGGAAGAAAGCCAATATCACCCCAGTCTTCAAAAAGGGCAAGAAGGAGGACCCAGGGA
>NW_020451139.1:282345-297488 GCF_003343035.1 Apteryx rowi
GATCTTATCAACGTGTACAAGTATCTGAAGGGAGGGTGTCGAGAGGATGGGACCAGACTCTTTTCAGTGGTGCCGAGCGACAGGACGCGGGGCAACGGGCACAAACTGAAACACAGACAGTTGCATCTGAACATGAGGAAAAACTTTTTCACTGTGAGGGTGACAGAGCACTGGCACAGGTTGCCCCGAGAGGTTGTGGAGTCTCCTTCTCTGGAGATATTCAAAACGCGCCTGGATGCAATCCTGTGCAATGTGCTCTAGGTGACCCTGCTTGAGCRGGGGGGTTGGACTAGATGATCTGCAGAGGTCCCTTCCAACCTCAGCGATTCTGTGATTCTGTGATTCTGTGATTTCACCCCCTGAAATGTATTTTGCACTCTTTGTACAGGCAGTATACTTTCTTTGCAGAATGAGAGCTTGACAGCTTTTCTTTAGTCCTCTGCCCTAGAAGCCTGTTAAAAAGAGGAAGAATAAATGTGTGTAGGAAATGACTGGTTAAATTACCCAAGATCCAAATAATTGTGGGGTATCAGGTACAGTTTGCTTGTTACTCTAGCTAATATCCCAAATTGCTCATCCAAAGCCCATGGAGTTAGGGTGGGGTAACCAGAAAGATACCCTACCTTTAGTCACAATTCAGGTGTTGCTCTGGTGATCCCTGTGCACTGAATGGGCAAACAATTTTTTAAACAGTATTTTTTTCTTTTTTTCCTCTCCAAGGAAAGTCTATAATTAAAATACTCTTGCAGCCCTTCTATATGTACTTTGAGCCCCTTGGGAACTTCCAGAGGCAAGTGCCTGGCTGTAAGACTCCTGGATTTCCTCCCCTGGACCACATGCACGTATTGCTTCTAGGGCACATGTGACTTTTCAGGTAAAAAGTATTCTTAACTGGGGCGATGAGGAGGATGGGATGAGAGGGACAGCCATGGGGAAGCAAGGCCAGACATAGCCAAGTCCTTCTGGTGTCAGGGTGCCCTTGGAGGGGCTGCAAGACCTCCTTGTGGCAGTGGCTGGAAGCAGAGGGGGAAGGAGCCAGGCCGGAGGGAGGGGAGAAATTCTGCGTACAGAAGGGAGCCAGCTTTGCATAAGGAAATAATCTTGTACGACAGTGTGATGAATTTGTGTTCATGTATATCCCTGCTCGCTGCTGGATGCCGTCCAAGCTACGTGTCTGTGTGCCATAGGCCCTCTGCAGCTCAAAGCAAACAGAGGTTTCCCGTCATGCCTACGTGGTGGGGGACCGTCCTCCTGGCACGAGACAGCCTCCCAGCCAAGACCCAGGGCTCGCAGGTCACGGGTCATTTCCCAAACTGGACATTTTGGCTCGYGCATTAACAATGCTCAGGAAAGAGATTTTGATTTTTGCTACTTTATACTAGCAAAGTAAAGACATGATTAATTTTGCGCTGCTATGCTTAATTAATTTGATTTGGTAAAGGCAGAGCTTTTTTGGTAAAAGCCGTCTTTTTCTGATGTCATTGAAAGAATCTGTCCCTGCTGCTCTCTCCCGCCAAGCCCACTCCTGTTCAGCTAAGGCCCGAGCAATTTAGGGGTGAAGGGCACCAAAGAAGCAGAGAGGCCAAGTCTTTCACTCTCGTATATAGGCTTGCAGCAGCAAATAGCCATCTGCTCCAGCCCGGTAAAGTACAGCAATGAGAGGCAGGTAGCGGAGCGCGCAGGCGGCCGTCCCCGCGGATGCTGCCAGGGCGAGGGGGTCTCCCCCAGCAGGAGGAGCAGCGGCAGGGGACGGCTCCCGGCCAGCGCACACCTGACGCGGAGCCGTGGTGCAGACTGAGCCGTCTCTGTTCCCGCGCCCCGGCCTCCCGCCTTCCCAGTAGTTACGTCAGAGCCCGTGCGCTTTGCCAGTGGGTTTGATACGATTGACTAAAAGCACCGTTTTCCTGGTAAAACAAACACAGACTCCTTTTTAAAAACACCTTTTGATACTTTATGAGCAGGGCTGGTGTATGTAACCTATCAAGACCAACATATGGCTTATTATGACATCTAGCTGATTAAAATAGTCTAGACATAAACTTGAGATTTCAGAAATGTTTAAGCTAAGACTGAAATACATTTTAATGTACAGTAGATGTATACTGCAATTTGGGCCACCTGTGTCCCTATAGGAATTATAGAACAGGAAGTACTTTTGACTCAAGAAGTGTGTCTGAAAATTGAGGCTGTAAATTAACAACAGCTTGTCTATTAGATTATTTCACCCATAAAGGAGTCTGTATATTTCTAWATGTCTCATGATTTTCAATACCTTGCTGTTGTTGTTATTTTTATTAAAGGAGGAGGCTGGCAATGGTCTGGGCTTCTAGGTCAAGACACATTTTTAGAAAAATCTGGGAATAAATAGCAGCAGCCAGCCAGACGGTGGTGAAACATGCCTGTGGCTGCAAGAGGAGGAAACCCCAGGATGGCCTGTTAGCGGGCACAGTGGTGCCGGTGTCCCCTGGCATCCGAGAGGCTCAGCCTGGCTCGCTGCAGATGCCGGGTCTCCTCCTTGGTCGTTTCAAAGCCGAAGGCAGGGCGCTGTGTGCACAGTGCGGGGAGCCGGCCGTGCGGAAGGCCACATAACTTGCCTCTTTGTCAGCTTCCCAGTTGTGCTGCATAACTTCACGTCATCATCTTGCTTGCCTGCCTTTCTTCTTTATTTTTCCTCCCTTGCAAGGATTTGGTCTATTTATGGTTGTTCGGCTGTCTCTGGAAAGACCAGAATGAGAAACGAAGGGGAAAAAGAAAACGGGTCCTCTCACACAAGCTGTCCCAAGCCTCCCTGGGCCAGATCTCAAAGGGGGGAGCAATGAATCCTGAAGTCTGTGGGGAGGGGGGCRTCTTCATAGACTCTTAGGAAAGGGCACAAAGTAAGGCTGAATAGAGGTAAGAGAGCACCGGTAACCAGGAGGGAGAGAAATAATAACTGCAGGGAAACTTTCATATAAGGAGGCAGTTACTGGGCAGAATATTCATCCTTGCCCCATTGAATTGCTATATAATTCCCATTTTGGTGTACAGTTCTGTCACATAAGTTAGGCCTAATGACTTGCACAGAGCATGAGAGCCTGCCTAACATGGAGGTGATTATTTTGGCAAAGGGCTGTGTTATGTTTAGTGTGGTCATTATGGAGAGGGCTAGATACATTACCCCTCAGTGGCTCATCCTTAGGTGAGGTCTGTATGTACGTATGGACACCCTCTCATGCTGAGTGGAATAACACATGGCCTGAGGTATGGGATCTTGTTACATGGTCAAATATTTGGCCCACAAGAAAAAGTAAAACCATAGGTGACAACTCATGGAAGCTTTTGATTCACTTAAAGGACAGAGGCCTGTGCTTTCATAGCGAATGCTCCCATGGTCTCGCAATGTCCCATCCATGAGAGGCATTGGTAGATGATCGGCAGATGAAGGCAGCAGAGGATTCATCCTTGCCCTTGTCCTGGGGGACACAGAAGTGTTGTTTCTCCAGCCAGCACTAAGTGATGCTGAAAGGGGGGGAGGGGGTGTCTTGCTTTGTTTGCAGAGGGGTCTCCCCACAACGCTAGTGCTCATGGCAACACTAAAGGCTGCTGCGTGCTGCCTGCAGCACTGACGCAGCATCTAGCAGCCCTTTAAATGCATGCACGATCACGCTAGATGCAGAGTTGAGGTTATCCACATGGCTATCCAGTGGGCTGGGAGGAAGTGGGAAGACTCCAGCAAGCAGAGTCAAAGTGAACACATGCACAGAAAATCAAAAAAATCCTCTGAATCTCTCCTCCTCTTGCCTTGTTTCTCCCTTTCGCAATCCCCTTGCCGTGTTGGCTCAGCATTGCCCCCATCTCTGCTATTTGAGGCTTGGTCCATCTGGCAYGTAGGTTGCTAAATCACTGGTGGGCAGGCCTGCCAGTAAGCCTGGCTCTGACTGATTGCCTTAAGGCCTCTCACTTGCCTTTTAATCCATGAAAGAAAATGAGCCAGGCAGAGGGGAATATTCTGGCTTTGTGACAGGGTGCTTGGCGTGACCTTGTCAAGCACTTAACATAGTTTCTTCTTCATGTATGGAGAGTGGGGTCGAATGGCCCAGTGCGGGCTGCAGCCAGGACCAGCTCCAGCCGAAGCCTTTTGGTTGTAACCTCGGTGCTTCCCTGCTCAGCTCAGCTCAGCCGGAGAGAGGAGGACACTGGTGGGCGAAGGGTTCCTGTGTTGCCCCACGAGCCGGGAGAGCTCGGCTGCGTGGGGCCAGCAGCCCCTGACCCACGCYGGCCAGGGGTGAAGGAGCAGTGTCACTGCGGATCGTTTTCTCCCATCTCAGAACGCAGCATACTAAAGCAATTAAGAAAAGTTCTGCTCAACGCAGGGATTTTAAGGGGAAATATGAATGTAAGGATACAGCATTCCTCGATCAGAGGGGAGAAATAGCAGAGGGTAAATTAAACACAGCTGGAACGAGCATAAGAAATAGATTAATTCCATGAGATTTTTTTTTTCCTTTCCATTCTTTACAAATTATAGGAGCTAGGAAAACTAGCACTTCTTAATTCCACTTGGTATGCAACCCTTTAATCCTCTTGCCTGTCAGCCAGCATGCACTGGATTCAAGCGCAAGCCATTCTTCCCACAAATACTGAACGATGGACACCTCTTCTCTCCCCCACGCCCCTCACACGTACCCTGCTCACCTTCCCCTGCGGAGCTGTGAAAACAAACTCCAGGGACGGGACACTGGAAAATGTATCTGGAAATAATATTTGCTGGTATATTGTGATACTGGTTCAGAGCAATGGTTGCTCATGTGCAACAGTAGTGTCAGCTTTTTCTGTTGGTACGCTGAGGTTGTGCAGCACCTAGCACAACAGGATCCTAGTCCGTGACTCAGGTGTTTAGTTGTTAATGCAATATGCATGATAACTAATGGAGGGATTTGTGGATGGGTGCTTGCGAGCTGCTATGACGTGTGCTCAGGTCCCCTCACTTTCATGACAAGGTAGGGCAGGATCTGTGAAACCCACAGCTTAGTCTGCGCACTCCTGGGCTATGGGGGAAGAGATAAATCAGAGCAAACAGGAAAAATACCATTACGTTGGTGCCAAAATCCTCGCGTGCTGCTCTCGCTCCTGCTAGGCCTGATAGTAACCCCTAAGTAAAATGGAAGGGGAACGCCCACCTAATTACTTCAGGACAGGGATCGGCTTCATGCTAGTGTCTGCAGAGCCTGGAACGCATGCTTGGAGAGTGGTAACTGAGAAATATCTGTCATAGTTGATGATGTTCAGGCAAGACCGTGGCAAAGCTCCCGAATACAAGCAGTCGGTTGCATGGAGTGCTGGTGATGAGGATGGTGGAGGCAGGAGCCACAGCCTGGCCTTCGCCATCCCCGTCTGCCACCGACTTGCACCAGCGCYGCGGGCTGCTACCACTGCCACCGCCCACGCCGAGGTGAGGGATGCAGTCACTTATCTCCCTGGCTAGTGGGTTTAAATTATGGTTTAAAGGAGCTGAGATGTGTGAAGTTCTCTGAGATCCTTAAATGAAAGGCAGCTCCTAAATGAGGATGGTTATTAGCGCCGTGCAATTGTCTTTAATGTGCCGAGAACCGAATCAGGGATCAAAAATAAAAATCCGGTGTGCGGGAGCTGGGCAGCAAGCATCATCCTAATCTGGGTCCAGAAACAGCAGGGTGTTACACCTGGGAGAGCCCAGAGTCGCCCAAAGCTGCGAGAAACAGTGTGCTCCTGTTCCCCTCTCCCTTGCACATGTAGGCAGCCTGGGGGCGGCACGGCCGGAGGGACACGGTGCTGGCCCCAGTCCTGCCCTTCGGCACAGCAGTCCCCCTTCCTCGCCGTGGGGTTTAAGTCTCTGGGGAAAGCTAGTGGCTGTTTGCCATCAGGTTTGGGGCCCGGCGGTCGGCTACTGCTCCAGWCCGAGGGTTGGATGGAGGCAACTGTGACAGCTCGATCCCACGGCTATTTGTACGAGGACGGCACCCTCTCAGGCATGGCTGGGCTTCAGCTGCTTTTTTCTTAAAAAGGGAGACGAAAGATGAAAGAGTCAGGAAAGGGATACTGCTGGGTGCTTATTGTGGGCACAGCAAAAGCAGGAAAGGGTTTGAATGAACAGAGAAAGCCTGTTTCCATAATGTACAGATTGGTACATTAACCAACACTGGACAAGAAATGCAAGTTATGGCTGGCACTCTGCTCTTACCTCATATAGCTGCTGGGCTAAAAGCATAAAGGATAGCCTTGACTTTGAATCTCTTGGCTTCTCTTGACTTGTATTGCAGCCATAATATTAAGTAAATACATGTTTTCTTCTGGGAAGATATTTTCCTTTTTTCTTTGGCAATGACAGTTTTTGTTGTTTTTTATTTAATAAAATAACATACGGTCATAAACTGCGTATCATTTACCTCAACTACATGGATGACTTTGTTAGAGCTTGTCCAGTCTTCAGTTAAAGATATATTTAAGCAGGTCTAAAATACAGTATGTACTTAAAATGAGGTGAATAATCCTTTAGGCATTTTGGAAATGGTGTTTAAAAAAAGTCTGTTCATAGAATATTTTGGTATCTTCCCTCCCCGCCGCCCCAGTTGAGCATAATGTCTTCAGTGATGCAGCCAGGCTATCATAAATATTAAACTTCAGCAAGTAAAGATGTAGTCCTATACAGAGCACAGTAAGGATAAAGTAATCTCTGGTAGATCTGGGAGCCACTTTTGTGGTTCCTAGTACTCCTGCACGTCTCCAGGGCCACTTTTTTGAGATGGCCAGAGCCATTACCCCACTTCCAAGCCAGCTGGTAAGCTTGTTTTATATAGGTGTTCCTGTCTAGTAGAAGAGCTCTGATGCCTTAAACTCTTTTTTATATTAGCTGGGCAGCATAAAGAAGTCTTAAAGCAAGAGAAGAATCGAGAATGCACTTTTGGAAAGAATGGCTCTAAATGTAATGTATACGCAGTACACATCACTACACAGTAGCTGCAGCTGCTGAATTTTGGCATGTTAGTCACTGTCTCTCATCACTTTATTGAAGACACCAATTTTGTTACTTCCTGTCCAGTATGGCAGATGCCCCCGAAGGCTTCCTGAGCAATGAGAGTAAGATCTTGCAAGACAGGTGGGAAGTTTAAGGGCTGTTCAAAGAACGTATTATAAACTTCAAACAAAGCTCTGCAGATAATTTAGGCTGCAGGACTGTAATTAGATAGAGGAAAATGTCTGCTGTGATAAACCTGGCTGCTGTTCTCATGGCATGTGATTGATAGTGGGCRCAAGGCCAGGACCAGAAAAGGTCAAAGCCATGGTTAAAATGCCATCTTCTAAAGTGTATCAGAGCTGATTCGCTTCCTCAGGATGAYGAAATGCTTGTTCAGATTCTTCTCCAACCTGATCCTAGGAGGTCAAGGAAGATCTGTCCCAAACAGGTTGTTTGCTGCCCTGGGAAAACCTGATTAGATGCTTCTCAGGGCAGAGGGGAATATGCAAAGCATATGCATCCATTTTTTGTAATTTTTTAGCCAGTGAGTCTCAAGGATGTTGCTATCTTTTCTTCAAGCACATTTGGACATCTGTAGAGTACCATTTCAGAGAGCTTTCAAATACCAGTAATTACTTATCATAGAGAGGCTGCTAATAAGTTCCTGCCTGTATTCACATGCAACAAGGTATTTAGAGGATTTTACTAAAAAGAAGATAGTGACAGATTACAAGCCATGCCAAATGTGGATGAGTAGAAGAGGTCCTGACAGAATGACATATTAGCACTAGTATAAGTTCTGCCCATTTAATCCAAAGGAACCTTCCACGGTGGCTAATATGATTACATGGTGATGTCTTGATCAACAGCACTTCTAAAGCTTGGGTCTTGCAATTCCTCCACGATCTTCATGATATAGCAAGGAGACCTCCACATAGATGGAAGGCAAGCTATTTCCAATAATTAAGACATTATCTGATCCACACTATTTTCAAGGACAGGCAAAAAGTTATCTCTGGGAGGATATAGGTGTAAAATAAATTTAAGAGTCACAGTGAGATTGTTGAGAGACATTTAATTTGAAGATCTTATTTTTCCAGTCAGGTTTACAATCGTTGTCAGGTTGCAGTAAAATAGACTTTTAAAAGTAAGTAAATACCTGACATCCAGCATCAGAACTAAAAATAAGGAGGTCATGCTCTTGTTTCATCTCTGACATTGGCTTGCCTGGGCAAACTTGACATGTCATTTAACGTGTTGATGGCTCAGTTTTGCCACATGTAAAATGGTGATAAATATTCTCTTCCTAAAGGGGCATTGGGGATGAAGGTTTAGTGGCTCAAAAATGTAAAATTTATATTTTGAAAAAAATCTATACATGTAATTATATTAAAATTCAGTGATAAAGCAGTGAACTAAAAAATCTGTTCGCTGAAGAGGCAAGGGCTGAGCGAGACCTGCAGGCCTGTAGGTCAGTGGTGAAATGTAATGGTAGGACTTTATTTCTGTTTTTAAACTTTTTTTTCCCTTTTCTCTCTTACTCTCATTTTTTTTTTTTTAAACTAAATTATATCTTAGGGTTTTGAAATAGCATCAAAGGCAAAGCTGGAATGTTTATAAATAGCTGTATCTTTTCTTGAAGGTGTGGTGTCCAAGTTTATTTCAGGTTTTGAGGTAGGAAAGCACTAGAGGCCACAGGCTGTGGAAGCTGCATGGGCCTGGCTCCCTGGCAAAGCCCTGCATTAACCCTCCTTGCCCACTCGTGGATCAGGATCTCACTCTCTCCATGCCCACCCYGCTGGCTGATCTGTCCCCATGGCTCCAGGCATCTTCATCTGCGCCGCTCTCCCACCATCCTCTGGGATGAGAAACGTGCCAGTTTGTCCCTGGATCCCCACCTTATAGCCTGTTCCCTCTCTCCTCGCATGCTGCGGGCTCCCAAACCATGTCCCCAAACTCAGCCGTGTCCCCAGACTCCGCGGCAGGCGGCGCAACCATGGTGTCACGCACGAGCTTGTGGGAGACACGTTTTGTCAAAGCCTCTCCTTTGAAGAACAGAGCTAGAGGGCTGTGAATGTTAATTTGCAGAAAGGACCGTGGATGTTTCGCTGCCCACCGAAGCACTGCCCAGCCTTGGGGAAGGCTGCTCCGGGGCTGGTTGGCAAAAGCTCGGGGATGGCATCTTGCGGCGCTGAGGCAGGGGATGTGCTGGGAGTAAAACCCAGTGCTTCTTGGCTCAGAAYGCATAAAATGGACTGTAACCACCAGCCTATAAATGAGAACATCCAAACAAACAAACAGAAATAAAACCAAATTAAAAAAAAAAAATCCAGGATGGTGCTGCTTTGACTCTGAGCCCTGTCGTCTTCTAGGACTGATGAAGCGACTGGGTGGTTCTTCAGATTCCTGTGGTCTGAACACACACCCTAGTCATCACTGAGATGAGCATGGAAAAAAACAGTAATGAAAGAGGGCTCTGATTTATTTCCTGATAAAATAACCTTTGCTCTCAAAGGCTAACATTTCAGTTCCAGCTTGCAGAGAATGATCTTTTATTTCCATCCATCAAAGCCTACATCTTTCTGGATATCCAGAGTATTCTTCACACATGGCCGTGTGTTGGCCAATGAAGGAAAATTGCTACCTATAATTTTTTTTTTCTCTGAGGGAAGAGAAAAAGGAGGGAGGGCTAAAGTCTGTATTTAAGACTGGAATAATTACTACCTACTACAATCCTGTGACTATGGTATGAGGAAAATTGCATAAAGGAAATGTGCGAGGCAAAGTTTTTCTTTGCAGTGTAATCTCTGGGATTTTTGCAGCATTTGATCTGAATTGTCCAAATAATGCCTGTTTATTTTCACCCAGGTAGACATCTTGAATGAGTATTCAGGGACTTTCTGCTCTATTCCTGTGTTAGATCTGTATCAGTACATCATGCTATCATTCATTACAAGTGTCACTTTTGTGTGAGGTAAGAGTCTGTAACGTTGCCCGAGATTGACAAGAGGAAAAGTTAAGATTTTCAATTCATGTGGACAGTTTCACGTTACATTGTGCTGTAAATGGCTACAGGAAGCAGTCARCATGAGTGAGTTAAAGGCAAGACAGTTATTTGTTTGCAATCAAAATGTTCGCTAAGCTTGGTACATGAAGAGCCAGAGGAACCTGCTCTGTAGAGGAATTAGTTGAAATAACGTGCTGTTTTCCATAAATGAGAGCCTGATTCAGCTTGTTTTTTCAAAAGTATAACTCTTTTTTTATGTCAGAGGGCTGTACTTAGAACAAAGAAGAGAGGGTCTTGCTTTGTTTGTATGATCTCCAGAACTAACATTACTGAATAGTGACCCCTGATGCACTAGGGACTGGGGTTCAAGCAGGTGAACATCTGAGTGCCTCTTACAAGCGCGTGAGACATAGCTGGGAGAGCTGGCTCAGATGTCAATTTGCAGTAATGTCAGAGAAGTCGAGGGATTTTTCCCCGGGTTGTGATAGTGGAATTGAGGGTGGCTCAGAGCCTGCTGCAAACACGCGTGTTGTGGAGCTCAGCTCTGTGCCTGACGGATCGTTAATGGGTTGGCAAAATCTCTCTGCCGCATGGATTTGGTGGTGTTTACAAAGCTAGGCAAAGAGGCGGTGTTGCAGTAAGAAGCATGCGTGGGTGTAGAAAGCATCAAGGGACTGCTTTTCTGTGAAGGTAGGTAGAGGATGTCCATGGGTGCCCGTACAGTGTGTGGGAGGAGGTGTTTTTGCATAGAGTGACCAGCGAACAGGAGAGGTGAAAGGCAGGAGGAGTGTGAAAGCTGTGACTCAAAGTCTCCAGACATCAGTGGGGCTTTCCAGGACCTGAGTTCTGCTTTTTCCCRGGGGAGCTCATGCTATCACACGCACACAGAAGGGCTCCAGAAAGGACCAGATGAGAAGGAAAGAAAAGGTCTTAGCTGGAGACAAGTGGAGTGATGCTGCCATAGGTCATCAGTAGGGACTGACCCAGGATTGAATCCCACCACTGCAAAAAGCACAGACTTCTTTTCTTTGAACTAAAAGAGTAACATTCCATAGCTGGTAACTGCTGCAGAGACGCTTCCCATGAGGACCAGCCACTATAAAGGGAGGTGAGCAGAGTCACCTTGCAAGCAGTACAATAGGACTAAAGGTCAATTTCCTGCGTAGGTGCCTCCAGTAATAGCCAGTGGGAGTTTTAAGGGCTGAATATCCTCACTGCAGGCAGTTACAGTTTTGATAAGGGAAGTTAATGTTGCTTTTATTATAGACAATATAGTAAGTGAGTGGACCATGCAGGTATTAACATATCTGCCTTGGCTATAGGGAAGCATTCATGGCCCAAAACAGGAGCTAAAAGAGTCTTAATTCCCTCATTTTCAAGTTCCAGGATTATCCCCCAATTCCCAGCTAACCAGTCCTCCCAGCCATTGTTTAAGCAGTTTTCACTGAGCCTGACTTTACCCCTAAGTGTATCCTTCATCCTCAAGAACCCCATAAAAAGTATTAGGCAAAGATTAAACATTATAAGCATATAAGCAGCTCATAAAATCTGTTTTAAATGCTAAGTATGAAAGGGCGAACTCGCCTAAGGGGGCTGCTCAGAGCTCTATTGGCTCAGGGAAATGTGTTCCTCAGGAGACATATTTATCGTTATAGTTTATTTGTGTTACAGGAGGCACCACTGGGGACTTTGCTGTGTGAAGTGCAGCTCAGACAGTCAGGAGGAATCAATTCCCCCAAATACTTCATATTTAAACTAGTAAGAGAGGCCTAGGGCAGCAGTAAGGGAAGGTTTTCTATCCCCATTTCAGAGCTGGGGAACTGAGGCTCTGCGGGATGAAGACCAGTGCCACGGTGGTGGTCAGGAGACAGCAGAGGTTTTCAGCCCAGCCCTACAATGTGTCCTGCTCCACATCCTTGATCCCAGATCATCCCCTGAGCYATCCTCTGCAGGCAATCAAGACAAGGCTTGAGCCCTTTGCACCATTTCCATCTCACCCCTTCCTCCAACAGACTGGTTTTACGATGAGGATCGATGGGACAAGGTAGAATAAAACTCCTCACAGGTGTTGTCTGCGCACAAGTGCAGCTCATGATCTAGCCATAAGCTGGAGAGGCATTTTGCTTTGCCCTTCATGTCACTCACAGCCAGAAAAGAAAATAGGACACAGAGAGACTACCGGACGAAAATGCTTTTTTTCCATGGATGATTTGAGATCAATAATGTTGGAAAAAATGCAAAATGGAGATAGGCCCAAATTTATAGTCCTTAATTGTTGACTTGATTTTTCAGGCCTGTGAAACATCTGAGAACTTTCCCAGAATAATTTATGTTATACCCGATTCCTCAATAAATAGCCTTCACGTCTGCAGAGTCTGCAACCAAAGAAGCATTGAAAATTGCATGTGTCAAAAGAAGAGTTAAATTTTGCATTAAATTCCAAGCCTTTCCTCAAGGCTAGCTAACATTTCCTATCGTCATCTAACCAGAGTTTGTTTTCATGTCTCATTTTCCTTTTCTATTGATATATTAGTCTAGTAGGTTGAGTTTTCAGAGGGAGGACTTGTGTGMAAGTTTTTTTAAAGATATTTCACAATACCTCTCTAAAATGTGATCTGTGCTTTTGTGCTGATTGAAAATGGTACAGCAGCTCGTTAAAGCATATTCTTTTATATTTCATCAAAACAGATATGTTTTAAATGGAAATCTTAACTATTATGTTTCTCTGTGGAGATTAAAGCGAGATTTTTTTGAATTGTCAATACAATTGCTTTGAGCCTGATTCTCTTGTCACATGGATCTCAGTAAATAAGGAGGAATTCTTCTGAAATCAATGGAACTATGCTGCCAAAAACTTACGCACAGGATAGCAAGGGCCCTTGCTTTTAATATGTATCAACCAGGCTGTCTGAACTGTCCCAGGGTTGCCTGTTAGTAGCATATATTTAACTAGAATATTAATGAAGGCAAAAGTCTAAGTATTTGTGGTTAATGTATTTCTCTAAAACTTCACAATAGGAAAGAACATGTTTCATATTACCACTTACCTCCTCTAAGGCAAGAATTGTTCCAATGGGTAGACTGTGTGAGAAATTATGTAGCATACCACCACGGAGCCTCATGTATCTCTAAGCAATCTGAAATTCTTTAAATCTGCAAATCAAAATGCTGCTGTGTATTATAACAAGCTGTGCTGTACCATCCCGTCTCCTCTCAAGTCACAGGAAGAGATGAATAATTCACTAGGGTGTTTTTTAATTTCTAAAATAAATAATTTAGTGCTGTTCATTTTAGTAGATATTGCAAAAGGCAACCGTTTTTTCAGAATCCAAATGTTCTTATCATTGTATCAGATTAAATACTTTGCACTCTTTGTCTCCCCAATCTGTGCTGTTTGTTTTTGGTGTCCGTGGCTGTCCAGAATCTTGAAATTTGTTACGCTTGTCTGCTGCCATGTTGCCTCGAGCGCTTCTCTTTTAGTTCCCATTTGTTAAGCAGACTTGGGCCTGTTCAATACTTGTATGGGAAATCTCCCAAAACATGTGCTGCAGGAAATGGTGTCATATATTCAGGTCCTGACTCTCTTCTCTCTGATTTAGCCTGGAACCTGAGGCCTCTTGTAATATTAGAGAAAATTTTCACTGCTGGACTTTTCTTATGAGCTGGATTGCTTATTCCAATTTCTTGATTAACTCATAATTACAGTGATTATGCTCTGCTAATCCAAAATTCCCCTGTATAGGAGTTTCATTTAAAAACAGTTGTTTTTTCTCTCTTTTACCAACAAACAGGTATTAGAACAACCCACAGGTGCAAACTTTTTGCTAAATCAAACTTAAAGGAGATGGGAAGCTCAAAGATGATGTCATGATGTCATCCTCTGTCCATTTTTGCTGGGTTATGTAAACAACAAAGAACAAAGAGTTCAGGCTCATTATCTTTGTCATGATCTCTTTGCTGAGTAGGTCTGGTTGGAAAGCAGAATTTTTCTTCATGGGAAATTTGATTCTTCCAGATTTGTTTTTGTTGTCAATGAGAAAGTTAGTTCTCCATTTTCTCACAGACCATCCGTTCAGGAAAAAAAAAAAAAAAGATTAGGAAATGTCACATTATTTTATTTTCATAATGTGAAATGTATTTTGTTTTGGTAAAATGGAAATATTTTGTTTTGGTATGGTGAAGATGTTTAGTTTTCAGAAGAAATCAAGAACAAGCTAACTGCTTTCTTTCTGATTTCTTTGGAGATGGGCTTATTTGTCCAAATGACATTTTTTGATTAAAATAAAGCCCAATTTCCAAAGAAAACTGTTCTGTGGAGATGTTATTAACCCAATTTATTTTTGCTGTTGCTGAATGTTGCTCAAAACGTATCATGCTCTGGTTTCCAGTCAATAAGTGAACCAGTCTCTATACACCTACATGAGTGTGTGTATATATGTTGCACATCTATGTTCATGTATGCATAGGACCAACATCTGCCCTCAGCTACGTATATGAATCCCTGTGGAGATTTCCATCGGTGCCATGCATCTATGAATGAAGGTAGAATTTGGCTTAGGATTTGTAATCAATACATAAGACTTACTGAGTGATCTGAGATGCTTAGAGAAAGCTGTTACATAAATGTTAGTCATTATTATTTGTAATAATTACCTACAGCTGTAACTATGGCAAACCTCCATATAAAAACAGCTAGCCCCTGACATATGGCTTCTGTGCTTCAGCTYCAGATTCCACCAGCGTGCACAATAAACTCTTTCTTTAAAAGCATGAGCCTAAAGGGAGCATGCGAACTCTGGCACTCGATAGCAGCCATAACAATGAGGAGAGAATTATGCCATCCTTATTAACAGCGGCAGCCTGACTCTCACAGAAAGGAATGGGTGTTGGATCGGACCCTATCACGTGAATAACATGCTCCTGAGATGTATTACAGCCATGGGCAATGTAGGCAGCAAATTAAATTCAGGTTGTAACTGGGTCAGCGCTGAAGAACGTTTTGTAACCATATTTTTTCAATGTGGCTGCAGATTAGCTGGATCCTTATTTTGGCAATGTCTTTGTTCTCTTTGGTTTTACTTTTAAAATAAATAGATAATAATTATGACCCCCCCCCCAAAAAAAAAAAAAAAACCTTCTAAGTGTCCCTTTAACTTTTCTAGC
>NW_020451139.1:297504-313696 GCF_003343035.1 Apteryx rowi
AACGTTTTGTAACCATATTTTTTCAATGTGGCTGAAGAGTAGATGGATGCTTATTTTGGCAATGTATATCTCCTCTGTCGTCTTATTTTTAAAAAAAAAAAAAAAAAAAAGAACCGAACACCCAAAACAACAAATAAAACCTTCTAAGTGTCCCTTTAACTTTTCTAGCTTTTAAGCTCCCATTACTGACATGGCCACTACAGCCATCTAAGAGAYGAAACACAGAAACTGTTGAGCAGCACACAATGCTGCTACTCAATAGTCTCAAGAGGAAGTGAGGAATATGGCATCTGACTGAAACTGCTTGGGAATTTAGGCAAACAGCCTGTAATTGCCAAATTGATTTTGGCCAGGAGACCACGGCTAACACCCACAATAAGTATAAAGTGCCATGGGATCTTTAATGACCCCACTGCTTTGGACTCAGTTTTACATTTAATGCATATTTTATGTTTGTGAATAATATACTCCATAAAATATATACAGTCAGGAAACGCCAAACATTGCCAGTTTCCCAAAGGCAATTTCAGAGCTTGCAGAGAGCACTCTCAGGCCTCGATTCATGATCATGTTAAATTTTGTTTATATGAGGTAATCCAATATTTTATTCATTAAAATGCACCATGCACCTAACAGGAATTAAAAAAATGCTTTACTGTGCATTAAAATTGTTCTTCCTCCTTCAGTGAGGATTAAACAGAAATAGTTCATGGACCCCTGGACCTGGTGCGTGCAGGAAGGCTGCAGACGCTGGCCCCCTGGCAGAGCAGCCCTACCTGCTTCGCAGCAGCCTCCAAACCTGCTGCGTCCTTGGTGGCAAAGGCAGAGAAGCCTGAAGAGGGCAGAGGAAAACGTGTGCAATGAGCTGCCCAGCACTCTGACAGGCCCAGGGTGCTCTTTGCCTCTGGGGAGGAGCTTTTCTCCAAAGGTAGGGGGTGAAGATCCTTCCTGGCCCTGGGATGCTCTGAGGTTGGCAGTAGCTGAAGACAGGTAAAGAGCGGTGGTTGGTCTCGCACCCAGGAGAAGGGAGTCAGAGCAGTCAGGTAGCACAGTGCAGCACTAGTTGGTTCATGGCAAAAAGGGGGAAATGTCTGCATCTCTGAATTAAGAGTAGCAACTGGCTGTGCAGCTCAGGGGGTTAATTACCACCGAGTCGCTATCACGAGAGTTCAGTGTTTTTCTCTGTGTTCTTGTCAGCTGTAACAGCCTTTTGTGTTATACTGATGGTAATTTTACTTAGGTGCAAATAGACCAAGATTTTCAAAAATAGATCACTAAACTTAGGCTCCAAGGAGTTTATATGTAGACACTTAACTCAGTGATCTGATTAAAAAAAAAACAATCTGAGTGCCCAAGGTCTCCTGGAGCTGTCAGATCTGTAGCCAGGCAAACACAGAAAGCTATAATCAGGTCTGAGCAATTATGTACATATTTGTAATTTTAAAGATTATGCTTCTATTCTGGTAATGACTGGGTTTTTAAACAGCCTTTTGTATTTRCTTTTTCATTTTTTTTCTTTAGGAAAATGATGGTGAGGGCTTCCTGAAATCTAGATCGGGTCTTTTTGTGAAAGACACAGTCTAGTTCACCTATCGCACCCTGATCTGTGTCCTGCTCATCTGCATGGTGCTCTCTTGTACAATGCTCAGTGTCTGCAGTCCGTGTCTGAAGTGGATCTGAAGTTGTCTCTGAAGTTTCAATTTGCTATCAGTGCTGTGAGCTACTCAGACAGTCTGTGCACAGCAAATGGATCAGATATGACTGCAAATACCATGCATTTGAGCAGAATGTTTCACATTTCCATTATCATTTTTCGTGCATGAATTCCAGTGTGTGTAGAAAACTTTAGCAGATAGAAAAGCCTTGCAATATTCCTGGGAAACAAGTGAGCACTGTCCTGAGAACTCTCCCCATCATAGGTAACTTTGAGTCTCTCTTTAAGATTTGTGTCCTAAAAATCTTTCTGAAGACTGATGAATGAAAATGTCATCCCATGGCCTGGATTAATGTAAAGTAAGGAAGGATCTCTTTTGCTTCTTTTCTATGAGGGTACTGAGTACAGATGTTTCTTGTTGGTCCCCATTATTGGAAAAGAGCTGCTCTAGATTTTGAATGCCATTTGTAGTTTTCAAAGATCACAGACTTGCAACTACCCAAGATATATTTCTGATGTGGATATGCTATTTGGAAGATGTACCCTACAGAGACGTGGCATCTGACCTTTCACTAAGATTGAATTTGTTGTCTGATAACAACTGCACCCAAACCAACCTGTTATGCTCAAACGTGTGTGTCATCCATTTGTACTAATGCTTCATTGCTCTTCTTCCCAACCACTCCCTCCTCCTGCCCACTGAGTTGCCACAGGCTACCAGAGGGAAGGAAGTATTCCCACATGCCTCCGTAGTCAATCGCTGGGCCGGCTTACAGAGGGGGCCTCAGGTCTCAGGTCTCTTTTAAATAAAAGAGACATTCTTGTGCTGGACTCAGTCTCTGCTTGCAACTCTGGCATGCAGCACRGAGGAGGTCGGGGTAGGTGATCTTAATGATTCGTTTGGCCTTAAAATCTATTACTCTCTTCTATTTCGTTAGTCACAGCCCCAGGAGCATTAAGACAGGGGTGTTGCCATAACGATGTCTGTCATCAGGAGACTCATACCAGGAAATGAAGGCCAAGACTTTCAGTTTCCAAATTTGATATAAAGTAAAAGGGTGTTTTTGTAAAAATGATCAAAGCGGGGATTGATCTGAACTGGGTATTTTAAAAAGTGTATTTGCAGCAAAGAGGCTGTGAGCACTCCTCACACAGTAGTGATACTCGAAACAGATTATTCCTTTTTTTTTTAAATGTCATGTCTTCAATATATCATTCAGCAGGAGATCTTCCTAATTAATTTAGACTTTTCTCTCATGGGTCACACCCTTTATCACTTCCCACTCTGCATAACTTGACTTATGGAACACTTGGCTTCAGATGCAGTCTCAATCCTGTTCTTTGCATGCTATTTGCACACAAATTACTTACATCCCTGTATTAGTCATTCTTCTGTTTTAGTGATACATTTTTTGTATGTTGTGAATCTGAGGCAGAAGGAGTATGATTTGGCCATGTAAAATCACTCCCAGTGYAGGAATAAGTCCTAGCTGTTGATTAAAAAATAACACTTTGATGCATGTAAAATAGCATGATTCAAGTCAGCTCTACCTAAGCTATTTTTGTTCCTCTGTGCAGCCCAAGTCTCAGTCTGAGCATGTTTGTTCTTAGAAACATTTGAAATACAGAGTGAAAAGGAACTTTTGTGTTCCTCATGTCATCTGCATAAAAGTATCTTGGGGAAGGGCGTAATACCTGTGTTTCCCTGAGCCCGGGTGAATGCCTTGACCACCAGACCAGGGTCTCAAGCACCAGTTTCCAGAATACAGCAATGTCGGCGGAGGGGCTGAACAGTGGTGTGAAAGTGTGCCTGCTCCAAGCAAGCCTTTAGTCTGCTGGGAAGGGGATAAGGAGGAAGGAGAGAATTTGAAGATTTTCAGCCACAAGGCTGGATGTGAGTTCAGGTAAGTGCATGAGATACTTAGTTACTGAAAAAAAGACACAACCAACCTCCTCTTCCTCCTCCTGCTTTGTTTTGGTGTAATGCCAAAAACCACAGCACACTCTATCACGCTCAGAGCGTTCCCTTTAAACTGGCCATCACAAGGGACATAGACTGGGTAATAACAACCTTTGGATCCTAGCTGGGATTACAAAAAACAGGGGTACACATGTCCTGAACCTGAAGTGCTTTTGAGCAAAAACAAGATTTTCAACAGCCAGGGAGCTCTATCAGCAACTAACTTATTCATGCCCAGGGTAGGAGGGGATCACCCAGGTGGATGTAGGTGCCTGACTTGTGCAGCACTCATAGCAGGAGCTGTGGATCAGCAGGGATCAGACTCATAGCAGTAAGTCCAGTGCTGTGGCTCTAGCATCTGGGCCTCGGCTCTTCTGGAGTCCTGTGGTACAGGAATAATCTCAGCCCCTGCAYGGGGGGAAAGGCTTGGAAATGCGAACAGAATGCATTACACTCACAGCACCATAAATCGGAAGTCACTTAAAAAGAACTGGAAGTTCAGGGCTTCTAATATTGGGATTTTGGGGAGCCCTTACTGCTGATTCTTAAGYACTCAGGCTGACAGTACTAGTAACACTACAAAACAGATCCTGGAAATGGGCCTTACAAAATCATTACTTTGAGATAGCTGTTCACCAGAAACAGCTGGAGATAATTCTTCATTTTTCACTGGAAATGGCTGTTTCAGTTTCAGATCAGTGCTGGGAGAATAAGGTGGCTCTGCTGCTCCTCAGACGGTCTTGCGTTTTACGGTTGACTGAAGAGCAGCACTTGGTTCTCCACTGGCATCCAGGTGAAATTATAAGGAAGTAACTGCGTCCAAAGGCTTGGTGGATCTCTGTGCTGCCTGGAATGGCAAGACTTGCCTGAGGCTCAGAGGTTTAGTCTCTGGGAAAAATTAGGAGGTCTTGACAAATAATTGTAACATGCTGTTATAGAGAATCACAGGAAGGAATGAGAGAATCCCCAAATGATTGGGTATTCTATTCCTTTGTAACATTTTGCTTTTATTAATGAAAACTGTGTGCACATATGCTATTCAGTGGCCAGTTTGCTACATCCCATGTTTGAGACTTTGTAACATACGTCAAAATTAATACGTTCCTCTTCCTTTTCCTCCTCTGTCTTCACCTGCAAAAACTCTTTCTGGAAATGGAAAGAGGCACTGAGCTGCAGATGATCTATAATAGATCATGCAATTTTTTCTTATGTTTCAAATGATGAGGGTCTCTATCATATGACTTTACCTTCTGCTTTGGCTTCAAATGAATCCCATGAAACAGAGCAAAACTCAGCAGAAAGAACCAAGTTTTCCATCCCAGATGGTAAATTGGTCCAGTTTTACTTGAAACTTGGCTCTTTTGCAAATATTGTTGCACTTGGCCTGATAGATTATAACGAAATCTCAAACTAGGATTTCACTATGTAAATTATGTATTGGGCATATTCCATTCCTGGRTGGAGTAAGAATTTCCAAGCAATTACTCCTCTTATCTCCAGGGGCTACCGCAATAGCTGAAAACACAGAGACTGTCTCTCCTGGGGTCTCACTGTTCTCACTGTTGGCACCAAGGTAATATGGAAGAGAAGGAGAAAACAGCCTGCCCCAACACCAAGTGGAGCAATGCTGAGCCTCTTGGACAGCAATGGGAACACTGGATGAAGGGGTCAGTGCAAGACTTGGAATGGAAAATGATGGGATAGAGAAATGAAGGTGCAGATCCAAAGCTTTCAGGGATGAGGGCAAGAGGGGCAACTGCATTGAGAGCTGAGATGAGAGAACTAGAGAAATGAATGAGATGGAAAGTGGGATGAGGATTATGTAGTGGCAGAAGGTCATCTTAATGGGGCAGAGAAGGTGGTCTGCAGCAGTAGCTATGTGTGCTGCCATCAAATCCTTAACAGTTCTCCCGGCCCAGCTCTGCTCTAGGAGATATAAAATGGGAAATCACTAGCAAAGGTGTGTCGAATGGTGGCAGGTCTGTCGTGGTGGCAGGCCTGTGCCCAAGGTAACGATATGCTTCTGCTGGTCACTCCATTAGCTGAAGCGGTCAGGGCCCATATAGCAGCTCTCAGACTTGCCTGTTTGCACCCATTGTGGTGCTGTCTTTGATTACAGGATCTCAGTCCTGGTGACATCCACTGGAGCTCTACACTATTTAGAGTCAGTACAGATCAGCTTTGGGGGTCCACGAGCACTGAGCTTTGGAAGCTGACCATACATTCTATGCATAGTAACTTACACATAATAATTATATAATAGCCTGGAGAAAATCTTAATCATGGCTGGTCCACACTTTTGTTTACTGACAGGAATTTCATCTCAGGCTTCATTGCCAGAGATGATAGTAATTTTTTCTTGACTTTTGCATCAGCAATTCTATGTTTTGGGATAGGAAATTAGGTCTTGCTCTTTTTGGACATTGAGGAGCCAGAAGATGCCAAGATATTTCTAAGCCCCAGAAGCAGAGGCTATAGAAATGAATCAGAAGCCAGGCCAAAAGCTTCTCTTTTGGACAACTGCAGCTGCTGCTTCCTACAGCCCAAGCAGACGCTTTTGAATAGGCTGTCCTGAGAACTTTCCGTTTCATCTGGCATAGGGGGCCGAGGTTCCATACAGGAGTTGCACTGATTTTGTCCCAAGTTTCATTTTTCCTCTTGCCAAGACTAAGATGCTCTCTGAGGTTCTTATCCAGCCAGCTCTCCTGCAGGTGCCAGGACATGACTGGATGCTTTAAAGGCTTACTCTTTCCTTTAAATGACATACCGGCCAAGCTCCATTGTTGCTCCACAGAAGTCCAGAGAAACACACTGAATCTTAAGAAAAAAGGTCTGGAAGGGATGTGAGATGACTCAGTGCATCTCCCTGCCTTGGGCCACTATGCCTATGTTGTCCTCAAAGGTAACGTTTTCTGAAGCACTGAAGCCCCAATTTCAGTTGCAAGTTCCCTTTGGTACTTTGAAAACAAAGACTTGGGCAGGCTAATTGTCTTGAATATATGCGAGTTTATTAGGTGTTGAGTCTGCTGACATCTCTCTGGTTTGAGAGCATTTTTTTTCAGCCATGTGCAGGAGTCAAAATACCTTTCTTTTACAAATCAGAACCACACATTGCATCCTCCATATGTAGCTATGTCAGTTCTGTTTGGATGAGATATATCTATCTCAAAGCTCATGTAAATAATCCCCAATAAAATGGTGAGTTATTCCATTAAAATAATATAATTGTGTTCTTATTTTCTCTTGTTTATAGTTCAAGTCGTGGCTATGTTTCATGAAAACATGCCTTCAGACTGTTAGCTGCCTACTTGCTATTTAAAGTTATATTCCTCCTGCTTCTTACAAATGTAAATGTTTTTAAGTGAAAGGAATACATAATGTGATGGAAAATTTCACATTCTATCTGACTAATACCAAAAACCATTTAATTTGAAAGGTCACAGAAGAACAGCCTCATGCAAAGCACCTCTCACAGATTCTTCAGTGTTTGCCTGTGGTTTAATTTTCCAGCCTGCCTATTGCTGTGCTACTTTCTAAGTACCATTTCCCTAATGCCTCTCCAAGACACTCCCTTCGCAATCTCAACCTTGTTTCTCCCAGCAGCCCTGCTTCCTTGACAGCCTTCAATTCACTTGGGTTGAAGTGACAACATAATGGAGCTGCTGATGGTCAGGTTTCAGAAAACAATCAAGCACGTTACGAGAAACAATCACTAAAACACAAGCACTTATAGAAGCCAGAGATAAAAGAGCCTCATTTTCTTGGCAGCCCACGTAGATGTTCTGCAATGACTGATGATATGACTGTTATCTTGACACCATACTCTCCCATGTTGAAACCATTTATGAGAAACAAACATCATGTGAAAAACAGATTGCCAGACACTAAGTAAATCACTCTGATGAGGAACGAGTCAAGTACTGCCAGTTTTACCCACACTGTCATTGTTATGATGTAACACATTCCTCATGACTGATATTGTATCCAAATTAGGGCACAAAACCTTCTCTTGATCAGTTAACCGAAATTCCCTGCCTTGTAACAACAACTAACTGCACACACACTTGTAGATACTCACATACACACACAAAACCTGAGTTAGTAAAAAATGAAACCTTACATTAATGGAGTATTAAGAAGGTGGGCAGAAATTATACAAACTGTAAATTTTATCTCCTGCCTTCTTTAACAAACTGTTGCAATTTTCTGAGTTCTGCTAGTAATGATTAATAAACATTTGGTGTGCTAAACATATGGAAAAATCATCCCATCTGGACCATTTAAAGCTAGGACGTAGACTTTATCTTTGTTTATTTCATCCTTAGCTAAAAGGCTTATTATGAATTGCAATAATCCAAGAAGCCAACCATGGAAGACAGACAAGCTCTTTAGATAAAACCAAAAAGGCAAGTTTTCTAACCGAGGACCAGATGTATTTTTGGGTATTGCCCTTGTACATATTTAGCTGAGCTTTTCAAGTGGTGAAGATTTGCATGTTTGTTTTGCAATACTAATGAATATGTTTTAGATTTACATTTTAGAAAATGGAAACTTTTATCTTCTTGGGGCTTTGTAAGTTAATGATTTCCAGAAGATAGTTTGGTATCCTCTTTTAACCCTTCACCATTGAAAACATATCACTTTTCGAGGCACAGGGATCTAGGGCAGGCCTGCTGAACTAAACCCGGGAGATATATGTGACTCTTTCTATTGTTTATTTCTGGAATTACATAAAATGTGGGTTTTTAATTTTCAATCTAGTGAAAACATATGTAAATGGCAAATTATTTTAAAACTAACTTTAATGTGAATCGTGGGGTAGGCATTACTGTACACATGATCCTTTAATTAGATAAATAAGGAAAATACTTTTGGAAGAATATGATTTTGAGACACGGTATCTTTCTATTTCATTTCCTCCAAGATAAAGATTGGTTTGGTGTAGTAGGAAAATGTGCTATATTACAACATTTTTACTTCTGGTAGAAGTTGCAGTTTCATAACACAGATTTTTCCTCTTTGATTTTCTCTAGAGAGGTTACATGAGAAAATAATTAATGAATAAAACATAATTTTTCAAAGGCTTACCCTCACTGGCAATTTTTATTTGACAAGAGCCCTATCAGAAATGAAAAATTCTTCCTTAGGGAACAACAGAACATTTTAATGCAAGAGATAACTGGAGCTTTGAACTTTGGGTGGTTGACAAATCAGTCTGAAACAGCTTTTCTTCCAAATCTTTCCAATTGTTCATGCAAAATATGATAGGAAACTAAGTCTGACTTAAAAGAAGATGCTCTTTTTTATGCTTATGCTATGAAATGTTGCAAATCCCTACCTATTTCTAAAGCTAAAGTAATGGTGTAGTGCTCCAGAGAGGTTCTGGACTGCAAGGCTGTGGTGTCTGCACTGGAGAGAAGCTAAAGGAACTTTCAGTGAAATCACTTCTGTTATAAACATTTTGGGTATCTGTTGTATAACTAAAGACTCAGCGAGCCATTTGCTCATGTGCAGATGTATATATGTATATAGGTGTGCATATATTTGTAAATATATATTTGTATGCATAGATGAATATTAGGCTTGCTGTTGCACTTGTATTTTTAGGGAGGGGCTTCTGGAGTGCAGCTAATATCCTAGCCAGGCTGTGGAGTACCCTTGATAAAGTAAAATGCTTGTCACTTCTGTTTGTTTTTTTAAAGAAAGTCAAGTCTAAGCCACAGCTCCTCTGTGCTCCTGGCACAGCAAGGTACAGCACAACGTGGTGCATGACATGTGGGGCTCTCACATCAGAGCCTGTGGCCAGTGGTGACATCTCAGCCCAGCTGTCTCCAGCTGCAAGAGCTGCTTGAGCTACTTGAACCCCTGCCTCGCCACTGCTATGGTGACAAGTCAGCTTTGGCAGGCCAGGTCCTGGGTTTCTGGGTCACTTCTAACACCTGCAGAGGGTACCGGTAGGTTAATGTAATTTCAGACTTGCCTTTCATACCAACATCATGTTAAGAACAGACTGCGCATCTCAGCTGGGGTAAACCAATGCTATTATCAAGCCAGCTCCTGTGTAGAGCGAAGGCTCTGATGGTATGTGTGAAGGCAGAGTGTGGGACAGGACTCTTTTCGGGGTTGTGGCTGAAGTTGGTAGATAAGCGTAGGAAGGGAATCTTATGGTCATTTGCTTAGCTGATGCTGGCCCACACTAGTCAACTGCAGGGCCCAGAGCCTGCTTTGGGGATCCCTTTTGGACAATGTTGCTATAGCTCTCAGTCCCTTCCCCCAAGTTGCTGATCTGCCCACGAAAACCCAGCACTAGCAGCATGGGCCACGAGGACCTGGCCAGGTACAGCAGCGGGGTGCACACAGCCTCCAGCGGTGTGTTCCTGTGCATCTCCCATGCCCGCTCCAGGGCGCCCTCTTGTAAAAGGCAGTGGGGTGGGGAGAAATGTCCTGTGGGTAGAAAATGAACCCAAGGCCTCCAGCTGGACCACAGTGATGAATCCCCATACATAGAGAGTTTAAGCTGCAGAATGGCTCGGCTCAGATTTTATTTCAGGTGTCCTGTGTCTGTCTCAGAGAAGGTCCCCTTACCTTGGAGCAATGGTGTATTTTTAACAGAGCCTGATTTTTAATTTTGGTGACACTGGTCTTCCATCACTGTAACAACTCTGCTGGCTGCACCGGCGTTGTTTTTTTTTTCTACAGGTGAAACTGAGGTCGAAGCACAGTCAAGAATCCCTGCTTGCTTTGCTTTACTACTGTTTCTCCTTTTTTATTGTCTGTAACATTAGTACCTCCACTTCCATCAACATGTGCATCTATATGAGTGTTGTTAGAGAACAGAAAACTGTGCTCTGGTGAAGCAGTACTAACACTGCATTCTGGTACTGGAGACTTATAGTTTGCATTTAACTGAGAGATGCTCACACACCAAGAGGCAGCGAGTCATTTACTGTGCACTTTGCAGGGAACGGGAGCCTGGCACAGACTAAAAAAGTGGTCATACTGTGGTTAACATATACTAAGTAAGCTGGACTTAAATTCATCCCATTTCCTTGCGGGGATGCAGGATGCATTGCCTTGGCCTAGATTAGCCCATGTTAAATAAATACAGCCTAAACGTGACTTTTTCTCTTGACTGGACAAAGCTGAGATGTTGCCTACAGAACTTCCACTGTCCAACCTTATGTGTGCACAGGATGTGGCAGGGTGTTTATTCCATCTTGCTCCATTTTTTCCATGGGACTCCTGATTCTTCCAGTGTATCTGTGATGCATAGAGAATGAAGCAGGCCTGTGTCATGTATGAAGTAGGAAGAAGTGGAACAGTCTTGTGGATTGACAATTGTGGTAACTGACTGTGATCTAAGAGAAGCAAGTTTATCTCTTGTTCTGTCAGAAAGTTCCTTCGGGAGGCTGAACATAAGCCTCCCCCCAAATTTTTAAAGGTAGTTGCTAATGTATTCTTCATTATTTTCTGGGAATTCCATGTAGGGCATTAGAGTCTGATTTTCAAAAAGGCAGCTGAAGTCAATAAAACCTGCAGATGTGGGGTGGCTCTGAGAATTTGAGGTCTTGGGTGGTTGACACTCTACATCCAGTACCAGCAGTGAAGAAAGAAGGTCTTAAAAAAGATCCAAGTTCAGTATCCCCCAGATGTACTGCAGACTTTCTGTTATGTCTTGGCCAAGGCAGCTAAAGCCATGCTCAGACAGCCCTAAAGCAAATTTCTCTCCCTCGACTACATGAAAAGCTAGAATCTGGCAAACCGAAAGGGCAGAGATCTGAAGATCATTTCTCTTTTGACTTGAGATGCTACAGAAATTACAGTGCCAAAGGTAAACACTGGTAGTAACTATCTGAATGTAGATCTCTTTTTCTAACCTCATTTCTCTTCTGTACAATAATACAGTTATAAAGATAACTTCCCTAGGACAAGCTGGCTACATCTATAACAATAAGCTAAAACAGTCTGGCACTGTTCCCTGACGCCAGCTGGTGCAAGTGGCCTTTGTATATACCACTGAGTTCTCTTAGTCTCCAAAACAGGATGACTGTATGCAAACTGCCCACTGAGCACGGTTCCTGAGCTGTGCTCTCTCTGAACTGTGCCTGGAAGTGGCGTGGGAGTGAGCTGCTCGCCCAAGACCACAGCCATGCCAGGGACGCAACCAGAGATAGCAGAGTTGCGGTGCCTGGGAATGCTCCCTGGCAACACTTAATTTAATGTCTTCAACCCTCTGCATGAGAGGAGAAGCCTATTTCTAGCACTGACATTTCCTTCTCGTTCAGCTCCAGGTGTGGGGAACACATACGCAGCAGGAGAAAGAAGGACTAAAATGAGTAACTCTTTGACAATGCAGAATCTGGATGGTATTTAGGGTCTTTTCACTAGCCAGCAGCAAATGGAGCTGTCTCAAACTATCTAAGCAAACCTGTGTATAGGCCATCCAGTTTTCCAGCAGACCCTTCTTTTAGCTGATCTAGTATGGCAATGCTTACATGAAAGCAGAAGCTCTGACACCTGCAAGGGCTTGGCCTTGCAACCTAATTAATACAGCTAGACCCAAGCTTGCTCTACCCGTGTTCGGAGTTGATAGATGTAACCTGTCTTGGGAAGCCATATGTTCTGTCTGCCCCAGGAGTCGTGCTTTTCGTTAAAATGCATGTCAAGCCCTGCCTGACGCCAGAACCGAGGCAGTGTGTGCATCTGCCGTGTGTGTAGTGCGTTATGCCCCATGGAGAGGCAGGAAGTGTTTGCAGGAGAGCCACGCTGAACCGGCAGCACTGCACGCTGTCTAGATGGAGCTGGCAGGCGTCCTGCCTGCCTGGAGGCCAGGCAGGGGAGCCTCAGTGCGGCAACTTCTGTCACACAGGGAAGCCCTAGTACCAGTATAAATTATTGGCATAGCAACTCTTCAGCCAGGATCATGCCCTCACTTAAATCYGGCTGTTTGTTTGCCTGTTTATTTTTTCACACATTTTCTGAGGAAAAATCAGGAAACATTGCATAGTATGCTTTATGAGGATGCTCCAGTTCAGACATTAACAAGCACTGCTAATTTGACTTTAAGTGACCAAACAGCACTGTTTTATGGCCTTAGCCTAAAATCACTATGATCATCTTGAAACTTTGAGTAAGGAGAACCTGACATGTGTCTGTAGAGGATAATAGCCAAATTTTGTCCCAAATTGTATCTATTCAGCTTGGCTGAAGATCTTGAAAGAATTATTGTACTGATGGAATTTAGGGTTTACTGTTAGCCACGGTAAGTCTGATCCTCTTGCACTCAATAGGAGTTTTCCATTGAGTTCAGTGAAAATTGGATCATATTAATTTTCCTTCCATACAACTAAAAGCAGTGATCAAAACCTTGAAGTCTCCTCTTGGCCTATTTTCAGCCAAAACTTTCACTGTAAAGCAATCAAGAGGTTTACCAGAGAAAGAGTCATTGGATTTATCCCATTCCTGTCATATTATTTGTAGTAGCTGTTTCTCATAGTATTTTTAATATTGATAATTTACGGCACCAAATTACACTTCGTTATATATTTTTAAACCTGATTCTTCAGACTGTGTGAATAGAAACTTGGCATAAAGATTGTAGCCCAGATTTTATTTTATTTTTTTAAAGAAAAAAATATTGCTGATTTATAGAGCATCAAACCCTACAAATTTTATGGAGTTCCACTTACTTCTTTTTTTTCACAAGCTCCGGACCAAAGCAGGTTTATTTTTAAATACGGAAACTGATTTTTGTTAATCTTTCTGCAAGTTCCAATATTACCAGTTCACATGAGGCCTGGTAATTCTTATATCCCTTCCAAGGGTGTTTCCTGTAACCTGGGGCTTTCCTGAAAGGTGCTGAGTGCAGTCAGCTTTGATTTGTTAATACTTTGGGACCTGATGTTGTTCTGGACAAAAACTAAAGGAGAAAAAGGCATGCATGTTTCTCAGCAAATGACAAACCTGTTTTTCACCCAACTCAAGCAGCAGCTGTTTCAAGCATACAGCTGCATTTGCTGCTGTCAGGACAGTGACATAATCATTTTGCRCTGAGAATGGCTTCAGTGGGCCAAAATTAGTCCCCAGACTGGATACAAGGAAATCTGATCTTTCATGACTTTGACTGCAGATGGATACCTATACAGCAGGTCAGACATTTATAAGATTTGTAAATACAGTGGCGGGTCTCTCAGAAGAAGTATCTGGAGTGCACAGAAGTTTGGAGCATTTCTTCTGACCCCTTCAGGTGAATGAAGGATTACACCCTTATATGTTTTATGGGAAAAAGCAGCCTGACATTGACTCCAACTCATTAATACAGAAGGTAGAGGCCAAGAACATTGCTTGCCTTTCTCAGACCTCACTCTGGGAAAGAGAAAGTTAATTTTTGCTTTGATTTAAAAGCTCTTAGAACAGCCTGAGAAAATTTACTTTTATTTTGATGCTTTACCTCACAAAAGTCATGCAGATTAGTTCTCCCATTCAAAACACCATTAAAAAATGGGATTCCTCTGGATGTAATTCCCATGAGAATTTTGTGCAATTAGGATAATACACAGTCAACTGAGGTTATTTTGCCTCTAAGTAGATAGAACAATATGGAGCTATTCTCACTTTTTCTGGAACTTTTCTCACTGAGAGAACTTTGGAAAAATCCATCTAATTTATAGGACTCCTTGGGCCTGGGGACCACACATCAAGCTGCAATATTTAACATATCATAGCAGCAGCACAATACCATATAAAAATAACACAATAAATGATTAATAGGCTAACTCTCTCAAACTCATTCCCTCTGATTATTTCTTTACAATTAAAACAAGTTGGTAGGGTACTTCCAAAAAAATTAGTGATTGCTCTGTGAAGCTATCCACTGCTGCTTGTTTAAATTTATAAGAGTAGAAGTTTGTGTGGCTGCCTCTACGCAGTACTGTGTTGTGCCATACAGACACCCCTCCCCATTTCCAGACATACCTTCCCTGCTGCTTGCTTCCACTGCCCCAGATGTAGGAAATGTGGCTTGTGTATGCTGTACGCTGGCAATCCCCTCCTGGCAGAAGGCCTTTGGTCATTCCTAGCAATATATTTTAGATTGACTTGGGATAGGGCATGGTCTGAGCTGGTCTGCAGCTGGTCACAGGATGGGACTAATACAAAAATGGCTAGGAAGCCGTTAAGCCCTCTCATCTTAAGGAAATCCAGAGAGATACTCCTAGGCATCCCAAAAGTTCAAGGCAGTGATATGTAAACACCTAGATAATTCTACCATATTTATATTTCACTATTTTGTCCACAAATGTATCCTTGCCAGTAGCACCAAGCTGTCAGGATACATATATGATGACACCATGGACCTTCACTGTGGGCAAATTAAATGAAAATGAACTACAATTACACGTACATATCCCAGGGACTTTCATGGCAACATTAGATGCAGCACACTCGGGGGCAGAGCATATTGCTTTATGGGAGGTACTGTTGCATGAGGGGATTGTGGGTGTTTAAGGACAACTCTGCCATTGTGCAATTTTCTCTGCCTCTCTGACTCTTCAGTGTGCAGAACTGGATGTAACTGAGACATCCCCAGCTAACATCACTTCTGGGCTCATGGCAATAGCACGGAACAGTGTACGTCTAACCTCCCAGGTCCTGAGTCCAGCTGCACCTTCTAGTCACAGCCTGGTTGCATGCATGTTGCAGCAGGATCTTGCAATGCACCATCCCCCTATCAGAGGGAAACCCTTGTGTCTGAGAAAAAAGAAAATGTTCTGTGCTGTAGGTCTGTTGGTCTGGATAACGAGGGTTGCAACACAAATCAGGTCAAACATCTTCTCTGCAATGGAGACACAATCATTATGATGCATGGATAAAAAACTTTGGAGCGATGAAAGCGACTTCTCTGGAAGCATACACCACTGCCACTGCCACTGCCATGGGACCAGATGTGTTAGCTGAGGAGCTGTTGGTGCTCTGTAGTGGAAGTACTGAATCCACCAACTGTTGCTTCTTTGTGGAAACTAGCTGGGGTCAGGAAGTCCATGACAGTTCAGGATGTTGCTTCTTGGAGAGAGTTGTGGTTTTGAACAACATGGAGGAAATATTGAAGAAGCTTGAGGTGATGGAGTTCCCAAAGTATGTGTAGGTATGGGCAACTGCCAGAAAACATGCTCCGCCTTTCCCCCCTGAAAGCGCAGCTCCCAGAGGCAGAGAACAGACGCAGCAGTTTGCGCAGCAGTTCACACAGAAGGGCGCACGAAGGTACCTTCATTTCTGATCCCTGTGGCGTACGCTTCCTCGAGTATAGTCGTGACACGCCGCAGAGCGTGTTCCCCAGTGGCTGTTGGAGTTGCTGTGTCAGAGGCTGGGACCCAGACCGACCCTCTGACAGCAGATGCAGCTCTCCAGGTCTCAGGCTGCAGGGAGTGCTTGGGGCCTCTCCGGGAGGCCTGGGCTGGCAGCCAGCTCTCCTGCAGGAGGTGTGCTGCTGTTGGCGAGTTGTGTCCTCAGGTAAGGGAGTTACGGGAGGAGGTCAGTAGGCTGCGCAGCATCCGAGAAGCAGAGCAGGAGATAGACAGGGT
>NW_020451140.1:0-68193 GCF_003343035.1 Apteryx rowi
ACAGTGAAGAAGTTTTTCCATATGCTCAGATGGAACCTCCTGTAACCTCTTAGTAGCCCTTCACTGGACTCGCTCCAGTAGTGCTGCATCCCTCTTATACYGGGGAGGCCAGAACTGGACACAGTACTCCAGATGTGGAGTCTTGGTGAACCACAAGTTGACCACGAGCCAGCAATGTGCCCCTGTGGCCAAGACGGCCAATGGTATCCTGGGGTGCATCAGGAAGAGTGTTGCCAGCAGGTCGAGGGAGGTGATCCTTCCCCTCTGCTCAGCCCTGGTGAGGCCACACCTGGAGTACCGTGTCCAGTTCTGGGCTCCCCGGTACAAGAGAGATGTGAAGCTACTGGAGTGAGTCCAGCGAAGGGCCACAAAGATGATGAAGGGACTGGAGGATCTCTCATATGAGGAAAGGCTGAGAGAGCTGAGCCTGTTCGGCCTGGAGAAGGGAAGCCTGAGGGGGGATCTTATCAATGTGTATAAATATCTGGAGGGAGGGTGTCAAGAGGATGGGGCCAGACTCTTTTCAGTGGTGCCCAGCGACAGGACGTGAGGTAGCAGGCACAAACTGAAACACAGACAATTCCATCTGAACATGAGGAAAAACTTCTTCACTGTGAGGGTGACAGAGCACTGGAACAGGTTGCCCAGAGAGGTTGTGGAGTCTCCTTCTCTGGAGATATTCAAAACCTGCCTGGATGCGATCCTGTGCAATGTGCTCTAGGTGACCCTGCTTGAGCAGGGGGGTTGGACTAGATGATCTCCAGAGGTCCCTTCSAACCTCAACCATTCTGTGATTCTGTGACTCTGTGATGTATTCTTCTCCTACGTTTCAACAGGCGCTACGCTTAATGCAATTCAATTTCCCTAAAATTCTGTAGTTGCAATTCCACAAGCGGGACTGGGGATTCTTCTCCTTTCGGTCTTGCTAGTATTTTAATGTACATTTATTGCACCTTTGCCCTTTAAACTGTCATGTTTATATTATATCTCTTTATTTATAGTAGATTGCAGGCATATGTCCCTGAGTGCAATTTTATTTGGTTGCATTTAGGATATTTTTGAAATATGTCCGATATTAAGGATAACATTATTGCTGTTTTAGACACTACAATGAAATCATCATACAATTGCTCAGTAAGCAACCTTTAAAAAAAAAAGTTCCTCTCTTTGGAGCTAGTTTTCCAAGAACAATCTTCATGAAAATGGTTCCTAATTTAAAGGAAACTAAGGTATTGCTCACCTCACTGACAGGGCAAGTGGCTCTTTTTGGCCAAATCATAGAAATGAGCTTCCCTAAGTACATTGCACCTTTAAAAGCTGACATTATTGCAGAAAAGCATATACAGCACCTTGTCAGCATGGAATAACTGGGCTCGGCCAAGTTGTCATTTCTGACAGGTTGGTGTAATGAGCAAGAGAGTGCTGAGATGGTCAAATTTTTTTTTTTTGGTTGGATTTTTTTTTACCTGAATCAGCAGGGTAGAGCTGTTTGGGGTGATAAGACCATATATATGTGTCTCATTATAAGTTCTACACCATCAAATTGTTGTCGCCCATGCTATCACACTTAGCCACATTTATGTCTGAGATTCTTTTCATGCAATTTCTTTACATTCCTAACTCAGGAGAAGCAAAGAATCTGATTTTCTGAAACATCAGACTTTAACTAGCAGACCTGTCCATGCGTGCTAAGCATACATGCACTTTCAAAACCGCTAACAGTGAGAAGTGCTAACTGCACCAGGATTTTTGTTTAGCAATCGCACTTTCTCAAAAGTTTTTAAACCATCTTTACATTGAAAAGCCTGGAAAAGATGAAAAGGAGTCATAAAAGGCAAAAAGATGGTACCAGAAAATGTGAAAAGAAKGGAAGACATTTTTTATTACTGTTGTAATAATTATGATTGTTTTGTTCAAATCCTCTAAGGAAAGCAGTAAAACATACTGGATAAGGAAGATGCTCAGGAAAACTTGAAATTTCTTTCAACACTGGCCTGCCTGTATTTTTTTGTATATGATCCCTCACTGCTCTGTGCTTTAGTTCCCCACCATGTCAAGTAAGAATAGTGCTTCCAGCCTCCTTTGTAAAGCATTTCAAGACACACAAATGAGAAGCACTTTATAAGAACTAGGGATTAGTAAAAGCACAACAATAAAAAAAGATGAAAGGGATCAGAGGTTAAAATTTAAAACACTAATAATAATCACACTGGCACAGAATTAAGATCAACAAAAATAAATCCTTTTGAGCTCCAGCTTAAATAGCTGGGGATGGGGGGAAGGGACAAGAACAGAGAAATAAAACCTTCTTATTGTCAGTTGTCAACATCATCAGTACAAAACCACACATACACACGTTGTGATGCCATTTGAATTATGTAAGAAAATTTGAAATAGAGCAGGAAATAGAAGCTATTCATGCGCAGAGAAAGATCAGATAAGTAAATTAAACTATATGTTGAATTCTGCTGTAAGCAGATATCCCTTAAGGCTACAGAAATAATGATTTGATTATCAAAGCTGTAGAATGTGTGGCTCATCTCCTTTTGTGTTACAAGGAGCCTTTCCATTAAATTTGTTGTTAAGCAAAATGTCTACAGGAGACTCATTTTGGATACTGATTATGCACCTCTTAGGAGAGCGGGACTCATTGCCTCCCTTCTGCATGCTGGAGTCACATTCCAGCAAGGAGCCGCAAGGTCAAGTCATCAACCCCATGTCTTCGATATACCTGGAATGAGCAAATTCTGCCAGCATATTCAATAAAGCAATTACAATAGCATTAATGCAAATGGCCAGTGCATTAGGAGCAGTGTAGAGGTAGAAGATGAAAGCATTTTAGCATATTCTCCCCCAAATTTGAAAAGTTGCTTTATTTCACATGGCTTCATAGTAATGAAGGGCAGTCAATCAGGCAACCCATGCCAGAGGATTGTATGAGTGACATGGAAGGAAGAGATGTCTACTCAAGGTTATCTTGATTGCTTTGTCTCAGCACTTGAAGGGGGTCTCAGTCCTTTTCCAGGGCACTAGATCGCTAGTGGTGAGATGCTTAACATCTCTATCCTGGTGTGCAGTGGTTAAGTGGGAACAAGAAGCTGCTTTCCTCTTCTGTCCTGATGAAGAGGCCGCCCCCTGATGAGAGAACAATAATCCTCATTTTTATCTGGGTCTTGCAGAAGGTATGGAGTGTGCATGACAATATCATATCATCTGCTGGCTGGGTGCACTGCAGGGAATACAGCACATCTGCCTAAGGACTGTTGCTCTTTAGAAACATCTGGGAAGCTGCTGTACATAAGCCACCCTCTTTGATAGTGAAATGAAGTCTGCTYGGTACGAAGCACAGTTGACATGTAGAGAGGAAAAAAGTGTGAGGAATACACACATGACCAGTCAGATGCCTCATGCCGCGGCATGGTGTGCGTTACAGTGAGATCTGGGCATATGTTACTACTGCTGTCAGCAATGTGGGTTGACTTGGGATGTATGCTGGTAAAGTAATCATGATGGGAGCCTTGCAGGACAGTTAGGTAGGCTGCTGAGATGGAACATCCTGCCTTCTGTATTTTGAGCCCTCATTTCCTTTCTTCGGCCTGTTCTCCTCCCCATCTTTTCCAGTTAGAGATGGTGAAGTAAATCAAAATTCAATCATTTCCTTCTTTGGAACTTAAAAATGATATAATGTTTTATTAGTTGTCCACATTAACATTTTAAATCAAAATCCCGTGTATTTCRTGTTACAACTCTTGATATATCTTCACTTTCCCAGTAAAGAACRTTTGAAACAGGAAAACCTCATTCATTCAGCAGCAAACAAGGAACAACTGTTTAAAATGACTAAGCATATCTTCTCAAGTGCGTTAGACTGGAGGAAGCAAATGGTGATAGGTTTGTGGTGACTTGGCAGGACCTGCAGAGACTGCAAAGCATCCCACAGTTGTACTAGCAGGATTTGAAAATGACAAGATTCATGCTACACTAAATTCGAAAGTAGCTCAGCTTGAAGTCTGATTAATTTCTGGAAGGACTGAACTCCAGAGGGAAAGATAACTTGGGTGTCCTATATATCTTTCTTTACAGGTTCCTGGAAGAGGAAGGAAGTTGGCAGGGTAGGCCATATGGCCAGAGTTCCACTGGTGCTCTGCCAGAAACTGGACAAATTCGATCATAAATCTGATAAATAAGTTTCTAGTCCCATTACAGATGTTGGCTCAAATACTGCTGTCAGTCCCATCCACTGACTTCATGGGGTTTCATTGGCATTTGTGGAATTTAACGGGCAGAAAGCAGATCAAAACTAGTTTCCTAACCTATATCTTTTCCTTTCTTCTTCTCTTTATTTTCTCCCTTCTATTATCTCTTCATTCCATCTCAACTGATTCCGTTAAAAAGTCACACCATTAATTTAGACCATAAAAACCATAGAAATGATATTCCAAGAAATGCTCCAAAAAACCCAGGTGATTTGATCTGACACAGATTAGAGGAGGGAAAACATCACATGGGAAGTAAAGAATCACATAGTATGATGCTCTGCAACTTAAGAAAGTGCCAGGCTGCCTCGTCTCCACAGCTAGGTTGCGGTTACAGCAGGACGGAAGTAAGGTTAACCAGCAGTTTGCTTCTTATAACTTATTCCCCACCATGGGACTATGTGGCTAAGTGTCTGTCACTAAGTCCCTTTCACTCCACACTCTGTCCCACCTACTGCTCGCATGAAAAGAGGACTAAAAAGTACCAATGTGAAGTGAAGCGGTAGCAGAGTGGTTCCTCTTTCGACTCTCACTTCTCTAGATAGCTGAGTTCACAACTTACCCTAAAGTGATTAGAGACATAAAAATCCCCCATCCCTCCCTCTCTCAACTCAGTGCATTATTGCAATTGCTAATTTAAGCGGGACGTGAGGTGAGTTCTTTCAAAGAGTGAACCTGACCCTTCACCTCTCCAGCACTACCCGTGGCTGTTGCAAAGCAATTGTGCCCGTCAATGGAGAACAGAGAGCAGTAAAAGTAATGAGAAAGGTAATAAGAGTTAAAACAAAGGTAGATGGACCTCAAACGAAAACAGGAAGATTTAGGATACCTGGAGAAAGACAAGTCAGCATTATATGGAGACGAATTAATACTTTGGGATTAAACTGTGTGTGAAGGGTAGGGGCATAGTGCACTAAAAATAGGAACAGGGTAATTTAGAAGCTAATCAAGCTCTGTCACAGACAAAATTAATAAGTAAAAAAAGTTTTAACAAGACATTAGCCATCCGAAGAACCTAGAAGGCCTGTGGAGGAGGATATTGTATCAGAAGGTGTTATTAACACTGCTATTATTAGATTGGGTATGATTAACAAGGCCTGGTCAGAAAGAAGCAAGGTGAGGTTTAGAAGTGCGGTGGTGGATCACCCAGAATGTCATTACAGAGGTGAAAATTGTAAAAAGGAGCAGGAAATAGAGGAAATAGTTTCAGGAAATGATAGACGGATAGACAGTGAAGTGTTCTGAACTCCTTTATGTGGCCTAAAGATACACTGAAAGAAACCAAGCTGCTGACATGATTATTTTCTTTTCTGTCCTTTTTTTTATTGACATGAGACAGCAGTCAACATTTGCAAAGATGTGACTTCATAGGCAGGGAACCTTCACAGAGCCATTATAGGTTTCCATGATTGCATCTGTTTTTTCTCTTGCAACAACTTGCAATTAGGAACTCATAAGAACTGAGAGCAAGATTTTCGGCTGATGTAAACTACTGATACTCCACTGAAATAGGTGGAAGCACACTGATTTTCACCATTCAGAATCAGTCCTGCTGATTCAACATTCCTTTTGAAAGGAAAGTATAGTAAAACTTATGAATGATTTTTATAAAAGACTGACAAATTTATGAAGGATTGGTCCGGTTGCAATCGGGTGAGGAAGTAATTTGCTGAATGTCAAAAGAGACGTGGGACTGTTTGGGAAAGGATGGGAGGCTACAGGCCTTGCTTCAAAAGTATCTATTACTGAATACTCCCAGAGGCAGGATCCTGGCCTAGATAGACACTTCTCAGATTCTTTTGTTCTAATTAGAATTAAAAAGACATTTGCTTGTAAATGCACTTGGGGGCAGGATTTTTATTTTTGGATCCGTTGGTTTTGCTTATGTTTTGGCCTACGAGCTTTTTGGATCAGAAACTACCTTTTTCTGAGTTCTCCTTGCTGTTGTATCTGAGCAGCATATATGCACATAATCATCTATTCCAAATGACCCCTTCTTTTCATCTGGATCCCTCTCTGATACTGCTTCTGCTTGCCATCAGTCTGATCCTTAAAAAGCAAAAGCACACTAAGGCATTAGATGGTTCTTGCTGTACTTTGGTAAGGCACAACAGAGCCCTAGCTAATTAACAGCATCTGGACTCCACTTAATCCAGATTATTATTATTATTATTATTAAAGAACTGCATTTCACCTGAAAGAGAGGTGATATTTCAACACTTCTGGCACTGTCACGTTTCATTTACACCCCTTCAGACAGATTCTTTAGTCTGTGGTGCCAATCAGGAGTGATTTCCCTGAACTAAGCGCACTTACATGGGGGCAAACCTGGCTGTGAGCTCAGAATTTGTTTGCCTGCTCCCCTTAGGTTTTAACCAAGCACTAATCACCAGGGCATCTAGTCACCATTACTCCTACGGAGACAATTTGACAGGTGACACTGTGACAGTAACGTGGCTGCTGACCGCCAGCAAAGGCTCTGGCTCCGGAGCAGCACAACCGCTGCAATGCTCAGCAGAACACCTCTTCCCTGCCTGCGGGTGCTTGCGGCATTTCAGCTGAATAAACGCATCCCCCTCTCCCCGCAAATCGCATTATGCTCTCTGTTTTCTGAGGGAAAGCGGTAGTGAACCTGTAGAGCCCTGAAACACATAATATGCATGGCTGCTGTTTTACAGTTGTAACATCTTGTATGCACGGAAACGTGCAGCTGTTTACACTTGTAGCTCTGTCAAGTAAACAAGTGGTGATTCCTTATGATAAAGAAGAAATTGGCACAGGGCTGCTATTCACTCACCTACAGACTGGCAACTCCTGGTGGTGGAAATCATTCTTTAGGCACCAAATTGGCTTAACTCACACTGTAAAACCGGCTTCTCCGAGGCAGATTGAAGACCAGAGGAAATATATTGGCTGTGTCTCTGCCTCTCCGAAAAGGCAGCCACAGAGCATCTGATGGGTTGTACCTCCCGTTGCAGCCACCCACCTAACTGCCTTACAAAGGGCCTCTCTGGTGGCCGTGCCAGGGCATGCTGGCACGTGAATCCGCACTGGGCATTTGCAGGTGAGTGGTCCTCCATGAGCTGTAGGGCTTGTTACCTAAACGAATTGGGAGTCTGCACTGGAGAGAGGCTTTGAGATAACGCTGCCTCTGAGGTAGCGCCTAAAGTAGGCTAAAGTACACCCAAGTACTACATTTAACATTAGTAAAAATCGTTAGAGATCCTAAAATAGCAGGGTCCAGATGATCCTTTCAGGGGTGAACTAGAGAGAGTATCAAATGAAGCTAGCTAGCAGCAAGTTCAAAGCAAACAAAACGAAGCTGTTATTACACACAGTGTATAGATGGCATCGGGATCACTTTGCAACAGGAAGCTGTGCTTTCACTGTTATATGCTTTCCCTTCCTATATGCCCTTATACGCTTGTCCTATTCTTATCCTCATACAAAGATATCTGCTTCTGATCACAGCTCCAGACTGGATAACGGACTAAGTGTGTCTTTGTTTGACATGTCTTTTTTATATTCTCTCCAAGTCTTTACCATATTAAGAATCAAATATATCCATATAACATAGTTCCTGCTCAAGAGAGATTGTCATCTGGATTACGAAACTCTAAATCAGTTTTTCTCCCCCTTTTTTTTTTTTGGCCCACAATTGCAATCACTGTACAAGCATGTAGAAAGTTATTTGGTCTTCATGGCAGCCTCTGTTTCAGCTACAAAAAAAAAGGGCCCAAAACATTTCTCCATGCACAACTATCCCGTTCTCCCATCATGGGGCAAAACTGATATGTGAAGTTGGAAGATACCAAAAGCCAGACAAGATAATCACCCCCAAAACTGTAAAAGTTTAGGAAAGACTCCTATGAGCTCACCGTAGCTATTTAAAAGTTGGGCAACAAGGAAAGGAGGACAACTCCAGGCATGTGTGAGAGAGCTGAGGGGATCCTTGAGACGCTGCTCTCTCAACAGCTTTTCCTGTGTAGAGTGACGTGGTGCACACTGAGGCACCAGCTGGTGCTCCTGGCAGTAGAAATCTCATGCTGGATCCGAGACCAACAGCTGGAAAGTGCCTAGTATTAGGTGTTTAGAGAAAGATACACTGGGCCTTATGTTGGGCAGTTATAGACTGAAGATCTATATGTGGCTTCAGTAATGACTGAAAATGTTCTCTTTGAAACTTACTGGAAAGTTTCACTAAAACAAGTTTTCAACATTTATGAGAAGAAACCAAACCAAACAAAACAATGAAGCAAAACAAAACAATGAAGCAATCAGAAATATTTCATGTCTGTCTTGACATTTYGGGGTGGTGGTGGTTCTGAGGAAGGAATTGGAGAGTGAATACATTTTTCGTTTTCCAAAATTAAGATATTTGGTTTACAGTTTTGGGAGATTTGGTTTGAGGAGAGGGGGAATATAACTCCCTCTGACTTGCAGGGAGAACAACCACTTTGACTACCATCTTCTTTCAGAGCTAACTTTTCAGCTTTGTTTCAGTGTCTATAGCCCACCTATGTACTACCGATCTAACAAGGGAGAACTATGGAGCATCTCGTGTCTRTCAGGGTGCTATGCTCCTCTGCCCTGATACCTGAGGAATATACCCACAATATTCTGTTTTTAACTCTCTCCGCCCACACCTATCCATACCCACACACATTATTTAGGTCTAAATGTTCCTCTTGTTGCTTGTGGTTCAAATGAATGCACTYGAGATTTGCATTTGTGTGACTCAGAGTAGAATGAAGCAAATTAGTTTTAAATAAAAGCTATAGAGAAAAAAAATGCCACCATTTACATTTCACCCAATATGCATGTTTTTAAAAGTCCTAGAGTATTGATCACAGTAGTTAGGCATAATCAAAAAGCCTCCAACAGGGTCATAAGCACAGATCTGCCTGTATAGTTTTTTGTTCTCAGTGTTAGGTACATCTCCCTTGAGTTTTTCTGGAGCTGTATTAATTGGATGATTAAAGCAAAAGCCAGATCAATCGGAATTTGAAGAGATGGTGAGTGTTATAATAAAACAAAAAATAAAATGTTGTATCTACACGGTTAAAAAAATCAATAAGGTTTAGAGGAATAATGTAAAGAAAGAAAATAGGAAAAGGCTAATTGCTCCATCTTTTTGCAGAGTTATTTCCTGAGTCACTTTCCAATCTTTATTCTTTTCTTTTTATGTCTTGGCAGAATGACCCTTGCTCTCCTTTTTCACACATATGCAAAACCACAGCTACATTAACAACTCTGCTGCTTGCTCCCTTGATTCCTTTTCTCTCCTGCTTAAAACTGCCCTTTTTGGCCTTATTACACTGTGGCTAATGCACTCAGCAGGGATAGAGGAGATCTGGGTCCAACCTATAGCTSTACCCTAAATATCTGTATAATCTTGCGCACAATATTTAATAAGTTCCCCACCAGCGTAATAGGGCTGACAGTATTCACTTGCCTACTCTGACTTTAAATTGTCCGCCCTCTGGTAGGCTCGTTTCTTTTTCAGAGTCAGAGTTCAGACCCCATTCTTAGTTTGGGTCCATTGGCACTACAGTAGTTAAAAAAATAATAATAATACAAGCAAATTCAGTTCTACAGGGGAAAATGGCAATATTTGCAGTTATATTAAGGGTCTGTTTAAACACTCACTTGACTCAGCAGTGCCCAATTCCGAGGAAAACTAGGAAGCAGCACAGTGATACTTCTGCTGCTAAAAGTGTACCTCCATTAATTGGCAGGATGAAGGACAGGCTGTTAACTTTCCTGCTGGTGCTCCGCATACTTTAAGATGAATCTTCTAAATAAGACATTGTATCCCGTGGCTCAGAAGCATTTGCAGATATCAGCCCTGCCTCTGTTTCTTTTTGAAACTTTGGCAAGGACTCGTTTAGCTTTGAAGGTCTGAAAGTAGTCTTTTCAACCCCAATTTGAATTTCTAAATAAATGGATTGCCTTGGAAAGATCCTGCCTACCCAGCATGTCACTGTTGAAGATTAGGCCACTTACTTAGCTGCTTAAACATGAGCTTCAGACTCTTAACAGTTAAGCACCTGACTTGGAAGATCTTGGCGCAAACTTCCGCTGTCTCTGGTTATAGCGTTGGATGAGCTCCCAGAACTCTAGGGCTAACAGAAGGTAAACATTGTTTTCCCTACTGAGAATAATAATTTTGATCAGTTCCGACAAGGGACTTCTCTCTATTAGTTAAAGGCTTTCAGAATACCTAGTAAGGAAGGCAAGCAAAGTCCCAATAGCACAAGAAAGCTTAACTGATCCTGTCGTTGCTGAGAAGTAAACTAAAGGACATACAGAATACTTTAAACCCAGAGGGTGTTTGATAAATTGGACACACAATAAATCATAGACTAAAATAAACCACCTCCTATGCTAAGAAAATGGCTGTGCCACCTGGACCTCTCCTGTACACCATGAAGAAATGGTATTCCCAGCAATCTCCTGGTAGTCTTGACACTTCTGATATCTCTTAGACTCATTGCTGTCAGATGCTGTTAGTCTCAGTGCTTTGAGATACCTCATAATTTAGCTCCTGAAATCCCAATTCATCCTGATGCTCTAGATCCTCTTCCCAACCCCCTGGGATTGCGTCCTTTTTCCCAGCAATGCCCTTCCCTTCAGCAAAATTGGGAGATCTAAGAATAGGCCTCTCCATCTGGAAAGTCCGATATTTGTCTCTCCTGTGGACAATACCACGATGAGGAATGAGCTGGTCTGTTGTGAAGAGCTGTCTTATCATCCACGATGCTCCTGCTCAGAAGGACTTAACTGCCACCGGTTAWAAGTTGCAGGAAACTGTACTGATTCATATACCAGACCAGAGGTAGTGTGAATGGAGCTCTGTTGATTTAAAGTCAGTGGAGTGACACTGATTTACACTAGCAGAGGAGCTCATGCTTTTAGACAAGAAGTGAAACCTTGCTTTCTTTGAAGCCAATGGAAACTTTGCCATTGACTTCACCAACACAGTATTTAATTTTAGGAGGACTTAGGTAAAAATAAAGCAGCTTTGGGAAGAATTTTTAAAGAATTTTTGCCACCTATTCCTCTTGGCTAGTATGACATTTCAAGGCTTACATTAAAAAAGAAAAAGAAAAAAAAGAAAAAAAAGAAAAAAAATGAAGCAATCATCCCCTATTGTTGCTATATTTAGTGTCTTAAATTTACTAGGTATATCCCAGGCAAACAAGAGAATTCTGTTCACCTTGACCTGAAGAGTGAAAACTCCAAGGACAAGCCTACAGACAGAGATTAGGAGGGAAGCAAAAAAGAAAGATATATTGCTTTTAATTAAAGTACGTATCCACTAGGTAAGTGTGGGTCTTTAGAAAAGAGACTTTAACATGAAAAAGTGAGAGATCTGTGAATTGTCCCAATCACCTTATATTGGGGGGGTGGGGGGGAWGTCATTAGGGATAAAAATGAGACAAACAAACCATAGGGCAAGTTTCAGACCACAGCCGAACTGTGCTGTGTTGTGCCTTAAAAACTTAATAGCATTAGGCAAGTCTCAGAGAAGATGGAGGTGTGGAGACCTGGTTCCTCACTGGTTTCTCTTTTCCCCAGGATCAACCGGCCCCGGGTTACCTCTGTGCATATGTTCTGTTAGACGAACTTCCTCTGAACACAAAACAAGACTAAAGGTTTGCCTCCACATATTGTCCTTTTAATTTCTGTGATTTGTCTAGTGCTGGGGTGAGGTGATCCGTGGGACACTTCGAATGCCCTTCCATAGCATTGTATTTTTCCTCCTCAAGCACATAAAATTAATTGTGCTTAGTGCTTTTATGATGAGTTTCCCATCCTATTAAAGCACCATTTTAAGTTAAAAAAAAAAAGGAGAAAGGCAGCATTTATTAATTAAAATGCCTGCATCTCTCTGCCTCKGTCTCTGCAATACCACTCCCCCCCACACCCCTTTTCTTTTTCCGCCCTCTTCTGACTTATTGTATGTTGTTATTTTTGCATGTTGCCATTTCTGAGGTGGTACATAAGCCTATGACCTTAATTATATCTGGGTAGCCTTTGCATTGTTGTAGAAATAACAATAGGAGAAATATATATATATGCAAATATACATACATACATACATATATATATATATATATATATATACACACACACACACACACACACACACGCTAATTTAACTCACAGTACACAAATTTAATATCCTTGCTACCTCCTATTCTAGAAGAAGCCTGGAGGTTTCCTTTAGAATTTTTACTTTGGGTGAGTGAGCAAATGAACTTCCATTCCCCTGAAAAGATGGGACTTTTCTGTGATGTTTAGATCATGGATCTATCTTGAGCTTATGATATTTGTAAGSCTTTAGTAGCAGCTGAGGGGAAAATGCCACATCTCCCTTATTTACGAGTGACTTTGAACTTATGGAGAAGCTCATTTGTATACATCTGGATAATCTATCTCTACAGTTAAAGCTGCTCTGAAAGCTAGTCTGGAAAAAATCTAACCTTGAAAAGCAAAAATAATAAAAATAATACAAAACAGCTGTATAGAAAAATGTGTAAATATTAGTTGAACACAATGAGACATTTGCCAGGGGCCGGGGAACCAGAAAATTGCAAGCATTTAAGAGAAATGCTTCTTACTTTAAATTCACTTGCACATCCCATAGTAATATGCCTCACTACGGCAGACTGCTATGCAGAGGGGAAAAAAAAAGCCTTGTAAGTTCAATAGCTACCGACTGATTTTAAACATGAGAAGGAACTCTGCGAACACAGTGCTGAAATATAGGGTAATTTCCTCTTTATTAGAGTCCGTGAACTCTGCTACGTTAATGGTTAGGCTCTGTATACAGTGCATATAACAGAATTATACAGTTATTTTCTGCAGCGCTTTACTTGCCTTTTTTAGTTCCTTAAAAAAAAAAAAGGCAAAATATTCTTATTTTTTCCTTTCTTCCTCCCATGAGACTTCTCACCGCTCACGTTAAGATGTGGTATAAGATGTGGCGTGCCTGACATCTTTGTGATGGCCCACAATGCTCTACRTTGGTTTTGAGGGGAGTCTAGCTTATATTAGGTACCCCGACTCGCTCTGGTTCATGACTCTTGGAGGAGAAGAATCAAAAAAGTTGTTCRAAGTAGAAGAAAAAAATAAATCAATGGATTGGGGTGGTTTAAGGGCTGGGTACTCTAAGACGCAAACCCTTCGCCTTGGCTGGCCCRTGAAGGCCTTGGGGCTATGGAGGTGGTGAGGGCACCGATGGTTCTGCCTGCCCCTGCCTGGCCCCATGGGATCCCCATGGCCCAGGGCCCCATCTCAACCCCCCTGTGGTGTGGGTCACTGTCCCCCCGGGCACCCCCACACATGCGCCGTGGGTCGCCAGTCCCCTTGGCACCCCCATGCCTGCACCGTGGGTCACCATCCCCCGGGCACCCCGGGGCCTGCTCCTGGGCAGAGGGTGAGGAGACATGGAGATGTGCACCAGGTTTATTCACCTCTAGAGAAAATTCCAGTTTGTATTTTCATTAGGCCATGGCCTCTGTATGCAAAACATAATTTTTATTTCTCTAGTGTCAGGATAAGCAAAGTTTCATCCTATCCACAGTCCCTTAACACTCTGTGGCACAGTAAATCCCGTAAAAAAACACATATTAACAAATCCCTCATATTTTCCTGTTATAATTGAGTAAAAAATAAAATAAAATAATCATGTAAAGGAGGAAACAACCTGACTGTCTTAGGATTCCTGCTGTAAAATTGAGAAGAATYAAAGGGTTGAGTTAATTTTAAATAKGTTGGTTGCGCTTCCTGTTARTATTACGATCATTTCTGATCATACGATCAGTACTCTTGGCCTATGTACTAGACTGTCACAAAGAATGTATTTTAGGTCTGCATTTTTATAATGGTAATTAATATTATTATTAGTAATAGGAATAACAAAGGACTTAAAACAGCACARTCCTTTGTTCCTTTAATGCCRTGGCCAAGGATGATGTCATATCCTGATTTTTTTTTTWWTYTTTGAAGTTTAGGTGAAGGCTTATCAGAATTGGTACTTCTGTTATCTGAGCTGCTTTGCCTATCGTTTCTCCTTTCTATTTGCCAAGCTTGTGCTTGCAAAACAGAAAACCAGAATCCAAGTCCCTGCATCTGGTGTCAATTGAAATAAAACAAAGACAGGCTCATTTTAGCCACATAATTTAAGAAAGAAGACAGTATGATAACATTTAGAACAAGCCCTGTACACACCAGCCAGCCATTATCCTTCAGAAGCAGGTGGCAGATGGCATGAAATCATCTTCGTCAGACCTCCAAAGCTTTGCTGCCACATTTGGGAGGATGGTTCTTGTAATGACTACTTGCATATTCATACTGTGTGATGGGCACTTCTCGATTTCTGTGCACCTCATTTTGGAAAGAAGCTAATATGGCTACACATGTACTTTATTGTGCCGTTCACATTTGGCATCATTAAGAGGAAGGAGAAGATTTTTGCTGGGTGCATCTTTCTCTGCTTGCGTCAGAATGGCACAGGGAATGGAAATGCACTGCRAAATCTGGAGCAGCGAGGCTTGCCTGAAGCTGTGATGAGATCAGGCTGCCTGTAATGCCCCCCACGAGATGGTATCAGAACTATTTCTCGCCCTGTTGTACAGCCATGCCTGGCTAAAACAGATTCTCCTTCAGGTCTAGAGCTCGAGGATTGCTTTCCAKTTTTTTTTCAGGGTTCTCAAAGTCCCTTTCAAAACTAGGTATACAAAGACACCTGCAGTTTACAAATAGGCAAGGTGAGGCAAATTGCTTTTCCGAGACTGCCAGGAGAATCAATGGCAAATGTAGGTGATTTATTTTGAGTCATGAAGGGGTAAGTTGCTCAAACCTTACTTGCACTGGTGAGTCCCTTATGGGAGTCCAGAAGAGCCCATGACAGGGCTCTTACTGACTTCAGCAGAACCAGGATCTCACAGTATTGCCAAGTTTCAGGACTGTGCCATAAACCCGGTAGTATCTTAAACTTCAGTTGAGGACCTTTGCAAGCTAGTGATGGTTCAGAAGTCAGATGTGTAACTGCAGTGTTAAGCGCAGAGCTTTCACTGTTAGTAAAAGGGAAACATGACTGATTTGGGTCTTTTAGCTGAGTGGTACCCTACCTGTGGTCAAAGGCAGCATGGTGCCTGTGAGATCCTGTGATATATTACTTGTGGCCACTGGAAGTCACTGACACTGGGATCTCAGTTGGGGGGAAAAACAAAGTGTGATGTTGCCTGCAGCACTTTATTCCTCAGCCTTACTGTCCACAGGAGAGCAAAGAGCRTGGGCCACAGGTTCAGAAGAAGCAGACGTGCTTTGCCTGACACATGCGAACGACAGGGTACAAGCATACATGAAAAACGGATCATGCAAGTCTGCRGAAGATACAGAAACAGAATCAATAGAAACATGTCTTGGCTCTGAGTACTAGCCGACTCCATCCACGTGTTTTCCAGAACATTGCTTATAATGGATCTTCACCAAATCCCCAGGTAGCAAAGTGCTTGTGCTCAATTTAAACACATGCTTAATTTAAGCATGTAAATAGTCCAATTTATGTTGGATCAAGGCCTAATTCATACCCATTAAAATGTTATTTTAAAAACCTAGCAATGCTGTTACTGTTTTCTTTAATCCTCTTCATCTATGAGTGGCACTTTTTTCCTGCTTTTTTTTCTTTTTTTAATTTTGCTGCATTAAAACGATGCATATTCATATGGCAGCTACCACTTTTGTCTGAAAACAATACACTGCATTCTAAGAGTATTCTGCCCAGCCAGAAGATATTATTAAATACCATAAACAAATACAGATACACGCTGTGACATCTGGATGGAAATAGCCCCACAGTCACATTTTACAAAGGCAGCCCAACTCAGGGGAAGAGCTCAGACATGTAAAATGGACATTAATGGCATCTTAATGTGCCTCAGTTGCCTCTAGGGGGTTCAAATATGTTGCATCACAGTAAGTTCTAGTGGAGGTTTATCAGCAGATGGAGCATTGTGGGAACTCAAGATGCTCTATCAGATACGTTAATGCCCCAAACTGATACATTATGATTTTCTGGTTTGGGGAGGGAGAGATGACTTATAATAAATTATATATATCTTCTTGTTGTTTTTAAGCCAATCAGTATTCATTCACTCGCAGGCATGRGAAGCTGGTAATTTTTTTTGTAATTGTTTTTTTTTCTAATTTTTTTTCTTTTTTTGGCCAAGGGTGGTTCATATACATAGACCATTACGAGAATATTGAGAAGGGGAAGAAAGTCATTATTTTTAAAAAATGTTGTGTTGATTGGTTTCAGCAGAACTTTATAGTCAACACACAGCAAAAATAAAAAGGAATGGCAAAATAACAAAACAATCTGAACTATGTATATGCATATTTTTGTACATGTTTATGCATTTATAAATGCAATCATAAATACAGGGTTCATACCTATATGCTATAAGCATACAAAGGAAGTCAGTGAGTGAGAGAAGTCAGTTTAAGAAAGGATTTGAGCAAAATAGTAATTACCAAAAGAAAGAACTTTGTCAACATTTTTTAAGCCAACGTATTGGTGCAACTTTTCTAAATAGTGTTGTTGGAAGTTCCTTTCAAGTAAAGATCTCAAAGCACAATTACATAGTGTGGTTGGCACCCCTAGGCAGCGTTATTCCACATTAGGCTGAAAGTCCTTCACATGCAAACATATTTTGCCCTTCAAAAAACATGCTGTTTGTTTTGTTTGTATTCAGTTTTACAAGATTATGACATTACTGGTCTTTGTGAGAGAGAAAYTGTGTAAGGAACTGGATCATTTATGCGTGGCTAGACACACAAGAATTAATTTTTGAAGTGGAATTGATCCAGAAGAATGTGCTGCTTGTATTAGGTCRTTATTCCTGGAAGAAGGAATTGCCTTGAACTCTGTTCAGTTTTGTCAATCCAGGACCAATGAAGAACCCAGTAAGTCCCCAGTGGTTTGTCTTTGAGTGAGAAGCAAACATGGCATATCACTCATTTAACTGCCTAGAAATAAAATAAACTGTTCTCAGGTAGGGACCGTGTTTTCAGTATCAGGTACAGTGGTTTAATCTCATTTCCTGATAGAATGGGCCAAAAATGAACTACTGGACTAGTTGATTGTCTAATGAACTATACATTGGGTAATATTGCTATGTTACCCAAACATCTTGAACAGGAAGCTGAACAGTATAGAGCATCTGTCTGAAGCTAGAGAAAGCATGTAGCTGTGTGATATAGATTATCTTTTTCCAACCCTCCTTAATATGATAGTATGAGTTGTCCAAGATACGCAATGCATTTGTAGCTGCTACAGCTTTTTAGGTCTGTATTTATGTGTCTTATTCTTCTAACAGAAATGAAGACAGGCGTATTCTACACAAACATATAAATATATAACATATATATATATATGTATGCATGTTAATACAATAGTACAAAGTAGATGTTAATATAATGATTTTTCCTCCTCAGTACCAACTAAAAATATTTTTGTTTTCTAATTCACTGGAAAAAAATAAGATACAAAAAATAAAGTCTCAAACCATTTTCTTATCTAACATACCATCTTAGTTCCTGTAGGATTTACATACACACACAGACACAGACACAGACACAGACACACACACACACAGACTCCAACCGAATTGTATAACATAGGCTCAAAAAGTTTAATTTGTGATCTTGGGAAGTCACTTTATCTCTTAGCTTTGTTTTCTCACCCATCCTTTGTCAATACTGTTTATATTATAAGCTTTCTACTGCAAATACCATCACTAGGTGTTTGAACAGTCCCTGGAATGACAAGCCTTAATTTCAGTCATTGCCTTCTGGAGTTACTATTAAACAAATATGTCATAAATAGTGAACCCATTGCAAAGCAGGGTTAAATGGATCTTTTCAGCTAAATTACAGAGACCAAGGTCTCAACTGCAAAAGCATAAGGACCATTATGGAGAACCTAAGTTGGGAGCAGACGCAGCCTAGGTGCCTCTAGCTATAGGCAGGGAGAGGAGTTCATCACTGCTGAGCTGTGAACGCAGAAGGAGTGAGTCTCTTTCGAACGATGCTTGTCTCTCTCCACTGACCATAGAGGGAACCTCGACTAACTCTTTAAAATTAGGTAAGATTGAATYGTGTCTAAATGTCTTAGATAAGCCTCTGAAATTGTTTTTGTCCTTCCCAAGCACTCCGCTGAGTCTTCAGAGACATAGCCTATTGCTAACCACCCCCAGTTTTACTGTGCTGAGGGAACCACTGGCTCGCTGTAATCTCTTGCGTGATGCATTGCTGAAATGGCACGAGGGTTAAAACGCTGAATGTTAAGCAATGATGGGTATGTGCCATGAATTAGCAAAAGAAACAGTGAGATGAACTTGAAGTCACAGGAATTAGTTTCRCAGGAAGACTGTTATTGCCCCCTTTAGCAGCTAAAAATTCACATGCTGACACATCTTAAGTAATGCGTTGAGCTGTCCGAAAGGTAATTTGAATGCTGTCAAGGCAAACAAGAATATGCTCACAAATTCAAGAGCAATATATGTGCAATTTGCACAACATCAATTTCTTTGGTTGTTTTTGGATGGAGCCATCACCATCAATTAAGTTAGTGACTCTTTGATTCAAATTACTTTTTGACACATAGTGAACGGAATGGCTCACGAGAGCATTATTTTCCCCATTGTTCCCCAGGCAGCCATATAGTAAATGTAAACAGGTGGAAGTGTGGAACATCACTGCTGCTGAATCACATAACTGATCAGCTAGGAAGAATCAGCATAATAAATATAAATATTATTTTGAGATGGGAGACAGTGGGAATGGATATCTACAGTCTCCCTGTTGTTCAGCAGTTGATGTAAAGGCATAGTCTGCCAAAGAGAGTTTAATAAAAATGCTGAGCCAGATTCTCACCTGGTGAAAAATGCCACAACTCTGCGGCGTACCCAGAAGTTCCAGCCAATATTGCAATCAGAGCACAGGACTGGGAGTCTGGAATAGCATATTCTGAGGTGAAAAATGTATCTGTATAAAGTCCAAGTCTGTTTCACTGAAGAGTATTAAGACAAGAGCAAATGGGAAAACATAAGTCATGAATGACTTTAAGATGAGAATTAGATGACAGTTTCTATCAGTTATGTTACAGAGGAGACTTTCCATTAGCATAATACTTAACTAGTTGTTAAAGATAGAGCTTCACAAACTAAATAGGACAATATAAAATGGTAACTTCTAATAGAAAGATACTGGTAGCCAGTCACGCCTCTTCCAGTGCCATGTCCTATGATCCAAGTTCAGCTTTGGGCATAAGTATCACAGAGGTTTTGTGAGGGCTCTATGGATTAGGATTTCACCTTGAGTTAGGATAGTTTTGTGCCTCCATTTCCTTTGGGTTTCTTAGACTGACAGAGACTCCTCATAACAGAGGCCTTGACTTTCTTTGTACCTTGTTCAGCTCTGACAAACAATCAGAGCTTATCATGTTATTTCTGATGTGCATATAGAAGAAAACTCATGTCACTGTAATACAGGAGATGCTGCATGCTAAATTAGAACCTAAATCAACTGTTAAATAAGGTGCCTTAGTTAACCACTTAAAGTGATGTGGGAGGAATCTGGGCCTTGCCATAGTCTGGTGGTCTGCTGCTGATTTTTATACAGTCAAGGCAGAGTGGAATGAGTGGGATCATCTCATCACCTGCAGCTGTGTCTGCCTGGGAGCGCTGACATCCCCACCAGCAAAACCTCGTGCAGTAGGGAAGGCTGTGATGTTCATGCAAGGACTTTTGTGTGCTCAAGTAAGCTTAACAGATTGCAGAAGAGGATGTGTATTGATAGAGGTCTTTTGCTCTTGCTAACTGGTTTGTTTGGTACAAATGACTGACACGCCACAAGACAATAGCAATGATATGCGCTATACATAAGCTAACAATGATTGATCAAAGTAATATGGATGAGGGAAGATATTATGCCTGAAGAGACAAATGATATAAGCAGCTGGGCTACTACTATGGAGATAACTGAAATAAGAAAAATTGTGGCAACAGATTAGGTAAGTCATCAGTGGCATCTAGACTTTTTGAGAAAGATGCAGACAGAATAAAACATGCATTATTTCATCACCTGTTCCTGTTTATTTTCCTTCTCCGTCCTCAGCTTCCTGTTCCCCCAGCCGGACATTCATTTAAGATAAATCTCAGCCCTTTTGCTAATGTCTGGGCAATATCTGGAGGGTCAGAGAAGAACAGTGTGGTCATCAGCTCTGTATAGCTCCTTTATCAACTGTACTTATCAGCGAGTGCAATCAGAAGCTATTCTGGACTTGGTCTCTGATAATAAGCCWAAGTATGACAGAAATAGTCGAGCAACCAAGGTCTACTTACTGATCATAATATATTCAGATATGAAATATTCCTCCGGGTATATATGAAAATAGAATCTCAGAAGTTAATGCAACTTTCTTTTTTTCTCCCTCTTTTTTAAGGCTGGTTTGGGGAATCTAATATGTGGAATAATTTGCAGAAAGTGAAATGATATCAACAGCAGTGCAGAAAATCTACCATTATGAAAAAAAAAAAAAGAAGTTCTGTATTTAATTGGCAGATATAGAGGATGGATACCAACTGTATTCATCCCAGTAAAAAGTATCAAAAATAGGACGGCAGAGACAAGGATGTGGTTAAGCAAAGATAATAAGGAGAAGCAGAAGGCATTTGAAAAGTTCAAAGGATATGTTAAGTGGGAGGAATGGGCAGATTATAAGTGTAGATAAAGCAAGTAAGAAATAATTGGAGTGAAAATGAACACCGAACATGAAACAGGCCAAGACATCTCAACCCCACAGGGTTTTGAGATATTTACACAATAGGCAACCGGGAAAAAGGATAGTCTTTGTAATCGTGATAATGAATTAAATTTTATATAATGCATCAGCACCAGAAAACATTCTGTTCCTCATTCCAGTACCTTATTCAAAGCCTGCTGAAGTTGGTTGCAGTCTTTCAGTAGCTTTTGGATGATTACATCAAGTCCTATTAAAATGATATATCAGGTGGGCTGAACATTTATAACCTAGGAATTCTCAGCAGGCAGCTAGGCACCTAAGTCCCATCCGGTCCTTTGTCTCTGAAATCTCTTTGAAAATCCTGTCAGGTTTCTTTAAGCAGGTTTCACCCCCATTCAAAGATTTTTTAAAATATATTAAAATGTAATATAGTAACAAATGCAAAAAAATAAAGAACTGGTCTAATAAAATTCACAGTGAATTCCAGCAAACTGAGATCACCTACTATAGAATAAAAAAAAAGGATGGGCAATAAAACAGTATATGTAGTAGTCTCTGTCTTTTATTTCTTTTAAAACAGTTGTTTTAAAAAGATAGTTTGAGAAGACTTTTACAAATGATGAAAATTAGTCTAAGATACATTCAGTGAGAGAATCCCAAGTACAAAGATCCACTTCAGCAACGACAGAGTCACCAGGCAAATTCATTCGGCCAAACCTTTCTACTGGTGCAGTTGTCCACTAAAATGAACGGTCAAACCATAAGCAGGATGATGAGTTCTCAGTATGGTGCATAGAGAGTCACTAGAGACAGGRATACAGAGCAAGCTAAAGAAGGACAACACAAGCACACTTACTGTTTCTGGTATTAAAAAACATTCCTCAATTCAGATGCAGCAAATGCAGTAATTGCTTCAATCCTTAGGTTAGATATAAACATCACTTTTTGTCAGCAGCTGTTAAAAGAGGAAAGAATATGAAGGAAGCAAGGCATACTTTTTTCGGCATAACCTACTTCAATCCAGTCAGTAAACCAAATAGATTTCTTGCATTCCTGTAGACTTCTTGCATTCCTGTATGGTGGTCTGTCCACTAGATCACAGGATAAGAGTCTTATAACAGGATCATGTTCAAAGATGTGAACATTTGCACTAATGTTTTACATAAATGTTACAAAGAATGGTAATGCCCAGCTGAGGATGCACTCCTGATACTGAGTGATTACTTCAAGGAGCAAAGGGGTAGTTTAAAATGGTTTGAGCTCATCCTTTTTTTTTTTTTTTTTTTTTTCCCCCCCTGAAGTTACCAACAAGGAAAGCACCAGAATTTGCAATGGAAAGTTATGGGTTGTGAAAAGGGGACCATAAAGTTATCAGACTCAGCAGCTGGTTAATGTGTGCTGTAGGACTGTCGAAAAAGCTTCTGTCAAAACCACGTTTTCCCCAAAAAACAGATTTTGACTAAATAATCTGTTTCAATGTCTAGTTGTGCGTACACATATCCATGTGTGTTTTAATTGTCCCTTTTTGGGGAATCTATCACCAGGCTAAGAACAGCCAATTTTGAGACAGGAACACTAGAAAGGACAGGAGGGAGTAGAGATGCTGGAAGAAGTTTTTAACAGCCAGTTCAAGAGAGAACCGTAATGTTAACATTTGGATCTACTGAAGTGGACTAAATTACCTCTTGTGCAGCCTCAATGGTTTCCATTGGAAAACTTTGAGCAGCTGAACATCCAGTACCATGTACTTCAAATTTTAAATGGTGTTGTAGTGCCTCATGAGAACTGAAGTTCAGAGGTAGTCAGTTTTCTTTCTCTTTGGTGAACAAAACTTCGTTTCCTGCAGTGCTTCATGGCTGTGTAGCTGAGATGGCATGATTCCTCCCATCACTAGCAAAGGGAAAGAAGTTGGTGGTGCATCATGGTCAAAGTAGTCCAGCTTAAGAAGAATTGCCTAGACAGAGGAATGAGCGACCATGAAGAACAGGTACTACACCTCCTCTGAGGTGTTTCAGACAACTTTTTAAATTTAATTTTATACTTAGAGCGTGATATTTCCAGATCAGCCGAAGATCAGTTTTATATCTGCCAGAGAAATGGGATGCTAAAAGTTTGTGTTCCCTACATAACTGGGCTGCATTGCTCTCACGTGCCAGGATTTCTTATCCTCCAGACAGTAGTGTATATACTGTTCCTGCTAAAATCAAAGCAAAGCATTCAGAGTTACATCCTCTTCTAGAGGCAGAATTGTGTCTCGTTAGTGAACTGTGTTGCCATACTGAGGTTAGTAAATATTATTAACCCTAATTTAAAGGTGGAAAGAGTGAGACAAATGTTAAGAGCTTAAAGTGCAACTTCACAACTAGATAGTGAGTCAGCAGCAGAGCAGGAAAGGGAACACGTGATTTCTCTTTCCTGGTGCCCTCCTGTCACTGCTGCCTCACTTTTTAACTCTAGACATGGCACTTTCTCATAGTTAATGGCAAAGCAAAAGAGAGGAAAAATATAGACTCCCTTGTTGCAATTATTTTTTTTATTAGCAGCGTACCCTGACCMAGCAAGTCAGTTCAAAAATAAAATAAAATAAAGGGAAAAATCAGTAAGTATATCTTATTAAATGCTTGGGTCAGGTTATCTGCCTGTCAGCAAAAGAGGAAAACATGCATTTGGCATATTGCTGCTGAGCATGCTTTCTATTTCATCCCAGTGCACACCTCAGCTGTACCCAGCGTTTAATAAGCATTATATTCAGTGCCCTTTTAAAAAATGATTGAATTATTACTGTTTTTATGGTTCCATAAAAGCCTTTATTAATTTGGGGGAAGCTGCTTCATCTTCCCTGCCTGGTCAATCCTCAGTGAGCAATTAAATTATTCATGCAGCTTCCAGTTGGCTTTGTTTACTGTGTCCAGATCATGATGTCTTTAGTTTGGAAAAGAGAAGTCAAGTAAGCGTGTGTATCTGGTGGTGTCTGTCTGCGAATGGGCTGTGGTGGGGATGGTGATAGGCTGAAAGTCAGCAAGGAGTCATGCACAATTTTTTTCCGTACAAAAAGTGCAAAAGGCTACTTAATGCAAGTCCTGAGGATGGTGAGAAAAATCCTACCTGTCTTATATGAGTAGATTTTGATGTGTACCTTGCAATCTTCCTCTCAGCTTAGAAGTCAAATCCAGTTCGGAAGGATTCCACTTAAATTTAGGTGCCAACGCAGACAATAAAGATCACTATCATTTTCTGAGTAGCAAAATAGCTTTTCTTGTGCCAGAATATGTAAAASCACAGTTTACCTTGRCAAGTTAGGCACCAACTATCTGAAAGTTCCKTAAGTAATATAAARAGAGAGAGTGAGAGAGAAAGATTCAGCAGCCCTGCTCCCCTTCAGTGAGGTGCCTAGAATGACCAGTCACGACTCCGTGACAATGTAATGCAAAAAGCCTAATCTGAAGTAACAGTGGTATTTGAAATGTGAACGGGATCAAATGCAACAGGGGCTGAGAGTCTATCTCCCCTTTCCTCCAGCTGAAATCAAAGTCCAAAATCTCATGGAGGGACGAGACACGGCCTTGGATTTCTGTAATTATGAAATCATTCTCTTAAATGCATTTCAGTTTACTCAAGACCGTGTTCTTTCCTCCACAGGTGTAGAAAATGGGTTAATTTCTATCATTTGCTAACAATAGGATTTAATTAGATTAGTGAGAAATGCCCTGGGATGAAACGTCTCTATCCCATAATATCACTGCTAGTGCCACTATGTTTCTGCTTTTTGCAAATCTACGCATATATCGTTAAAATCCAAGTGCAGTCTCTACTTGTTAAAGTCAATAGGAAGACTGCTTTGGGCTGCAAGATCTGTTTTAGCATCCTTAACATGGTGGCTTTGCTGAATTTACTCTAAATAGCTTATAAAGTTATGATTTTAACAAAAATTCTGAAGTCTTTATGGCTATCAGCTCAATAACTTCAGAAGTAGCTGGGAAAGTGAAATGTAATTTTACAGCAAAGCAGCCTATAATTTCCTGATTGAAATGAAAGTTTATAACAGGTTAATAAACTTCATTTAGACTGTGCTGCTTTCTGGACCTGAGCAATTGTCCTTTACATGTCCCTGGGAAAACCCAAACCAATGAAAATCTGTRTGATCTGTTGAAAGAGGAAAAAAAACATACACATTAAAAGCAAATTTTAGTGCCAGTACACACAGATTTTGGGCTGGCAGCACATGTGACTGTCTACAGTGGGGACAGAGCTGGAAAAGCCATTTGTTTTTTCTCAGCAAACTGAGTATTTTTTAGTGACGTATCATTTCACAAACCCAAACAAACAGGGTTTGTTTCTACCCTTTGGCAGTGCACCTTTAAGTGCTCCCTGCTCCAGGTGTTTTTCCATGTCTGCCAAGCTTTGCAGCGTCCCTTTCTCAGATACTGTTGCGAATCTGTCCGCTGCCTTGCAATTCCTCTTTCCTCAGCAGAAAACCTTTTTTTTTTTTTTTAAATTTAAGTTGTCTTTTTCTTCTGCCAAGCTGAATCAAGGTCTGAATCCAGAGACTGCGTTTTAAGTAGCCAAATTTGGGGGTTATTCCAGAGGACTTACAGTCTTCAGTTATGCCAGATGCTAGTTTCAGTAAAAAGGTCCCACTGTGCTAGGTGCTGTACACATGCAAAGAAAGACGATCGATGTTTTGAACAGCAAACTTTTAGGATTTCTTCTATCGCAGCTCCATCCAAAGACTTATAAAAAGGCAAAACTGAAGTCACGCTGTGCTGAATCAGGTCCTTTATCCTGAATGGGAAACCAAAGAAACGAGGAGTTTCGTCTCAGGCCGTGGGGAGGGAAGAACATTTCATGAACATTCATTGCTCAGACAAACAGCAAAGAAAGAAAGCATCTGGGAAAGGCACATTGACAAAGAGCAAAGGACATAACCCACTTCATATCTAAGCATGGCAAATCAATTTAATGTCTTTCATTACTGCTTGAAAACGGAAACTTACATGCGAACAATAAACTTTAATCTGGTTGACAACAGTTTAAAAAATGCACTGAAAGCAAGTTTCGGCTGCATGACATACTTTATGACACTTATTAAAAAGACATACTTGTAAGTCAATTAACCTGCCCAATGGTACATTTTAACTTGTTTTCTATTAGGAAAGGCAGCAAAAGGGCAAAGTTTTTCATTTAGGAAGGTTCTAAGTTGATTTCTTTTTCCTCTTTAAGCGAAGGGCATTGCTGGTGTCATCGTTCCTAACCAGTCCAATATGAAATATATGCTGTTGGTGTCCACCAACCCATATTGTCACAGGTAACGGCTGCTTATTCTCTAAAACTTTATAGTCACTGCAGTTTGCTATGGTAATTCATTAATTACAGTAATGATGACACCACGAGATGAGGCAGTTAACAAGACACATCTATCTGGATATTACAGAGAGCATCGGTTGCACCCACCATAGGTAAGGTCGCAGAAGCATTTTAGCTGAGATTCTCGCATCTCAGAACTTTCCTAAATGTTTGGGTATTGCTGTTCTCATTCCCGTTCCTTTCCCTCCATTTATAGCTAATGCCATTAAAATGTAAGTAGGCATATAAACACGCACGTGCACACAAACATACAGTCTCTTGTATGTGCACATTTATTTTACACCTATGTATGCTCTATATAAAATGTATAAATATGTAATGTGTATATAAAAACATAGGTATACACTGCATATATTATAAATAGATATATTTTGTGTATATTTAATATGTGTGTGTGTGTGTGTGTGTGGTATATATGCATAAATAAGGACTTCGTACAGATTTTCCAAGGATACTGCATTGGTAGATGCTTTCTGTTAGCTTAGCTTTATGGCAATATATGTATTGGAACGGCAGAGAGGGAGGGGAGCTGAGAAATAAGACTTTCTCCCTTTGTGAAAGCATACTGAATTACATCTTAGTTTGTAGACACAGGGAACTGAACCCTCACCGAGGTTATAACTGCAAAGCTCCAGTGGGTTCTGTTGAGCATCGCAGATGTAGATGATCTGCCCTATTGGAACCACAGTACTATGGGCAAAAGATGGAAATAWGTCTGTGATGTATTTCTGTGGAGGGAATGATGAGGAATATTGCTAAAATTTAAATAAGGAAAACAATCTGCAAAACAATCCTTGTCAACAAGGCAATAACCTGGAGATGCTTGGAGAAGGAAAATGCCACTCTTTGTTGTACCTTAGACCTCTGTCAGGAAGTGGAGAGGAGTGGTAAAATTAAGATAACAGAAAGAYGGGAAGACTAGGGGTTTGGCTCAGTGTCACTTCACAAACGCCTTACGAATTTCTTCTGTAAACTAGGAAAAAGGGATACCTAGACTTCAACAGAAGTCAATGGTTAAACCTGTGAGTTCAACGGAAACTGTAAGAACAGAACAGCAAGCAGGTAAGAGTAATGTGTTAATCTCCATCAGCACATTTCACAAGCAGATTTCAAAGCATTTCATAAAGGAGAAGTGTTATTAATGTTTTTTACGTGGCAAAGAAGAAAAGCTGAAAAGTTTAGTGACTTTTTAAGGCCAATAGTTAAAAACAGAACAGAACCAATAGCTCATGAATATGATACTAATACATAGCTGTCCATTAGACTATGCTGCCTTTTAGAGAGAACTGTCTCTTGGGGTAATCTTCAGACCACAATTCTGGAAACAAGCCATTTTCAAGTTTCCAACCTTGCCTTTTGTGAATATGACTGTGTGGGGATGTTTTGCTTATTTTTTGGCTTGTTTGAATCCAGTTCCTTTTGGGAATTTGCTACATTTTGGATAACAAATTGTCAAATAATAAACATACAAAAAATTATGTACAAATGGTGTACCTGACTTCATTCTGATGAATTAATCTTGTAATGATTAGTTTAAATTGGATTCAGAGATACTCTTTAGTCCTGAGTTCTTCTAACTTGAATGATTAGAAGCCACCTGCCTACTTTTCCTACTATTAAAGTCATGGAGCTAAAACTCAGAAGCTGGTTGATCTGGCTGGGATCTGAGCCATCAGCCACCTGGAATAATCCTTTTCTCTGTGGTTCTTCCATCTTGTTCACTGCAAATAAGTTCACTGAAACTTCATTCAGTTGTGTTTCATGCTCAGAAAGTCAGGCCTTCTTTACTGGGCAGTTTTAAGCTGAATGATTCTGAATTTTTCAGTTTCTTTAGGTTTATCAGAATCAATTTGCTCTACTCTACAAGCTGGAGTTGAAATCCTCTACTGAAAGGTCTTGCAAGATTTATAAGTGTCCTAACTTAGGCARTATTCTGAGGACAATTTGCTTATGAGGTATTTGATATTTTCACTTCTGTCTTTGTCTAGACTTGGAAGTGAAGAGACGAACTAAAACAGCAGCAGCATTTTAATTTCAGTAATAAATACAAGAGGACAAATAGGCAGCTTGGGATCATGAATAGACAGATATTTCAGTTGTGCACGGAGTTATTTCAGAATCATTTTTACTGGGTGTTCGTTTGTTTTAATTCCACCTGAAGTTCTTACATTAGTTGAAATTTGGATAAATGCTGAGAACATTTCTGGTTTCTAATAGCAATGATATGTTATGCAATTTTATATATTAACATTCTTCTTTAGATTGCAGAACACTTTAGAAATATGACCAGTTTCATGACGTATGTCATTTTAGATATATAAGCCACATCTAACATCAAGAGTGGAATTGAACTGGGCTTGAAGCAACATTCACTGCATGCCTACATTATTTAACTGCTAGATCCTGCCAAGTCTGGCTACTTGCTGCGTGCTAGAGCAAGTGATGTGGTGTGTGCATGAGTTTAATATCACTGTGCTTAGTCCAGCTGTATCCCTGTATACCGTCTGCCTTCGGAGCGAGGAGGCAGTCTGATGGGGAAGCCATCAGGGAACATCAAGCAGAGTCCTTCTTTAGTAAAAACTGATGCTACCTACCAGGCAGGATATTTAGACAGCTCAGAGTTAGCACTGCCTTTTAGACGAAGGGAGTAAAGTCAAGTCATGTCCTGGGACTATCCCGGGTTCTCAGGGAACATTGATTCTCTGATTATGTAGGGGTGGACATAAGGGGCAAGCTGAAGGTGATGGATTGCTGCATAAATTTTAAGAACTCCTGTGGGGATTACAATCTTTTTCTGCATCTGTCTTTCTTGGAGCAGATCTTTTTCTAAATGTATATTATTGTATTGTCTGTAATTACACACACATGCATACAGGTATGTTTACATATGCAGAGAATGAGTGTGGAAGATCTGTAAGAAGGGAGGCAGGTCCCTGAGCATTGCATTACTGAGTTCTTTCAAATACCAAGAAACAATTGAAAAAGAAAGGAGGAAGGTAGCCACCGAACAGGTAGACTATGGCAAAGAAAAGAAATGTGGATAAAAAAAGAAAAGAAAATCCCTTTTRAAATGCATACAAAGCGACCCTCAAAAAGGCCTCCAAGCTCAAATGCTCTCCAGAGGGTTTAGGAGGGAAAAACGCTTTCAATAACTGTTTTTTATCTTCAGGTTTTTACTTTATCTCACTTTCTCCAAGGGTAGAAGTTGACCCCAAGAGGGTCATGGAATCTGATTTGTTGCACTGTGTGCAAAGCAGCAAAGTCAGTTTTTCAAAGCTGTGCTGGAAGTCTCTGGTTATTTCACCTGAACTCACCTAACTTTCTTTTCCTCCCCCTGTCCTGTTTGTTTAGAGTGAGAAAGACTCTGGTAGCAGAAGGCCAAGAACATAAAAGATGTCATAATCATGAAAGTTGGCTCCCAATATAAGATCTAATTTTTCAAGTACACATGGTATGAGTCTGAACTGAGTTTTGCTTTCCCTTTCTCTTTCCCTTTCCCATTTGGAGTTTTCTTTCTTTCTTTCTTCTTCTTCTTCTTCTTYTTTTTTTTAATTCCAATAGAAACTGACATCTAAATCTGAACTTTTTAACATTTTCCTTTATATTTCCAAATATCAAGACATATGAAGAAAACATATGTAATATCACAAGTGACCAAGAAAGTCAAAACAACCAGAAATGCAGTAAACTAAGCCATCCTGAACCTGTGAAGAGAAATCACTACAACAAAAGCATTAGGGAAATGGTGTAAAAAGTAGCAGTGCAGTTGATTGATGGTGCAACAACTTTACATTAGTGTTCCCCAGTTCCACAAGGCTTATGGTCAAAGTTAATTAACAATGTAAAACAGGACAACAGGCAAATAAAAATCTGTTCCACTAAATTTATTTACATTTTTTGACTATTGACTAGCAGGGGATGAGAATTTTTTACCATTGGTCCAAGACTAAGAATGCCCACTGATCATAATTAACTAAAGGAATTGTTTACTTTCTCCTGACTACTTTTAACAACCCTATTGAAATTTAGAAAATGCAAAGGCTTCGGTTTGTCACAAAAGATTAGGAAATGGCTTGGGTTGGTGGGAGAGAAGGGACAGTATCCTTTCTGCTAGATTTCAGGTGTCCACATAGGAGCTTGTGTTAATAAGCTGCCAAGCTCCCCAATTATCTCTTTTGATGTCTTTGATTCTCCACTGTGCCTCTTATCTTCTCAGGTAGGAAATGTCGACTTGAAACAGCATTTTGTTTGAGTTTAGTCATCACAGTTGGGAGGGATACAATGAACCTAAATAATTTGTCTTGGATAAATCTAGCTTAAATTCCAGCACAAGCTCCCAAAGGCAGTAGAAATTGTACCATAATCCAAAGGGGGATTCAGAGCTAGTCAGTCAAAGTGCTGCTCTGACACATGCATTCGGGATGCTGAGAGTGAAGTAGGCTTGAAAAACCTATTCAGTTTATACTATCTGATATTTACATCATTGCTGTAAGCACTTGAAATGATTACAGCATAAACTTTAAGCATGGTTCTGCCATATTTGCATATGGCACAGGAGCTTATCAGGTCCTACTTTATGTCTATATCCAAATAATCAACAAGAGTCAACGATATTTATCTGGAAATGAATAAGAACCCTTTGGGGTAAAGTTAATAACATAATACAAGTGACTGTATCATTTCTTTATTACAGCAATAGATTAGAAAAAGAAACCAGTCTCAAAGGCTAGCCAAGCTTATCCATATATAAGAGCAAAGATAATAGTGTGATATGATGTTTCTTCTTTTGTTAAACTGTGCTAATATATCTCTAATTATATTCTAATGCATCAGAGTAAAAAGGGTGCAGGTAAGCTATCTATTTTAGATTAAACACAGTAATACGTATAGGTGGATTACTCACTGTGACAGAAGGTTGCTAGTTCCACTTTGTAAATCTTTTTGACAATAACACTTATTGTTAAAAAAGCAGCATGAGATTATGCTTGATTTAATTTGTTTCAGTGTTTTTTTTAGATAGATGTAAATATTTTAAAATTCTTCAAGTTTATCTCTCAAAAGAGACTTTTCTAAAAACATAATCTAACCTTTGTGTGCAATGGGTTAATACAATTTTTGTATCAGAGCTTTTAGAAGAACGTTTAAATCTTTGCATAAAGAATTCAAACAATACAGATTGTAGCACATTTATAAATGTTACAAGATGTTTCAACAGTCATTCTTAACTCTCTTCCTGTCCTTCCATTCATTTTTCCATCCTAAAAGTTGAATCTTCAGCTTCTAACCACTAGATCACAGCTTTTTTTTTGAAAACTCTCACTTATAAACTGTAATCCAGTCACTTCTTAACTTCTTCTTGATAAAGTAAATAGACTGAACTTCTTTAGTTTTTCACTGTAAAGAGGGTTCACCAAACCTCTGATCATTTTGTTAACCAGAAAATCATACGATAATTTGATCCCAATGGAACCATTAGATTGTTTAGTCTGATGTCCTGTATTAGTAGGTCTGTTGTATTTTATCTAGTTGTTCATATGTTCAGTACAGCAGCCTACATTACACTAAATTTTGTCTAGAAAAGTCTGTGGTGCTGAACTAAACCCATCAAGAAATGCTACCATATCCCCTGACAGTTTGTTTCAAAATTTGTTTGACTTAAGCTTGTTAAAAATGTGAGCCTGATTTCTCATTCGAGTTTATCTGATTTCAATGTCAAACCATTGACCCTGTTGACTTTCTCTGTTCAACTAAGCAAATGTTCAGTGTCCAGTATTTTCTCCTCCCTTGTTACTTTTACATTTTCTGTTATGAGGCATTTCTTCTAGTTCTTTGATCATTTTTGTGACTTTCTCTACATTTAAGCCTCATGCTGAGGATGCTACAGCTTATGTAACACTTGAAGACTGATCTTCCCAATGCAGTGCCTACCCTCTTTCTGTAAGACGAGCCTTGCCCTTCCATGGGGAAGTGGGAGCACTGAATCTTCTTTGTTTGTTTTTTGTTTTTGTGGCTGGCATGGTCCCACAGCCCTCTTCAGATTCTGCTTCTCTCTTTCTGTAGTTCTGACTTAAGTGTGTATTTCTGTAAATTCCTAGTTGTATAACTTTTTCTTTGTTTGGCTAAATTATATATTTTGTTTAAATGAGCTCAGTTTATTAATTTATTTTTTTATTGATTAACCACCAGTTACTCAATTCTTCTTTCATTTAACAAATGCTTTCTTGATATCTGGCACTCCTAAGTAGAGTGGAATATAAATGGAATAATTCAGTGGAATATAAGTTGGTACTCTTTCCAGATAAATCATGTAGCATTTTCCAAGTTTTCAAGAGCCTTGTTCAGCTTGATCTTTAGAAGTTTATTAGGATCTGCTGCATTGGTGTGTCATAATGAAAGGAATGGGATTTTTGGAAGTTTGTTTCTAAAGTATGTAAGAGTGAAGACTGAGAATGAAAGAAACAGTCTTGTGGATATTTCAGTTCAGGATGTGGAAATCTCAGTATTTCAGTATCTCCTCATCTCATGGGTAATATAAGCAGTTCCATCAATAAGTGGGAAAACATGAGAGGTCATTAAAAACAGAAGGCACCGAACTAAGTAAGAACACAATTGCCTTCAATATCAGGATAACAGAACATAATTCAATAGTCCACTGCTTTACTTGAGCATGTAGGTTGGGGAACTGACCAAGCTATACACCGTTCTGATCTTCACTGACTACGTAAAAAGGTGAGGTCTTATACGTAATCTGCTTTATTTGGCACATTCTCAAAGTTTAGACTCTAATATAAGATACATGCACCCATTCTGGTAGTAGTAAGTCCTGTGATAAGTCCACTGAGTTGGAAATGTGTCACTGAGTATGCAGCAGGTAACATGGAGATCCCCATCTTGCATGAAAGCCAATTGTTTATAACATTGTTTATGACATTCTGTTACTGTGGGTATAGACAGCACATAAGTTTCTATATGCTAAAATCTAAATTGTTTTGTCTACGCTAGACAGGAATTATTATTCAGGTTGTGTTAGCTGACACTTTTGAGCAACACATTTTAAAATCATAATCCCAACAAGCCCCGCAGACAGCACTAAATAAGAAACCATAGGGTGCCATTTAGGGCTTTCTAATGCAAAGAGTAGGGCATTGCTGTGAAAAGCTGAATGTCATCCCCTTTCAGGGAAGCAACAAAAGAGATCTGAACTGGTAATGAACTGGTGATATCCAACAATTAAGACCAAATCCAAAGCCCAATGAAATCAGTGGAGAAGCCACATGGATTTCATGGGGCCCTGGACTGGATATTTAGGCACGTTCAGCAAAGCACTTACCATATGCAGATGGTCCTCATTCTGCAAATCATTTAAGGACACACTGAACTTTCAGTAAGTACTCACATCCCCACTGAAGTCAATTTAAGCATATTTTAAAGTGTTTTGTTGAACTGGGAGGAACTGATGAATCTTGGCCTCAGTGTATTTTATGGAAATGCATGCTGTACTTAAATTTAACATATTTATGTAGTAAACTCTCAAATCTCTCCACTGAGTCCAATGGAAAAATAGATAAAACGTAACCTCTGGCCCTCTTCTTCTTTACAGCTCCAAAGGCCAAGCAGCCCAGAAGCTAAATGGTTACCTATTGCTATGCCAGTCTTTTCTTCAAATCCCAACAGGAAGTTTCGAGTTAATAGAGACTAAACATCTGTATTCAGCTTTGCATTCATCCCTTACCAAGGGTATGGAAAACGGAAAATGGAGCTTCAGCCGGGGGGAGAAAAGAATTAATAAATTTGTTAATTTATTTGCACCATTTCTAACTAGATCAATTCATATGCCCTCAGATTATGATTGCCTTCATATAAGTTGGACTCAGAAGTTGACAACTTCCATAAACTCTCCATCAGTGAGAAATACCAGTTATGTGTAAAATTTAGTGCTTAATACAGTTTTTATTTTATTGCTAAAGGGTTCTGTGTAGCTGAGATGATTTAAGCAGTCAGTAAGTTTCAAGGGAAAGTGCATAGTAAAATGACGAACAATGCCTTGCTCTTCTGTGTAGCTCCTAACTTTGCCAAGAGATGTATTTCTTCTCTCTGTCTGTTTTTGTAGCAGGATCTCAATACTGGGAAGTAAGAAAGAACTAAAATCTAGCATAAACTTTTTAAAAGGCAGAATTTTTTTCCATTTTATTCAAATATGCATGCAAGCAAACAATAATCATACAATATTTCTACTTGAATGAGATCTACAGGCCACTTCTGACAACTATCTACATGTTGAAATGAGTTAATTCTGTGAGTGGTTTCCAGAACTTCAGATTTGTTTTCAACAGTTTTATGTCTTATGATGTCAAATTCTTTAACTTTGCATACTAGACAGTGTTCAATAAAGAAAATAAGATGAATTTACCTATTCTGAAAATATTTACAGTTTCTGCTAATATTGTTTAAGCCTTAGTACTATAACAACTGATGTATTAGATTTACCTATGGAAGTCAAATGGAACGGCTCCCAAATATGACATAGTATATCTAAGTATTAGGTATATAGGTAACGGTATAAATTGCTGCCATGCTCAGTAGGGCACAATTGTGACTAGAGGGAAAACCATAGCTCCAGATGTACATTTGTAGGTACTTTCAGCCTCACTAACTGTTGTCAGAGACATCATGAATATCAGGCTGAACATAGTGCAAATGATGCCATAATGTAATTGCTACTATTAAAAGTGCCTTTCTTTTCATTGTGAAATTCAGCATTCCTGCAAGTCAATAACTCAAGGAAGTGAATGGCTAAATTAAGTAATACTGAAGGGAATATCTTTCTTCAGTTAGAATCTGGATGAGCAGAAAAACTTATTTGGATATAGTGCAATTAGTTTTTTTTTTTTTTTTAGCATTCTTTGTAAAGATTAAGATGAAAAGTGGTTAGAAAAGAAGGCAGCTCAGGCAAAAGTTCTGCAGACATACAGCATGAGAGAGAATGATTTCAGAGGTACTATTATTTTTGTCATTCTAATAAAGTTACTGGCCTCACATTAACAGAAAGTGACTCTCAGAGATGTTTGCCATAGTTACCTGTCAACCATATGTATCAGTGTCTGGGATGTGGGAGATTTTCACTAGGGGCAAATTTCAGGGCTGGCCCGAAGCTATATGCTGTATTGTGCAAGCACTTAGAGAGGGACCCTTGAGATCTGTATAAAATCATGAACACGGACCTACTTTCAGGCTTTGTCCCAATTTGGGTGGTCCTTGCACTCACAGGAGTTGTTATGACACATGAGAACTCATGGCTGAATAGTTTGTGTTGTCCATTTAAGACTTGTCTGAGCTCCATTTCAGCCCGTGAGACAGCATTTTGGTAGATACGTGTAGTATAATACATGAATACACTCACTGCAATCACAATTAAAAATTCAAAGGGGCATCCTAATATCAGGTGATATTGCCCCAGACTAGCTATCAAGTACCAGCTATCAAGTACCTACTATTTTGCTGGAGAAAAATCACTTTTAACAGATACCATGCCATCCTGTAAGCACCAGTTGGAATGTATTTCCCCCCTGCACAGCTGTATACATGCAAAAGAATGATATATGCATCTCCAGGAGTTTTATGTCTGCTAAACCTGGATAGCAATGACACAGTTTAATCTAAACTATATAATAATATTTTTAATCCATATGTGTATGTATACAGATATATATATATATACACACACATATTCACACCCCTACAAACACAGATTTCTTTGTAAATACATATTCATGATTATAGTAATTATACATTACCTTTCATCTTTAGATTGCTAAACACTTTAACAAAGAAGGTAAATGTGAGTATTACTGTTTTACAGCTGTACAAATAAAGATATAAAGCTGTGAAACAAGTTACATAGTAAGTCACTTGCTGAACTGGGGAAAAAGTTAAGTTTCCCAACCCAGTCTCCTTTTAGCCACTTTGCATCACTGCTTATCCTAATTCAACCCACACTATAGAGTAGATTAGAAAAGCATGAGAAAGCTTGGCTCAAGCGTTCACCCCACTGTTCCGATCGAAGAAAAAAAAAACAACCTGTAAAACAGAGACTGATATCAGCAAAAGACTAGAGCACTGGTCGCAGGTCTCATAGCCATTTGTACCAGGGCTGCTCTCCTCCTCCTCACTCCCTGATAATTAACCGTCATTTCTGCACTTCCTCATCTTCTTTGTATTGATCTTTCATCATATAATGGGTGCAAACAGCAAAAGGAAGGCTTAATAACAAACATTAAAATGAATAAATAATTACAGCCACAAATCTTCCTCAACCAACTGATTATTTGTTCAGTGACAATATTACAAGAAATTGGCTTTACATAATTTAAAAGGACACTAGCAAGTAGGGATTTTTTTTTTTTTAAATAGCATTTTTCTTCTCCATCCTGTTTGAATGGGGGTTGGGGTGTCTTTTTTTAAGCGACTGCAAGAACCGCACTTCCTAACCACTTTCTGAGCATCTTTCTGTGATATTCAGTAAATTTGTGAGGATGAGAAATGGATTGTAGGTGGTCAGGAGTGAATTACGTTTCTCAAAGATCTAACAGAGGACTGACCAATGCTGTATGTGTGCCCCATTTTCCTGTCCTTAATTTGGCTCCCCATAACAGGTCTGAAGGACCAGAACCCTGAGCAGGTGAGCGAGGAAGACAAAATTGAAAGACCAAAGAAGAGGTCAGGAGAAAAGCTGAGAGATGAGGAAGAAACATCCCATGTGCAAGGAGCTGAATTCATCTTATCTGAGTTTAGATATCTGCAACGTACGCATAAAAATCAAGCCAGTCTATAAAGACTCAACTTAGAGTTAAGGGGATAGAGGAGGAAGCAGTCCAAGAGTGTTATTTATCTAACCTATCTTAAATAACTACTTGAGGACATGACTGGAAGGATAGAAAGGAAGGATAGGAAGCCAGTAAAAAGGGCCTTGAATGGAACTGTTACTCTGAATAAAACAGACACCAAAATCCCAAAGAAATTCAGGGCTCCTTTTTGGTAATTATTTTGGTTTGGCTCATGAGGGAGAATGTGTTATGAGGTAGCAGGTCAATATCAAAATGGAGAATCTCTTTCTAAATGGGAGACATCCTTATTCTAGCAGAAGGCTCTGTGCCTCCAACCCCACCTACTGCTGTAAGTACCAGAGAAATATTGGCTTGTCATTCCACCCCTTCCTTCTAAACAAGAAGACTGCTGTGGCACGCTCGCTGTTGCACATTGGGGTAGGACCAGGAGCAAAGCTCAGCCTCATAGAGCTGAGAATTGCGTGGAGAGTTAAGGACCTCCTATCTCCTTGTCTGCGGGACAGAGCTCAAGTCTGTGCCCTGGCCCTTGCTTAGTTTATTAGAATAGACATGGCTTTTGTGTAAGTAAGTGGCTCAATATTAGTAACAAGAGCTTAATTTTACACAGCAGACTTGGAAATATGGCTCACAAAGTCATTTAGGCAGGTGAATGTGAGGGAATATCTGCCCCGAATGTTGAAACTCTGTGCCATAGTGACACTACAGGTCCCCAGTATAAGCTTGATACATTATGTTTAATTCAGAAATTCACCTTAATGCAATCACTCTTACCGTGGAGACTCCAGGCATCAGCATCATCAGAGGCATGAAAGTTTGCTGTTCCGTCTGTTTTAAGCCATCTCTGACCTGAGTGCACCCTATTAGCTATTTCAGAACTGTCATGGGGTTGCCTGATAGGAACACCTATTTGTGACACGTCCCCGACCCCTGAAATGAGAGGAATTAAGAATACTGGCTTGTTTTCAGTGAAGATTTTGAAGGCAAGAGGTCAAGTGTGCTTTATTCATTAAAGTACTTCTCTTTCAGAAAGCTCCATAACTAGATGTCCACATGTCGAACAAGTAATGACCTGAAAACTGCACGATTTACAGTATGATATGCTGGCAGAAAGTTTTCTAACACCTCCCAGATGTGCACTTTCCAGAAACCCACTGTACATAAACATAAAGGTCTGCAATCTGTCAGTTAATATTAATGTGGTCATTTGCTGGTAAGTTGTAATAACATGATGCACATGGGACTTGCTACACTGACCTTTTTGGTGGAAGTGATTCATTAAATGGTCACTCATTTAGACAGCAGTAACTATTTGCACAGCTATTAACATTTTAGAACTTAACTAGGTATTTATTGCTTTCAAAAAGAAATTTTTACCAAGGTTAGCTGAAGACCAGATTTTTCATTATTCAATAAAGGAAAGAATTTGAAATTCAGGAGCATCAATTACAAAGGGGTGGGACATTTGCATGAAATGTCTACCTTCAGATTAGTCTAGATGGCTGAGCTATTAGCCGGGTGCTTTTGAGCCCACAGCTACAAATCATTACTTTAACTGTTAAAGGTTAAAAAGTGTTTCTTGCCTTCTTGTGCCCTGCTTTTCCTCCTTCACCCCCACACCATTTGAGGAATTCAGAGAAAGTATGGAAAGTGGTGAGGGCTGTCAAACCACCAGGAATACGCTGTAAGCCAAAAGCCCTCAGTTTCAACAGGTGCCTGCTTCTCTCATGAGGTTCATTGACAAGTGCTTAAGTGGGCTTAAATTTTGCATGAAACCAAACAGAAATTTCTATAGAACCACACTGATTTCATCACATTTCTAACACAAACTAATTTCTACTGGTGCCCTTCTGTGTGGCACCTTTGCTTTCAGGTTGTCTCCCAAGCTGCTCATTAGTGTCCCTGCGGGCTGGCAGAAGCTCAGAGCTAGCAGACACCAGCACTCAACTTTTGTCGCTTCTTTACTCCCTTGGCTTTCTGGCCCTAGGTTAGTTCGCTAGGGTTGCTAACTCCTGTCTCCATCCATTTTTGCAGATCTGGGTTCCCTCTACTGGGGAAGCATTTTTTCCATTTTGCAGAAAGTTTTGAAATGTGGGTGAAATAGTGAAGATATTTTGCTCTTAGAGGTGGTGAGGGAGCCCCTGGTGGATGCAGCAAGAGGCCAGTGTGGCCACTGGTCAGGTTGAATTATGTGCGTGGGTGCAAGGCAATAGAATCCTGCTTTTTGTTTTAATTATTGATTTTTCTGTTCCACGTTAACTTTAGAAATGTTACAGTAGTTCATTTACAAAGTCCACTTGCCCTTTGAGCCTTCCATGGGCTCCAAAAAATATGTATACTTATTTTCTTCAGTTTTAAGCTTAAGTTGTAGCCAGTCGTTTTATAATCCTGAGATGTGGAATAAGAACCCAGAAATATAGCCTCACCATTAAATCAGCATCAGTATCCTTCCAGCAGAGTGGCATTTTTTCAGATTTCCAAATGCACTGCCTCCAGAGATGGTGTGATGAGGCATGCTGTACATGACCAGCCATCAAATATTAAAAGCGACCACAGGAGTGACAAGATTGTTCAGCTGACACAGTTAGAGTCAGTCTGGTTAGCAAGGGATCCTTCTTTGCTTCCCAGTGAACTGTTAAAGGGTTTACATTTTTGCAAACCTCTCCAGTGTCTCCTCTGTTTGCAAAAATCACTTGCATTAAAGCAAATCTAGGAAAACACAACTCCACTGGGAAGTAGAGCAGCCATGCAAAATCATTATCCTAACAGCCCTAAACACTCCAAAGTAGGTTGTTGTTTCATAACATGTTGATCACAGCAAGGCTGAGGCGCATGTGCATGTGCTGTAGATATATGGTACATTTGCTTATAAACGAAGTGGGGAAAACGGTCAGGGGAAAATAAGCTGTAAGCCTGGCCCGTGGGAGAGCAGAGTTCAAGTTCTGATTTAACCATGCAAAGACCCACAGACCAGTGTGACAATTTACTATCTCATGCCTCACTTCCCTTTTACAAATGTGTGATATTCCCCTTTTCGTAGGAATTATTATGAGGAGAAAACAAGCCCTTTTGTTAACTTTTGTTCATCTCAAGATACTTAAGGATATGTAACCCCACAGACTGAAAGCAACTTTAAATGAGTAAACCCCAAATATTTGATATATATATATATATAAAGGGATTCCAAATTACGATACAGAAGTCCACAAATTAGCTATATAAACATTATGCCAGCATAAAAGAAAAAAAAGTAATTAGCATTGAAAATAAATACAATACAGTTCTTGCATAACACAAACTTCACCATGTGAAGTCTTCAGTGTTTTCACAACTCTTGCTCTGCTTTCCTTGTTTTAGTATTTAGCAACGTTATTTCTTGTGTACTTTACACCATGTTCAGTATTAATGGCATAATTAGCTGTGGAAAATATTTAGTTGTCGCCTGGTATTTATTTATGTTCCTGGGATCATGTAAAGTTCTGCTACATTAAAATTTAATTTGAAAGAAAAAGAATTTTATTCATTTTTCAGTGTAATGACCATTTCTGCTTGGCTTATATGAATGATAAAATATTGTTTGAACACACTTTTCCATTTGTTTTCCAGGCATTTATGTAAACTCCTAAAGAAAACACTGCAATGCTTTGTTGGCTGACTATTTGACAAAGAATTGTAGACACATATTTTATTCTCAGCATCCTGTCAGGAAATGTTCACAGTCCCATTCATTATTTAGCAGTTAATTTGTTAATCGATTGATCGATTGATTTGGGGATATTTTACACTGGGATTAATATGCACACACACACAAAAATCTTGTCTCTATGGTAAATTCAGGAAAATTGCACGAGAATGTGAAATGCTCTGGTGTTTACAGATGTAGATTGAATCTGTCATGGGTTGGCAACTACTGAAAATAATTCATTGCTTTTAATATAAATATTTTGGAACAAACCTTAGGACTCTTTTGGTTTGGTGTGATTGCTCCTTCTATGTTTGAAAGACTGTGAGGGGCTCCTATGCGAAGGGAAGTTGTAAGTGTTTATTGTATCATTTCTTTCGAAGAAATTATTTCCTTGTCTAGGAACAAAAGAGAGCTACTGTCAGTCTCAGAAAGCTACTGTTCTTCAACGTCATGATGTTTACGGGCCTCACAGCCTTTTCACCACATTTCTCCTCACAACRCTGGGCTAAAGGCCTAGAAAGCCCTTTAACGGCTAATTGCCAGAAGCTTTGTGTATATATTCATGATGTGGAGCTCATCTCAGACAGGGCTGTGGTCTGAGGCTCATTTTTTGGTGATAGTATTACTTTAAGCAACTCCAAGTTTTCCCGGAGTTGTACCAGGATAACGGTTTGTGAGACCACATGGTGGCTCAGTAAAACTGGGAAGGGGGACTGTTGATTAGATCAAATATGAGTGCTGTTATGGTCCCTAACCAATGGATACTATGGCCTCTCTGAGACCCAGAATTTACAGATCTKCAAGTCCACAGGTCTTAAGGATTTAGGTTCATTACTCTCATACTGCACAGCTGCATCTCCTCCAAAACTCGGTTTGGGTAATCTGGAGAAACTTAATGGTGCCATTATGGTTCCTTTCCAGTGATAGTCTGGATATATTGCCCCAAGAACTTCAACAGCACTGTTCCAGGACTGCAGTACCAGAGATGCTGGACCATGTGATTTGCTCAACAGAAACACAGGTATACCTGCTCTGCTGTACTACTTACTCATTAAATCTGCAGCATTATGACAATTGCTCAACTGGGGTTCTTCATGGGTAATCAGAATAAAATTACCCTTAACTAAGCTTTGGCTTGAGCAAACTAGTCCTGTATAGACCCAAATAACAGTGTTTATCTGACCAGAAAGTCTTTGCACAGCATTTGAACCTGCGCAATGACTAGTACTAAGAAGGATGCTAAATGGGGCGATTGCATACCTCCATATCTTATCTGCATGTTTGTTTCCTTCAGTTATTGTTTTTGATAGTATTCTAGTTCTGTGTTCTGTAGTCCCCTTTCTGTTGAACCGTGTGACTGTGCACAAAGGCAAATACTCTTTTCGGCAAAAAAAAAGAAAAAAAGAAAGAGCTGTGTTAAGACTCGGATGAAATCCAGCCTTGATGGGCCAAGATCTGCCATCAGATGTGCTTGTAGGTCTCCAAGTGCCTTTCACTGTGATCTGCATGCAAGCATCCAAGAGTGGAGCTGAGTCCCTCATATTTGGACTTTTTAGCGGAGCAGGTTGTACATTGAGAATACTGGGACATGTACCAACATGGGAGTCAATCCAGAGCCTAAGAAAGCTGCCACTGTGCTAACTGAACTGCCTGAATTAAATCCCAAACTCCTCAGCATCAGATGCTGAAGTGATTTCAACTTCCATCTGAACGTGTTCCAGATTTACCATGAGGTTTACCTTTTGGTTTTGGAAGCCTTCTTTCCCCTGTTGATCTGACTGTGGTAAAACTTGCATGCACACAAACAAATGCAAGTGAAAGGAAAAGAAGTGGGCAGGGAGAAGGGGGGGGTGGTGGGGACCAACAACTTGTTTATCAGATTYAAGTTGAACCATCTGTTGTTAATGATTAGATCTTCAGCTTCCAATTTTCATTTGAATGTTATTGCTCATTTCTAGCTGGGTACCGAGACGTCACTTACCACTGCACACAGGATTCTAAATAAGAGACTATTTAGATTGGAAATCTGTTGGAGTAGGAAATTATGTTCCCTATTATACAGCAAAATACCTTTTCTAACACTGACACTTTCTGGTATTGTGTTGTTGACTTTTTGGAGAAGGAGACTCAAGGTCTGAGGCTGACAAACGAATTCACCGGTGGTGCAAACTGCATTTGGGCTGGGAGGGGTTTGGTGAATGTGAAGGGTCCAGGTTCTGACCTTAGGCACAGTGGTGTAAAACAGGAGTTTAAGATGGTGCTTCCTATAACATACTACCAGAAGATATATATTAAAATAAAGTAACACACCTTGTACCTGCCTGCACATTTTGTTACTTGTTTTTGCTATCTCTTTCCCTTCTACTCCCTTTTATGTTGATTTTCTACTCCAATTAAATTATAGGATGGAATCCCTTTGATTCCTTTATTTCAATATAAAATATACCCACTTAGTGACAAAAAATAATACCACCTTTCACCTCACCTTTAAATACAGAATAAAAATATTAGTGTCCAGATTTGAAACTGGTTGGATGCTTTTTATGGTGGGGAGAAGAGGAGCAAACAAAACCAAACCCACAAACTCTTCATTTTTCACTTTCCCTATTTGTAAGGCTGTGAATAGCTACCCTCAGATATCCCACAGAGTAAGAAAAAATCATAATTTTTATAAAAAAACACCCAGTCTCACTGTACTTACATGGTCTATACCTAGAACAGATAATTTTTCTTATATCATAGTCTTTATACTCCTAACATTTCTGAAAGGCAAAGATATACTATTATTACCATTATTTCTATTTAAAAATAAAAATCACTAAAGAATGCTTTTTAACACTGTTTCTCAGTTTTCAGTCTGTTTCCTTGATGGCCTATAGGCAATTAAAAGATGGTCCACAAAATGACTTCAGAGATTTAAAATGAAAACAAAAAGCATGAATACATATACGCACAAAGGCAGACAAACAGAAAAAAAAAAAAGAAAAATCGATGGAATAAACAACAGTTCAAAGTCTAGTCTCATTGTGAATTGATTGTACATGAAAATCATTGTGACAGCCCTGCACAAGATGAACTATGCTTTTTTTTTTTTYCCCCCCAGAATAAATTAGGTGGTCTTTTTGGCTCCAAGATTATTCCTAAACAAGTGACAAGCTGACTTACCAAAGGACATGTAGAAAGTCCGTGGCAGAGTCTCTAAAAGTATTATTTGGGCACTGAGAAATCCTGCTACTGTGCTATGAAGCACTTTATTCCTCTTTTAAGCTGGAAACAAGAGCAATAGAAAAATCTAGAAGTATCATTTTCCAAGGCACCTAAGTGACTTGTGCATACACACATAAATCACATAGGTACTTTAGAGTCTAGATCCCACTGGGATCCTAAATGCTTACATGATTTATGAAAATAGGATGTATGAGGCTGTGTTACTTAGGTAATTTAGAAAAAAATTGCTCCTAGAGGAAGAGCTGATCTGGTTGCTTTTCACAGTTACTTTGTTTGCTTTGCAATCATATTTTACTTATGGAAGCTTTGTGCTCTTATGCTTGTGGGTTGTGACAGAACTTTAATTTGCTATTTTTCACAGCTTGCATTCACATATAGAATTTGTTCTATTGATTGCAGGTAATTAAATTGTATTTGCTGGTTTTCATCACTAATGTGGTTCATATGATAGCCTGACCCACAATCCCTAAGGTAAATATAATAGTGTTTTCTCTACACAGTACCTCAGATGTAATGTGAAACAGATAGGAGATCACTAGGACAAGCTGGTGGTTTGCACTAATCAAGAGGTAGTAAAGAACAAGCAGTATCTGTGCTACCGTGTTGTCAAGATGAATCATTTTTATTCTATTCCTTTTAACATCCCTTGGAAGAAGAAGATGCAGCAATTTCCTGTGGAATCAAATACATTTTCTGTATCTTTTCTGTGGCAAGAAGAGATGCATCATTGCAAACTGATTTAAGAGTTATGTGCAGCTTAAAGCAATGCTATGCAAACCTGAAAAGCACAAAACCTAATTACTGTATCTGTGCAACAGAAGTAACATGAATCTTAGAAGTATGACTGACAAGCAGCTAGATAACAGACTAATGATCAGGATGTTTGCAGTCCATCAAAAGAATAAAAAAAAGGTGTATGAATGTCACTTGTGAGATTGTAGGGTGAACAATGCATAGCCCAGGAAGTACCTAAATACAGTACTCGGAAAGATGTATCATGAACTGAAAATATCATCTTGATAATGATCAGAGCTTGAGTCCTGTTTAATGCATGAACACAGTAATTAACCCATTAAAAAATGAGCGATGGGCAGATGGTAAAAGAATGATTGTGATAGAAGGATGCATGGTACAGTGCACAAAGAACTGATTAAATGTATACACGTGCAGTTGGAGCAYGTATTCTCTAGATGTAGGTACTTTGACAGCGAGACCTCAATGAGTGTTATTTGGCCACAGATTCACAGGAATACCTGCTGGTATTCTGCGCTGCCCAGGTAAAGACGGGAGTCACCCAGTCACCAGTCACAAGCCACCAAGACGTGAGCTGACTCAGGCTTTTTGGTTGGGTTAGTCTAGTCCCGGAGAGACTGAGGCTGAAAGTAGACCCCGGAGCAGTTAGCTGTGCGTAGCTGCACTGTGATGTGCCATGAACACGTGGAGGTCCCTGGAGAGCCTGAAGACCCAGGAGTCTTGAGAATGATTGATAGTTAACATAACCTGTGGAAAGAACTGCCATGGCATGAATTTCTGAGTTTCACTGTCCCACAAAAGCACCAGCTAAAAATTTCTGTATTTGTTGGAATGCTTTAAAAGGCTCATGACACGACCACTACCCTTCATGTGATAACAATGGCATTTTAGCAGAAACAATAGAAACTTGTGTTTTTCAATAGATGGTGTGCACAAGAGCGCTGCTAGTAGACTAGCACTGTATGGATTGCAAACCAGTGAGCAATATGGTTTCATCTTGTCTCCCTGCCCTTCATCTATAGGATGAGTTTAAGGATTTGAGTGTTCAAGGAACCAGAGCCATTTTGGATTAAAAGGCATGTTAATAGAGAAACATTGCTACAGAAGGGTCTTATTCTTGGTTTGGCTACAACTTTCAGCCCTCAAGGCACAATGCCTGAATGTAAGTATAATGGTTACCATCTTGGCCAGCACGCTGGTGCTTGAATTGAGATGGTCTCCGGCATTAAATGCATGAGCAGTTCTGCGCTCTAGAGCCAGAACTCGGTAGCTGAGGGCCATAAGATGCCTGAGTTCTCTGTGTATCAGAAACAACTGTATTATACAACTGCACTGTATTGTACACTTTGCTCAACACTGAGAGACATGTCTCAGGTTCAGAAGGATAAGGTTTGCGTATAGCTTCTGTTCTGTGGACTTTGAAACCTCAGGAGATGTCCGACCTTGGACTGCAATATCTTTGGGATTTAGATAGTGTTTTTCATCCATTACTCTTGTCATTGTAAATGCAAAATAAAGCCATTTTGACAACTTGGATTGACTTTGCAAATAGTTTCAGTTTGGAAAAAGAAAAAGAAAAAATAGAAAGCAAAAGATATCCCCCATTTCTAAATCAAAACATCTTGTTTCAACATTTTCAAAATGCATAATTTTGGGAACAACATTTATTTGGAAGTATATCCACATTTAGAAATATTTGTTTAAAATGAAAAAAAGAGAAAGTAATAAGCAAAATGTTTCACCTAAAACATTGAGAAGTATAATCCAGGGTTAAGCCATAACTATGATGGCAATGAGTCGCAGCTGAGCAAAGCAAAAAGGGCTGAAGCTTATAGGACTGCTCACATGACAAGATTTAAATACGTGCTTGGTGCCTTGCTGAAGTAGTGGAGGAATGCTTAATTTTGTGTAGACTGAAATTTTACGCAGTTCCTAGCATGGTCATACAATTCCATACTCTCATAATAAACTAAGAAGAATTTGGTAACAGAGTATTAGAATCATTATACCTTGTCAGATCAACCATCCACTCATCCCGCTGTCCTGTCCCTGACGGTTGCCAACACTGAGTGCATAGGGTAACCATGTAGTGCAGTTTTCTTGGCGTACCCATTCAGCAAGCCATGACTTGGGGACTTCCTGAAATTGTAGAGTGGTCTTTGCATTTTTAGCCCTTGCCGCATTTTTCTTCCAAGAACTTCCCCAGTCGTATTTCGTATCCATGTAAAGCTTTGCCATCCACAACCTGCTTTGGCAGTGACTTCTGCAGCTTTGCTAAATGCAACACATTCTTCTGTTTTTTGAACATTATCATTTAATTTTCTGTCCTCAAGTTCTGTTATGAAAAACACTGCGTAACTGCTCCTTTCTTACCTCTTACACACCATTCACGATAGTATAAACATCTGTCATATGCCCTCCCGGGCTGATCTTCTTTGCGTCCTTTAAGCTGCACCCTTCTTTCTGAAGGAAAAGGTATTCTTTTATAAAGAATGAGCTCCAAACCAGAGAGGTTTGTTTTCCAGGATGAGTTGTTCTCTGAAGAAGGACAATATGAAGGATACAAGATTCTAGGTGGTTTAATTACCTGCTTATCTAAATGTTATTGCACCTATGGACAGTAGATGCATTTTGATTTCATTCTATCACCAGTATCAAATTAACTCTGGCAAAAGTCAATTAATGACTGTAAATTATTCTACTTCAATTAAAAGAAACAGAAATGGTGAAGGACTTAAATATATTAATTTTAATCCACAGACTTATGAGGAGCCAAAAAGAAAAGTTGAATTCTTTCTTTTTTTTCTTTTTTTTTGTAAGAAATGAGAAATTATCTGGAAGGAATGCAATAAAAAATAAGGATCAGGCTAAGTGTCATTATCATTTTAACTTAATTTGTCAAAATAGTAATATATCTAGCTATATTACTCAGCTGACAAATCAATTACAGTTATAATGAAACTTTATATGATTTTACTTTTATTTAATTAGTTGCATCAATATGTTTTTTTTTTATTTCAGCTGCACATGAATGCATCAAAGTATAAATGATGGAATAAGGTTAATTATAAGCCCTCAAAACATACATATTTCAGAGACAAAAAGAAATTTACAGTGCAAAATATTATAAGTAATGCAARCCCCAAGATGGTTTGTTAAGCTGGCTAGAGGCCATTTTCTTAAATAATAATAACAACAACGATAATCCATGTCTTTGTCACAAGCTATTTGAATTTCACAGAACCTCCTCAAATAATGAATGTGAAGTTATTCCCCCAGATTTTTTTTTTTCTTCAAATATCTTTGCTCCCAAGGGTAACACATTTTATTCTCCACGAGGGAATGCAACTCCAACATGAAGATAGTGAGTCATCTAAAAAAGTGTTATCCGGTTCACTGGTGCTAAATGCACTTGATGCATTATGCATAGAGGGGGGAGTGGTAATTTAAGAGAAATTTACACTGTGCTATTTTATGTATTTCTTTTTTTTTTTTTTAAACACTGTTCAGTAGACACGTTACAGTCTTAGCAACTGCTGCATCAAATGACGATTATACTACCATTAAGCTATAGATCACCTTCTTAAACAGACACTGGGAATTACATTTCTGTGGTGCTACACAGAGCTTTCAAAGCAGGCTGTGGCAATTATGCCACACAATTACCTAAGTGGCCCTGATTCAGGAAAGTATTAAACACAGGCTTAAAATTAAATTAAAATGAAGCCTATGCTTAAACACTTTTCTATATGAAGAAGGTGTCCTAATTTTGTCTGTTAAGTAGGAAATCACTGCGTTAAATCAATAGGTCCTTTATTCAGGTATTCACTGTCACCACCAGGAATACTGCACCCAAGCTCCAGGCAGGCGGCACCGGTTTTGGTTAAAACCCAAGCAGCCACCACAGCTTTCCCCACATTAAGGCTTTTTCTCTCGCAGTCCGTGAGGCAGCACAGGGCACATGGAGAGGCAGAGATGCAAGGGAGGTGCACGTCTGGCTGCGGGCAGTGCAGGCAGAGGCCGGCAGTGCGATTTTCACACAGCGAAACTTCTCAAAATGTCTCTTCTCGAAGTTACACTGGACGTATCTGGCCGGACAGGATGGTGATCTTTTTATTTAATAGCTCCCAAGAGTCTTGCATTCAGTTCCTTCCTTCTCCAGAGGGGATTCAAGCCCACATTTCCCACCCCTAAATAAAGCACTTTAATCGCTATGCTAATGACCATTCGATAAGGAGAGAGCTCGGTACTTGTTCTTCCAAACATAAAAAAAAAATAAAAAAAATTATCAGACCAACAGAAGAGAAAGAAGGAGAGGAAAAAAGCTGCAAAACCTAACAATATAATTCCTTGCTCATTGTGTAAGGCATTCTCTTGTCTTTTTTTCCCTCTCCTAAAGATTATTCCATGTTGAAATCATACATTATCTGGGGCTCATGTTTACCCTCCTTCCAAGTCCTAACAGTCATAGCAGAAATTCAGTCTGAGTCTCACTCTCTGGCCCAATAATTTTTTTCTTTCTTTTTTTTTTCTTTCCTTTTATCTGAACAGTTCATCCTCCATCTAAAAAAAAAGGAATAAACTCTAGTCTTGGGGCAAAGGCAGATTCCCTGGAGGTGGCAGAAACGTTGGAAGAGCAGGAGATGGTGGTCAWAGACTTTGCCTTGGCCTCGGGCTGAGTTCAGGTCACAGTCCCAGCGGTCTTGTATACGGGGGACACGGAGCTGCTCATCCCTACCAAGAGTGAGGCACTCAGTCGCAGACCCCAGAAGCCGTAATCGTTGCACAGCTGCCGAATTGAGCACCGTCTGATCAACCTGGTCATGGTATCACGCTGAACCTTGATGAGCTGGGTGTGTTGCCTTCAGGTCCAGAATTAACTGCTTTCATTTTGATCTCTGGGAGTCATCGTTCCTGACTTTCCTTATGGCTCCCGCTTTCTATCCATTTCCCCTGTTTTCAGTTTGCCACATGATAAATGAATAATTCATTTAAGTAATGATAATCTTCTCTGTGGTATCTGTCATTACACTGTATAGCATGGTCCTTTAGCCTTTTATTACCAAGAGGGATTTTTCCCTTACAAGTTAGTGGCTATTTATACAACTCTCTTCCTCAGCTGTTTTTTAAAGGCTGGACTTCACCGCCTCTCCTGCGGAGAAAAGAGTTCTTAAGGTCTGCTTCTGCTCTGACAACAGGATTTCAAGAAGTGAAGGAACCAGGCCATGCTACAGCAGTCAATGTAAGTACCCGGAGCATCAAAGACAACATGAAGCTCATGCAGTGTGAATATTCAGGTACAAATCTGCCAGTCCCAGAAAGAGTACTTGGCGAAAGTTGCAAAAGCCTTGAACACAAATGAATTTCTGCAGACACTGCTGACTGTCTTCTGGAGGGTTTTCTTTTGCCRCTTTTTCACAAAGGCTGCACTCACTGTCCCCTTGAAAACAGCTGGGAGAAGAAGTAGAGACTCATATCTCTGATGCCTCAGCAAAAAAATACTATTTCTTTTCTTGGGCTTTTTTGTTTTTCTGGCATCTTTTAAAAAAGAAAAATGATATAAAACAAAAGTTTGGGAGGTAAAATACAAAATTCAAATGATAGACATGTGACAAGAACAGAAAATCAATACACCTACTTTTTATCTATACATTGAGCACCTTCTTTATCCACAGACATAACAGTTAAGATAGTGGTTCTGAAGAGCACTATCTGCAGATTGATCCCTGGGAATTGTTGCAGTCCCTAAGGATAACATTTCTTACAAATTTTATCATAATATAAGAATGCAGTGGTCAAAAGTTTCTGTTTAGTTTCTGTGACTATAAAAATGTTTTAATTTCTAATATTTCTTAATTGATAGTTTTTTTATTAAATTCAAATAAAAATATTATTTTCTTTTCCAGTGCAACTTCCCTTTTATTCTTCACTTACTTCTCCTTTTTTACTTCATCAGTCAGAAGGAAATATATATATATATATATATATTTATCTATACATATATATTACATATATAAATACTTGGAATAGAAAAGAAAAAAAAGGAAAGAATTTTTACATTAGAGAAAGTAATCACTGTTAAGTTGATCACTGAAGTGTTTGTGTAAAAACACCACAAGCTACATTAAAAAGTCCTAAAAAAGGAAACTTCAGTATTTTTCCATTTGTAATGAACAGRTAGGTATATTGAACAGGTCAGGTGTATTTGAACAGGTACATTGAACAGGTAGGTATATTCGGTCTATAAATAAAGACCTATTTTTTCAAAGATGAAGGAGGCKCTGTTCAGATGATATTACTTTTCTCATCTCTCAATAGCAGTAACAAAGCAGTTGCCCTGAAATCAAATGGCTGTGAGTCAGTGTGGACACAGGAACGTTGAAATGCTATCTTTGCAAAGGTGGCGTTGTGCATGTACATAGACCTAGCTCCTGGAAAGACTTACAGGTCCCTTATATTTTATATACATGGCTAATTTCATCAGTTCCAAATGAGCTGACCTCACATACCCCAAATTAGGCAAAGCAAAGTTAAGTTTAAACTCAGAGAAAAATAAATGCTGTGATCAGTARTAAAGTGTGCAACAAGAATCAGGTGTTTTCTAAAATGCTTTTCGAGAAGTATTTGATTGCTAGGGAATAGACTATATTTACAAGTGGTTKTACAAGTGGTTTCCAGTATGACTTTCCTTTGGAACAGCAAAACCTAGTAAGTCAATAACTATTCTGATGATAATCATAACARCCTTATTTCTGTTACAAGAAACCTTTTTTCCTCTAAATTGTGTTGCAGTTATAAAAAGTATTCTTAGTGCAATTCTTTGTGAATGCATCTGCCATATAAATGCCGACCTCCTTTGGCAAAAATGAGCACCTTTGTTACCATTTTTGATGGAAAGACATTGGAATGGATGAAGCTGGGAAAGCGAAAGTGCTGAAGAAGAGAGACGGAGTTCAGAACCTTGCTCTGCTCCTCTGGATGCTCTTCCTCACCCACAGCACTAATGAGAAAGTTTTATTCTTCAGATATAATTACCTAACTTGCTGTGGAGGCCACAAACATGAGAGAGCAGCAGATCCCGATATTGTGCTTATCTCTGTGGGTGCTGAAACTGCCTTCCCAGAGCTGCCACCAGCACTGACACCTATGAATTTTGCATTGCCACAGCACCCCGGGTCAGATCCTGCCTGTCTTAGTCACCTGCTATCCCCACTTTTGCAGAAGCTTTGTCGGAGACAAGCTCTTGATTTGACCCAGAATCTCACAAAATAAGACTTAAAAATCACATATCATGTTCTGTTTTTTTTCCCCCCCTTTTGTTCTCAGATTCTCCCCCCCATCCCATCACGTCTCCAAATACCTCTTCACCTCGGTAAGATTTTGACATTTGGGAAAAACTCACTTAAAAAAAAAAAAAAAAGGATAAAACAGTTTGGCACAAGGGAGCTACAGCTCTTCAGTTCCCATTAGAATTTCTGAAACGACAATAGCTGAAAGGTTAGGGCAAAACCTATTAGAAAAGAAAAGTTGAGGTAAATCAGGTGAGCTCATCGAAGAAAATAGGGAAAGATTGGTTCCCTTTTGGGATTAGGTCTAATTAAGGTGAGCAAGCAGCTGTGCCTGTTTGGAATAACAATTGTGCTAGCATGTCACTTTTTTTCTGCTTAGTTGAAATTTATATAGTTTGGGAATGGTGGATGTAAGAAAATTAGAGCTCATTTAGAATCTGTTGAAAGGACACTGCGCCTTCATTATTAGTTTTGCATCTGAATTTTCCTGGGGCTGTCCTCTCACTGTTATAGGTAATGGATTTTTCCCCAGATGTAATTGGATGAGTTTAATTTTTTCTTTCATTACCTGTCTAGAAGCCCTCTGCCCCTATTTCCCTTTGTGTTTTATTAGGACTGTAACCCCTATTTAAATAAAGGCTTTGATTGTGATTATATATGTTCAATCAGCACTTTCTGATTGAATAGTTCTGGTCACACAATGCTCTTGCCTAGCATTTTTTACTAATTACATTTTAGCCATGGTTGTGTACTGTAAAACCTAAAACAGTGTTTGTTTTATACCTTTACACTCTGTCTAAAAGTTTCTGTCTCCCATGGGCCAGGCTACTTACAGCAAATGTAGGCACTTTCTGTGGCTAAGGTATATGTGTTGATCTATAGGTCATTCCACCAGGTTACAGTAGTTACCCACTAAAAAGATGTAGCACTGATTACATCCTCTCCAGAGCCTTTGGATATATAAATGAAATTGGCTACTTTTTATAAAGTTTTCTATAGTTTTGATTTTCAGAGCTTTTTTTTTTTACCATTTCAGGAGCATATTTTTCATTTAATTTTTTTTTTATTAATACTGAGTAAAAACAGGTTGTGCTTTCTGCTGTCAGAAATGGCCATGCAAGAACTGATTCCTTTCTTACTAAGATCTGATTTATCTGATGTAATCCTGGCGTTATTCCACCACAGAAATTACTCCTCTTTCACACAAGGGTGAGGAAGGAACTCCATTTTAGGTTTCTACGTTTTACAAAGCTCACTGGGAACAGAAAGTCTTCCTGTATATTCCCCTCAGTGTCTTTAGCTCCTGTAATTGGTATAAAAGATCTAATGAAAATCTTTAATTACAGTCTTTAGACCCAATTCAAAAGTGTAACTTTGGAAATCTAAAGACCCCCCCTCCTTCCAGTCTCATAACTTAATACATTAATTATATTTCTTTCCATAGTCCTTAAAAAACATGCCAGCTAAGACCACTTGAGTTAACACCACACAACTTCAGACATTGGGATGCTTTATATCTGTTTAAAGTGCATGCAAGATGAGTTGAGCACATGACCAAATCAAAAAGGTAGTGTTTGATATCTTTTTGCATTGCCTTTTTATACCTCCCAGGAAAAGCGAGCTGCAGAGCTACAGAAAAATCCATGTCTAGTCTGATGCAACTTGCAGATATTCCTTACAGAGTATCTCTAGGTGTCCAGCTAAGACTATAGACTCCAACTCAAGATTTAACAGTGAAGAACGTACCAGAAAATTGTACCTTTTCTTGCAACTGGGAAAAGGCTTACTTTGAGCTAGATCTGTAGTCCAAATTAAGCAAAGCTGTCACCAGCTACAGGAAACATCAACCTCATCCTAGTTTATATGTCACAGAATCTGCTTTTCTAGGATATCAGTGGTTAGAGACATTGAATAGGCATTTTATTATCTATGTATTTCCAGCATTATTTTGCTATCTGCAGATGCAATTCAAGCAGATCTATTTGGTATTTCGGCTTTGAAACATTTTCATCCATCACATTATTACAAAATGACTAAACAGTGGGTGGTTATAAGAGATCACTATTGGAAGAAGCTTACAGATTGCTTTTATTACCATCCTATTGTGCATACAAACAGCTTCTATCCCTCCATACATATTTATATAACTTAGATGCTTTAGAATTCTTTTATCCTGAATAATTTTAAGACAAAAGAAAAGCTACTTCAAACCTATAGATAATCTCAATGTAAAATAATAATAGTAACCCCCCACACTTATAAATAAATAAATGAATAAATAAATTAAGTTTCTTACTTAAGGATGCATAAGTTATTGCATTAGAATTGTCATCAGGGATAACATGATGAATTCGTTGCAACTGTCAAACTTCTTTAGTTTCAGAGTTCAAAAGGCAAAGCACCAAGGAGTCTACTGAAAAGAAAAACAACAAAAAACCAACAAATGTTGCCTCGAAAAAAAGGAGGGTGAGAAGCATGAGATCATAGTGAAACATGACATTAAATCAATGCCTTGCAACTTTCCTGAGAAGTAAGTTTTAACAACTCTAGAAACTCTTGGCGCACCCACACTACCAGTTAGCTTCTCTCCCTGCGTTTTGCTCCTTGATTGTACCTCCCGCATACTTAGTGTCTCCAATTTGGACTAAACCAACTGTGCTGAAATTCACTCCTGGGTCTGGTCTCTAGCAATCATATGGACACAAAGCAGCACCAAGCAGCCCAGGAGCAAGCTTGTTCCTTGCCCCAGGTCGCAGAGACACAGTGCAGAGCTAACTGTTCACTATCGAAGACCAGAGCCAGGGGGAAGCGAAGTCAGGGTCGACTTCTCTTTGCAAAGAGAAGGCAGAACTGACCTCAGAATGACCAGCAATATGAGCCAAATGTTGTTTTCATACCTTCCAGGGCAAGACACATCTACTAATAGCTTCGACAGAGCATTTACAAAAGCCTCACTCCTTCTGAAAACAGAATACTCGAAGACAGTGTTTAGGAGAGGGATTTCAAAAGAAGTCGGTATTCGTTCTCCATGTTTCTCTTACTGAATTCAAATGGAAGTTTTATTTCCATTGAGCAAAATGGCATTCATAGCAAGAGGTTTTGAAAACTGCAGCAAGAAATTGTGATATTAACCATGGATTTCTTGAGGGCATCTTCGCTTTTCATGGTCTTTTCATAGTTTGATTATCCACATGAAGTGAGAAATGTTGGTCTGATGTATATCCAGCATACATATTTCTAGTATTCATGCTTTCTTTTGTATTTGAAAATACTGAAAATTACCAATGATCCTTTACATGATATTCATATTAGAAACAGCTTTGTGGATGTCTAAGTAAAAGCTATTATGAAGTTGCATCAAACAAGCAAGTAATGAATTTTTATTTTTATTTTATTGAGGATGAATTTTCACAACTCATTTTTCTGTCCTTCTCACATTAAAAACAGCATCTGCCACTAAGTATCAGCTTCAGTTACAAGTGAAATTAAAAATGAAAGACAAATGTTTTTTCAGGGGAAGTGAAACTAAACTGCATTTTTTTCTTCAATTGCTATTTTTTTTCAAAATCCAAAGGAAAACAGACACTTTCAACTGTTTTTTTCTATTGTGTTTTTAAATAATTGCTGCCCAAAAGTTTCACATCTCAAATAGTAGAAAGAGCAACATTTTTGTTGTCTTTTGAAGCATTTTCTAAACATTATTTTTAGCTTATTTGGTTGGTTACTTCTCTCAGTAGCTAATAATGGCATTGATATAATATTTTCAGTGCAAAAGTATTCCAGACTTCAGTGCTTAATGCAAATGGAGCCTATTTTGTAGAAGGAATTAACAAATTTACTCATTACAAAGTTCTCCATGGAATTATAGCCACCAATGGATCGCTAAAATTAGGACAGTTATCTAACCTAAGTCTGTAACATTTTATACTATAAGGAAATTATCCTCCACCCTCCAGTAACCCTTCTGGGGAAAATTTAACTTTAGGAGAATATAATTACTAGGGATATGCAAATAATGGATTTTTCCATGAATATTCATTCAAAATTGAAAGCAATCTTTGTGTTTATTTTGTGATCTCTTATGACAAACAGTCAGGAGTTCTTGTTTTGCTGACTTTAACACTTGCAAAACTGACAGTTTATTGTGTGATGTTTATTTATTGGACTAGCATGTTATTTCTCTATTCTTGACTGAACAACTTACTAGTCAGCCTCCACCTCCAAGTTCTTAGTTTCTCAGTAGAACCATATCACCGTTATGTTGTTTTTAGGTTAACTTTGATGATACAGATGCATGGTGGTCTTCTACAATGTTTTGCAGTTGTACTGTAATTGTTGATGGGCATGAGTGCAGTTTCTGCTAAAAAAAAAGAATATTTATTTCTCCTTGATCACATCTTCCAAAGGGAAATAGATTTATAAATATCTTTCATTTGATCCTTTGGGAGTAACATATGTTGGTAGATGCAGACACCTACGTTAAAGTAAAAGGTATTATATGAGAAGTAAGTGCCTAAGCACTCATTATAGTCCATGAAGAGCCAGCCAATACAGATTCTAGAAAGTTATTTATCTGAAAAACAACAGAAGCTAGACTCAGTTGTCCTTACAGTCATCTAGTACTATTTTTCTCCATATGCTGCTCCAGAGCAGCCTAGGTTTCCCATGGGTGTCATATCTTCCTGACACTGATGTCTTTGGATACATTGGCTTTGGATGACAATGTATGGACAATTGAACTGAGCCCCTGACATCTTGGGTGATGAGTGCTTGGCTGAGTGCTTTGATTATATTAGTGATTTTCTCAGTAACTAAAATGGGATTTAGACACATAGGCCAGATGTAGATGCCTACCCTGCAGTCCACTTAAGTGTAGATGCCTGATTCTAGATATGAATTCCACTCATAGAGAACTTTTAAGATCAGGAGGTGCTTTATAAAATGCAGTGGAAAAATGCAGGAGAAAATGCAGGATATTGTAGCATATTGCTTGTGGAGTCTGGCAATCAGAAGGCTTCAGGTAAATGAAACTTTTTTTTTTTTTGAGACATCCATGTCATTAGTGATGAAACACCCATTTAATAAAAGAAAATTTGAGTATTCTTCAGCTTGAGGGAATCCAACCTGACTGGTCGCACAACTTAAGGAGATGACTAAAGCAACAGATAAATGGACATTTTAAATTATGATACACTCAGTTTCTGTAAAAGTTGGGCAAGAAGTTGTGTAAGAAGTTGGGAAAGTTGTGTAAGAAGGAATTCAGTATTCATGAAGGCAAAAAGGAAAGATAAGCAAGGAAAGGATGCCTGCAGTGCTATAGTTAGAGTGCTCAGCTGAAAGAAGATGGACATGGAGTATTTCTGTTTTATATTTAGCAATTGTCCAGTGTGGAATACACGAACAGTTTGAAGAACTGAAGCTACAATGAAGCTGGATGAAGAAATAACAGTTGCATTATTAATAATAATCATAATAAATTTACATGAATTTGAAATGTCCAAGTCTATATTAACTACCATTAAGACACCCCCAGTATTAATAAGAACTAGAGTCCAAATGCATTACCCTTGAATAATCAAATTCAATGCATTTTCAACTGCTGACTGCATTATGCACAAAATCCAGCTCATAGCAGTTAAAACTCAGCTAACCTCCACTTGTGACTTACAATGTCATGAGCTTACAATGTCACGAGCTTGGCAAGAGCTTATCACTAGAACAATGATGATGCCGTATTATTTCAGGAGCAGGTCTGAGACTCTTCTAATGAATATCACTTTAATTTGGGAAGACCTAAGCAGAGATACTACTCAATCGGCTAGTATAAGCTGTCTCTGTAATTCACTTCATGAGGCTGATAATCAGCATGAGCAGTATATTTAGATTGAAATAAAGGGATCTAACATTTCTTTCATGCATTTCATTATTGCTTTGAGACAGGGGGATGCTGTAAATCACCCTCTACTGCATGGATGACATAAAAGATGAATTTGGTTTATAGTATGTTCTTATTGACTGCCAGACAAATCACAGATGATGTTCATAGACCCGGACCCTGCTGGAAAGTCTTCAAAGGAAGGAACATGCAACACACGTGGCCATGACCTTCATCTGGCAGAAGCACTAGGTATGCCCCTGTAGTTCAGCAAAAATCTGGGGAATACTATCTGGGGAAACACCTGGGGTCTCCTCTTCAAAATATTCCTCCCAGAATATAACACTATCTGCCAAGTAAGGCAACAGGCCTGTCCCTAGTAAGTGTGGAGTGTGCTCTTTTCCCTTCAACATCACTGGAAATGGAAAAATCACAAAATTTAGCAGGATAGGAACACTGGGTGCAAGTTCCAATTCTCTCTTTGTGCAGACATCATTCCTGAAGGGAAATGTTCAACTGAGATGGTAAAAGGATTATTCCATTGATGCCCATCATCAGCTTATATTTAGGAGCAAAGCTGGAAGTGACTTGGAAAGAAGGGAATTCTGTTACCTTACTAACTGAATTGGAATGTCTTATTAGTATCCTTTCTCAGTAATCTGATATGAAAGTCACTAATATGATACGACTGTAACATTGTATTAGCAACAATATATTCTGATATGATACGAATGCTAATGCAATACAAAGGAATGCTGCTAATGTGCTAATCGGATAAAATACTGCTAATGAGATATGAGAAACTCCACTGAAAACATTTAATATTACTTCCCTGAACTTTTCCAAGATAGCATTAACCTTGCTCACCAGCGATATTGCAGAATGCCCTTTTGCTCCTTCCTGGACGTTTAGGGTTCTATCTGTCCACATTTCAGGTTTGTAGGCACACACTGTGTTTTTGCTGGCAGAGTATTCAGCCTCAATAACAAAGAGAATAAATAAGTGCAGAATGATCTGTGCATATTTTCAAAACAACATGTACTGATGAGAAGTTACTTAGCTTGGGAATAAGGCTGTGCATATTTTCAGGCAACTCTTTCAGACAATCTCCAACATCCTTGCAAAAATTAGAAATTATGGTTCACAGCATCCAAGTGAAAGAGGATAGTGTCATTCCCCACATTACACAAGAAGAAACTGAGGCTCAGAAAGGTGATATGTTACCTATGGCATAAACAGATGTGGATTTGGAGAGAACTGTACAATACCTGCAGCCACAAGACTATTTAATTAATAAGAGTTTCCTTTCCTCATGCACCATAAATTTTCACAGAATCACAGAATGGTTGAGGTTGGAAGGGACCTCTGCAGATCATCTAGTCTACCCCCTCCTGCACAAGCACGGTCACATAGAGTATGTTGCCCAGGACCGTGTCCAGACGGCTTTTGAATATCTCCAAGGAAGGAGACTCCACAACCTCTCTGGGCAACCTGTTCCAGTGCTCAGTCATCCTCAGAGTAAAGGGTGTTAAGTATTGCTTGGTGTATTGTCAAGCAGGGATGAAAAGAATGATGATGCTGTGAAGGTGTTGGATTGGCACTCCTAAGATCATCCCTCATTCCCCCATTTACGAGAGAGCAAAGGTTCTAAAATGGGAGCACATATATAATTACCAGATTTCCAGGTGGACTTACAATCATTTTACAGGCAAATCAGATGTTAAGTTGTGAAACTAACTTTGCCTAAAAATTTTACCTTTTCAATATTTGGGTCAGACTTTGGCTGACATAAATCAGAGCAGCTCTGTTGACTTCAGCAAAATTATGCCAGTATACACACTGGACCCCCACGTTGCATAGTAATCTCTGCACTTGAGAAGGATATTCACATTTTCCTGTTAATGGAGGAAGAGAAACACGAACCATCTTAAAGCTAGTAGTGTCAGTTTGCAAGTTCCTGTGTCTTAGATCAGCAGGGGGAAACACGTGTCATGTGTGTCGGAACTGGCATGAAGCACTGATGAGACTCCCCACACCCAAAATGTTGCGTCACAGTTTGTCTTTGGTTTCGCAGTCACACGTGCCAGCCTGATAAAGAGAGACGATATTTTGAGACATGGATGGTAAATACTAATGCAAAAGAGGGAGACAGCTCAATAAGAATTTCTCCCAGCTGAATCACTTTGCCATGCTCTGATGTAGAGTTGACAAGTGGCCCTGGATTAGGGACCATCTTTCAAAGAAGAGGATGATTTCCACTGACTGTTGATTCTCAGTAAAAATCACCCAGTAAAAATTCTCAGTAAAAATTGCCCACTCTTCTGAAGACCRCACAACACTTTTAGTTGTATATTCAAAACATTTTTCTGTTAATTTTACAAAGGGCCCTGCTGCCACCTTACCTAAGTTTATCACAGTTTTGGTATCTATTTTCTTGATATATACATGATACATATATGATATATATATATTTCAGATTATAATTGAAAAAACAAATAATAAAACAGCTGAGTCAAAGGCTGCATAGAAATATTCTTGTTTTTGTTGTTATTTAAGGCATGATGCAGGTTATGAAGACCAAAGYGTAGCTTGGTAAGGCAATGAGACTTCAGATTGTCTCATATTAATCTCATATTCATCCCTCTTAATGCATTTCAGAGAGATAGCTATTTGCCCRTCAACTTTGCTGCCCAGTTCTCATGTTTGCTTATTTTACAAATTTGCTCTGTTTAAGAAATAACATTGCAAACCCACAAGCAAGGTCAGCTAAAGCAGRTTGCCCAGGGCTGTGTCCAGTCAAGTTTTGAATATCTCCAAGGATGGAGACTCTACAACCTCTCTGGGCAACCCGTGCCAGTGTTCAACCATCCTCAAAGTAAAGAACTGTTTTCTTATGTTCAGACAGAATTTCCTGTGTTTCAGTTTGTGCCCAATGCCTCTCATCCGGTCATTGTGCACCACTGAGAAGAGTCTGGCCCCATCCTCTTGACACCCTCCCATTAGATATTTTTACACACTGATAATATCCCCCCCAGCCTTCTCTACTTGAAGGTAAGCAGTCCCAGCTCTCTCAGTTTCTCCTCGTATGAGGCATGCTCCAGTTCCTTAATCGTCTTTGTGGCCCTTCCAGTATGTTCATATTTTCTTGTACTGGGGAGCCCAGGACCCCACCAAGAGAAGATCTGTGCTCTACCTTGCTCTTAGTCATTGCCTGCCTGTGTCTCTAGATCACTGTGTAGGTGTGTCAGTGACATGTCAGCTGAGCAGCAGCCTGAAACGGATTGTGAATCGAGGTTAATTTATTGCCACACCATATATTTGACAAAATAGCCAGGGAATTCTTTCTTGGGTGGGTATTTCCCTAAACTGCATTGCCGTCTGGAGATCTTCAAAGATTTCTCTCTCTCTGTTTGGCTAGATAATGATCAGTCTCACTTATGGAAGAAGGACTGCTTCATTAGATGCTAAAAATTTCAGTTCTTGTTAGGGGACTAAGTAAAACAGATCTGACTCCACACTGAGTTCCCTGTTCTTATTTTTCTGTCTTCACTCCCTTAATTTTCTTCTTGAATGAGTTTATACATTGTCCTGTACCAGCAGGGAAAAGAAAAAAAAAAGAAAACCCAACACCCTCTCCTCATACACACACACTTTTTAATTGTATAAGAATGGATCTTAAGAGAAGCAAAAGAGTCTTTTGTGCTCTGGCCCTGGATCTGTCATTCATTTTCATAAAGGCAATGATTTAATGAATCTAACTATGTATTATGATAGAGAAAAAGAATAAGTAATGTTCCAGCTAAGTATTATATCAGGTTGAAGGACAGTCCTGTAATGCACACGTTTTCTCTGAGTCAGAGGTGAATTAGGTAATCCTGAGATGCTTAGGCATCAGTAGAAGTTACGAATGTAACACCTGTACACAGACAAAAACAGTTAGAGTCAACAACAGGACTTCTAAACTGTGACGTTTAGCAGGAAAAAGTCCACAGGTGAGGCAACACGCTTCAGTATGAGAATTCACACAGTTAGAAGCAGACCTATACATCACATGGGGATGTATTACATTACATTAATTAAAATACGTGGCAAAACATAATGACTTCCTTGATCTGACATTTCCTTATCTTAAGAGCTTCTTTGATTCCTGTTTCAAAAGAGGTAGCACCTATTGTATGCAGAAATGCCTAGGAAGGGGTACATCATGTGGCTTTCTTAAAATGCATACTATGTAAGATCATATTTTCGTGTTTAGTGTTAAACTGAGATGGTTTTCATAACAGTTCTGCCTTTGAGTTCCTAGCAACTTGTAGGTGGGATATCTCCTCCCAAGAACAGTGTGATGCTTCAGTAGTTAGAGCAGGAACAGAAGAAAGGGAACATAATGTTCCTGTTCCTTTTGCTTCCTGGATCCCTTTTTGTGGAGTTTTGGCCAAGTTACATAGTTATTCTGTGGTTTAGATTATCTGCAAAATGGGTGTATTAATAATTACCTTCTTGCAGAGGTAATTATAAACTGTTTAATACTGATTAATAATTGGAAATGTTTTAATCCCCTTACAGGAAGGGAATTAAATGCAAAGTACTATTATTACTGTTAATAATAATGCAYGGTGAACTTTCATGCTTATATGTAGTGGTTTCCTCTTTTATCCATTTCCCAGCTTAACACTTACTTTTTAAATTGAAACTATATTAGGCAAGGTTATTCAGGAGAAAGTAGAATGGTGGATGCAGGGGGAAATTTGAGGTAGGGGGTGGGTTAGTGAAGGGAAATGAAGCTACTGCTTTCATTGTGTCTTACAATAGAATGGAGAAAAGCAACACAAAAGAACCATTAGTATTAATATGAATAATGACCTATAAATATTCCACTTGTTAACCACGTAATCAATTCTCTGGTCTCAATGGATGTCTATCTTCCCTTTTGTATATTTGTATATTATAATTTAAGTGCATACATTATAATCACYTTTTTGGCTTACTCGTTTAATGTATGAGAGATTATTCATTTAGCAGTGAGATATTTATTCATTTATGTTGGATTGGAATTGCAAAGTCCATGCTTAGCAGATTTAGTACACTAAGTAGATATTCCACAGGGTAGTAARGTTAAAAGAAGTATGATACAGGGGTTTATAAAGCTGATAGAGGCATCTGGTGCTCAGCTTTGGGTACTGCTGGTAGATGCATTGTTTAGACGTTTCAGTCATAGTCACTTGGCTTCACCTGCGTTGGATGTGCAAGTTCCAAACCAGAAGAACATGCATATGTTTAAGAGCCCGCTGACAGTTGCGGAATATATATCGAGCTGGAGTCAGCTTCTCTTTAATATATACAGTGACCATAGACTTCTCTAAATATGAGCAACCTGCAAATGTCCTGAAGTTGGCAGGGCCAAAAGGGAAGGTTAGAACATTTATGACAACATCCTTGGTGACACTATTAGGCAGAACCATATTCAACAAAGTCATTCCATTGATATGAACTTTTCTTTGTCTGTTTTTTTCACTCAGAGAGCTTGATTACCTCCAGGTATATCATCTACTGCTTAGGAGAGGTTTGCAGAGATGGTTTGTGGCAATCACTGAGGTAAGAAATCTAGTGTCTCTAGCCTTGCTTTTCTCTCTTCCCTGGGTTTTAAAGGGATAAGCAAGATAATGGTTTCCAAAGATACGAATGGTGTTAACTTGCCTCTTCCTTCTCACAGTTAAGTGTCWTCCCCAACGAAAGGATCTGTAGGCCATGCACATCATGATAGACATCACTCTCAAAAGTAAGGAAGGTGTGAATTTATTCCCCTAGAGAGAAAAAAATTGAAAATTGCAGGAAAAAAAGAACCCCCCCCTCTTTTCATCTTCTAACTTCTTGCAGTGTTACCAAGAGGGATGAGAGACATTTTGTTTTAAAAGCCGGAGGCCATTAGAAATAACGTGTGATGTGGTTGAGAGRTGAAATGATTCTCCATAAATGCCAAATGTTAAACCTCTGTTTCTCAACCTTTAGACCATGTTAGGAAGCAAAGGCTATGACAGAGAACTTTCAGATTTAGCACTGGCTATCCTGGATGATAACTCAGAGCCAGATCTTCTCTTGATGCTATTTGTCATTGTTTTACTGGGTCTAATAGACTTTAACAATTAATCACAATGGAGGATCTGGCCCAATTTAAAGCTTGTGCTTGTGCTTTTAACAGCTTTTCCTAGTGCTTTCAAAACACACTCATAGTCCAAAGAGTGCCTGTAAAAATATCATCATGGAGTTGCATATTTATGATTTTTACATTTGACTTGCTAAATATAAAAGATTGAAGGTCCCAATTCTAAACAAGCAGGATCCTTTTGCTTTTACTCCACCATGACTAATAAAGATTTTGCCCTAGGAATGCAGCTGACAGTTTCATTGGCGAAGTCTGAGGTAGGCTGAACTTAACCCTTCCATTATCCTTCCCATACACACACTTACATGCAGGTGCAACAATATTTTTAAATTTATGAAAAGAAGCCATTTTTATTCTCATCTCTAATGGGGAATGACTCTTGGATACAAATTGGAGTCACTTAGGAGTGATMCAGGTGCCTAAGCATAGACGTATAGTGCCACTTTTCATACATTAGTGCTGCAGCTGCAGAAGGGAGTGCATCTTCTGTAGGGTGTATGTCACATCCTGGATGTCTTTGACATCTAAAATGACACTAGATTTCTACACAAATGGATATTCAATGATGTTAAAGGTAGATTAGGTCAGCAGAGAGAAGTGTGAGTGCTTGTGGAGATGGAAGAACAGGGAAACATCTGCATAAACATCTGAAGGGGATCCCACTGGCAACCCTTGCTCTCACATGGATGCCTGTCTATTCTTCCATCTCAGATCTAGGTATATATAGGAATACGTGGGCAGAAAGACATATGGACAGCCACGTGTTGATGGATGGTTAGCTGGATAAAGCTGGCACTGACCACACCAACCCCGGGCAAAGAGGTGATGAATGGGTTCTTCAGAGAGGACAGCCAGCACTTCTCATAGGTCCTGTACAGCCTGAAAGCTGGTAGTCCTTCAGTGCCATTATCGCTAAAGGGACAGCTTCCCTAAAGAGGTTCCTGACTGCCCCCTTACCAGGTTGTTACAGAGTTGTTTGTTTTTAGATGCTCTCTTAGGCCTTCAGCTTCCTTTCCCTCAGAAAGAAATAACGTCCTTAAAATCTGTGTCCTACCTGCTGGACATGTCAATTTGAAAGAGAAAGAAAGAGAACGACATTTCAGTCTAGGAAGGGGACCTAATCATTTCACCTGTAACACTGTCCAGATTTCTCATAGATTTCCATTACTGGCTGCTTTAATAATCTCTCTCACTCACTCCCTTTTTCTTGCACAAACTTGGCTTTGGTTCCATTTATTCCTTTCCTTCTGATGGACTATAGATCTGTTCATCCAAAGTCATAAATCCTCACTAGTATGATACACAATAGAGATTTAGGGACTTTGCCTTTTGGGCCCCACAAAGACTTCAGAATCTCTCTTGATAACATTATCTCCTACCTTTTTAATTTCTTAGCAGAAACATTTTCTGTAAAATTGAAATCCTTTATCTTAAAACCATAGATCTTAGCTTTGACCTTGTACCCTCTAAATATGAATAAGAGCCACTACTGAATACTACCTGTCCTATTTTGCCTGGTCAGCTTACAGTATCGTCTATTATTTTGTACTGCTTGAGAAGCAAGCAGCCTTCCTCTGTTTATCCACAGTAGTTAATTTTCTTTTCTGCCCTGGGGAGCTTAAAGGAAATTTCTTCCACATATTTTTTTTCACTGTGAGTTGGGTTATCAAGGTTATTGGAATTACAATTTGGATTTGTTTCATGTCTTTTAGTTAAGACAGTATTATTGGAGTTATAAACTGTTGTTTAAAAAAAAATAAGTAGGACTTTATGTTCTATTTCTACTACCCTGTAGTATTTAATCAAGGGATCCTCATGTCAGTCAATCAGTCTATTTGCATTTATATTGCACTTTTCAAGCAAGCACTTTATAAAACTTTTTTTTTTAAGGAATTGGAATAAACTATTAGCTAAACTGCTAAAGAGAGAATAGTCAAGTCAGACTGGACAATCTTTAGTCTGTCTGTTTGCTTCCTGGAATGCATGTATGAGAGGCTGCGTTTGTGGACTAGACTTAGTCCATTTTCCAGGTATACATTAATTTTTCAGCTATCGCAAACTGTTGTATGTTTCCAGCCTCCATAAACACTTCTCTATCACTTGAAATTTTCTCAGGGAACTTCCCAATAGGGTGAAATTGGCTCCCATTAGAAGGCCAAGTAGAAGGCCTCTGAAGTACTTGACTCTAACTATATGTTATTTTAAGAGAGCTGGGGTGTAAGTGGAATCCCTGAAATAGCAATGATTTTGGTTGATATGACAAAGCTTGAGTCTGAGCTAAAAGCATAAGTTGTTAATTAGTGAGCTAAGACACGGTGGCTTTGTACAGAGTCAGCTAAACTCCACAACTAGTTGCGCCCAGAAACAAATCTGAAATAATTATGGATTAAAGCTTGGTTTTGTCTTGGTCTGATACAGGAATGTATTTATCCTCTAATGGAAAATAGTTGGCTAAACTGAGATTGTTGGCATTCAATTGAAAAGTATCTAGATTTGACTGAAGAAAAGCATGTTTTATGTCTTTGTGTCAGATATAAATCTAGAATCGCTTACTTTTGCATCAGGACTACAAAATTGACTCTAGATTTCCCCCTCCTTTTTTACAAATTTATGAAAAAGAAAAGCAAAGCAACAAGGCCACTAGCTATGAAAATTAACCTTCATATACCAGTAGGGGTTTTTTTCTGTTGTGAAGGTGTATGGTATGTTAGTTTTTTTTCTTGCTTTCAAATAATTTTTCTTCTTCAAAAGAAATCTCAACCAACAAATCATATTCTCTTCTCCATTAGATAATTTGAATATAATGAATGGGAAAAGTAGTGACACAATTCGCAAAGTTGTATAAACAGATTTTATCACCACCCATTTTACCCTTGCTTTTCCAGAATCTAATTCGAACAAACATTCACAGAAGTTCCAGTCTAACTTTCAAGCAGAGGACAATGTTTCACAGCTTGTAATGTTGTCAGTCCACAAGGCATGTCAATCCAGGCTAGCACAGGGTGTCCCATCATATTGCACTGAAAGCAGGTTATCCTGCCCATTTGATTGCTAACAGATCTCATGGACTGATTTCTCTTTTTGTTTTCTTAGAAAAGAGAGAACATGAGACCACTGAATTAGATGGATACCAATCTGTCTTGCATAACATACACAGCTAGACTGGAAGTAAGGCAGTGGTTTGTATTTTTTTACTATAAAGAGTTCAAAGGAYTTAGAGTGCCTTGAATCTGGAGTTTCAGATGTGATTCGTTGGACTTTAAATAGATATTTACAGAGTAGACATTTTCATCTGAGCTAGTCACTGCATACTCTCTCCATAGAAAATGGAGAGAAGTAATCATGTCCAAGGCATGAGTCCTTTCATCCTAAAGTAGGGATCTAAAACATGCTGTGAAGCACCTGATTCTGTTTACTGCCTATAAGGGAAGATTACCTAAGTTGCAGACATCATTGTTCAAGTTTAAAACTAGATAAAAGGTAACTCTTAATTACCTAAATTAATTACCTTAATTGCCTAAAAATACAAAAATCCTACTCTTGATTAAAAGAAAAAAATGTTTAGGAATACCTCCAGTTTCCATGGATGAARAAGACATTTAGGTTATTTGCCTTTTTGAAGTAATTTTATAAGTCTCCAAAGTCTTTATAAATCTCACCAATCTATGAGGTTCCTAAACTCTTCTGTTAATCTTGCCCAGAGAAATTCATCATAACCATTGCTGTTTGGTGTCTTTGGATATGACATAGCTTAAGAGCCCTTCCAAGATGTGTGATCTCTCCAGCCTAAACTACTAGGATTTTTTTCCTCAGAAAGGTTTCAGGATGTTGGTCTCTCTGCACTAACACACTTTGACTTCCACAACTCCAGACACTATTGCCAGTACCAAGGAAAAGAGAAAAAAAAATCTACCACATAACAG
>NW_020451140.1:68203-210350 GCF_003343035.1 Apteryx rowi
AAAAAAAAAAAAAAAAAAGTGTAGCAAATGTGGATTTTTTAATGTAAATGTGTGTGTGGAAGGGAAGGGTCATATTTTGTTTTGTGCAAAAAGCCTCCACAAACAAAAAGAGACAAAGTAAGCAGTGCCTGGAATCCCAGCCTTTCGTTTTATGCATATTCCCCTATGTGCAGCTTCTTAAGTGTCCATTTGTTTGCTATGGTAATTTATGTCGTTCTGTATTGTATTATACACCTAATGCACAGCTGGTCTCCTAATGTAGATTTCTTCACTCCTGCCTTCACATAACCTTTCTTTGCAYCAAGTACTTATCTTTACAATTATTTTCCATGGTCTCTGATTCTCCAGGCAGCATAATATTTCTGGTTGCCAAGCTGCTGGAGCAGYCTGGGCATATTTAAATACAAATGTTAATGTTTCCTACTTCCTATATGGGCAAAAGGGGAATTTTGCTTCTTTTAAGCACAGGGGTTGTCATTCAGTACTTCTCAATTCTAGACCAAGCTGTAGCCCTGATGGACCTTCAGAAAAAACAGATTTATTTATTTTTTTACTTAATCTGTGTTGCAAAACRTTGACATATAAAAGTGGCAAACATATTCTTAACCACCTTCTTGGCATTGAATGGCACAATTTCAGAGCAATTAAAGAGGCTCATGATAGTCCCACAAGCATCAATGTGAACCTTGCTCTGGACTTAGCTAGATATGGACAACCAGACAATTCAAGTCGGACAGCTAAAGATGGTTGGACATAAAGATTTTTATGCATTTACCTTTGTTGCCTTTGCAAAGATTTCATTAGGGATGCCTGTGCAATGGAAGGTTTTCCAAGATCCATGGATGAGAATTTCTCTGCTTTTGAAGTGTTTTGTAAATGAACCTGAGCCAAACTTGAAGTGTGCTGAACTTGCAGCAGAGGAAGCCCTTAGCAYCCAGGTATTTCCACAGCTTCTCAGATGCATTGCCTGAACTTGACCCGACTACTTTAAGGTTTATGTGGGTACACGGCCTCCTTCACGGTAGCAATGACTCTGGAGACATACTCAAATCTTGGAAGAGGTCAGACATAGTTTTTAAAGCATTGGCCAGAAGTAAGTCAGAGTGAATGCCCAGTGGAAATACTGGGAAGGAAATGCTTAAGAGCTTCTCATACTGTTGCAGCATTTAATGACTCCACAGCAGACTGTGAATTGAGGAGTCTGGGGATCAGTGGCTCCAACAGCCCTGGTTCCTGCTGCATGAACCTCAGGGAGGTATCGTGGCTTCTCAGAGCAGTGCATGGGGACTTTAAAGTTATCCATAAAATTTCGCTGTGAGGCAAATGCAGGAAGAAGGCTTCACACACATCTCAGGACATGCATGTCAAGAAATACAGACCGAAGAAAGAAGTGCAAGAGATATCACTCATTCTTCCATTTCTTCCTTGTTCCAGGAGCTTGTGTGGGTCCTTGCTAGAGCTATTCATAGGTGGTCTTGATTTATGACACTTTTGCATGGAGACTTTCTCAGGGCTGCTTCAGAGAAGCACAACCAAGAGAAAGCAAAAGGGGCCAGGGAACTTATCCCCCCCATTCCCAAAGTGGTAATTGTTTCACTGGGGGGCTGTGCAAATTTATTAGTTTCACTGCTTCTTAGGAAGTTCTTTTGTCACCCTTCATCCCCTTCACGTGATATAAGAGGCTGGAAAAAATAGCCCCCAGAAATCTGATAAGTCTCCAAACTGTGTACCCCAATGGGGGAAGAAAAACATGAAATTCGTGACTTCAGCCTCTGCACTGCTTCCTCCTGCTACCTCGAATTACTCCTCATTTTGGCTAATATACTGTTGCTTGCTAAGATCATCACTAACTGAATGATTTTCCTCAATCTGTCTAAAAAGGCAAGAGAAGTAATGAATAGGTTAAGACATCCTCTCACCCCTAGAAAATGCCCTTTCCAGGTCAAGGTTAGAGTCACACTGGTAAGACGTGTGTGAGATGGGAGCTTGTTTCTGTTGTAATTGCTGGCAGACTAGGCAGACCTGAGCCTCCAGGGATGTCGGTCTGTCAGTGATAAATTGATACAAAACATTCTTGAAAAGTTTGTTTTGCTGCCATTATGCTAATATTTGCTTAGTGGGTGTGAGTTTTGCGTGAAATGCCTGCAATCCAGGGGAGAACGAGATACTTTAAATTAATAAATAACAATAACAATGATGACACCGGGGTCAAGAGAAAGAATGGCTAATGAAAACCATCACCTGCGCTCACTCGGAGCAAGAGAGTGAATCCAGCTTGATGTGCACTGGGGAATTCTGGGAATTTAACAATTAAAGGCTGTTTCTCCAGAGAAGGGAGGGCTCCATCTTCCTCGACATTGCTAATGAAGTGTAATTCATTTTACCTCTTCCCCACCTTTCAAAATCAAAGTTCAAGAGGCCGTAGCAGACAAATTTCAAAGGAGAGGCATTCATACCTCTTGCAATGCTGCTCATACTCTTTAGGGAATATTCTCATGTTCTATTAATTATTGTACTTCTGTGGCATTATTATTCACGGACTGGCATCTCAAAATACTTGACTTAGCAGTGGTTCTGGAACTAATACTAATAAGTACAAGGCTGTGCCTTGGGTGAAACATGCTTTTTTTCTTATGGGTACAACTGAAGGGTAATACTGTTCTTCACAATTCAGCCAGTTTTTTTTTTTTTTTTTCTCATCTGTGAGCAGGAGGCAGTCATTTGGCTAATTATATTGGTTTAAATATTAAAGAGGCAGTGGTGGGAGGCTATCGTTGGGAACACTGGTGCATCACCCATATACACACGACCTTAAGTAGTATTGCTGCCGCACGCCAGCAATGTATCAGCAGGCGGAAGCGTAAACAGATAGCGACGTCCCACTCCATTGACAAAGATACCAGCCAAGCTGCTTAACAGAGGTAACCTGCTTTGTAGGTTAAGAAGAGGTAACCATTGCTATGTGCTATGGTGTTTTTTTTTTCCAGAAAACGGACCATCAAGCCTCCATCCTGCAACAACACTTATTGGAAAGAGCTCAAAATTTTATTGCTGTATTGGTATCTCAGAGAGTGGAGGTCATTAAAGCAACTAACTAGAGGGTGGCTAGGAATTAATAGGGTGCTTTGTGCAAAGAATCAATGTTTTCAAACTTGGGTGAATGAAATTAGGCTTAAAACAATCATATTTCCTGATTTTACACACCTACATWTTTTTGAGGTGAAAAAGAAAAAAAGCAAGTTCTGCACTAGATTGCCTTTTTGGTTTTGCCAGCTTCATTAATGTCAGCTTAACCCAGCAAATCTAGAACTTCAGCCTCACTTTATGAGATATTTCTAGTTAGAATTGGAATAATGTTTCTCCAGTCTGGATTTAGGACACTGTCTATCTTTGTTCATGCTGCAAACAAGCATCTGAAACAAGCTCCAGCTCTGAGGTTTTCCATGACATAAAGAGATTCTCCTGGGGGTTAGTTTTATCTTTCTTTAACATGAAACTTGCYCTGTTAGCAAGTGAATTAACTTATTAACTGATGTTCAAATATATATCTTCTTATTATTTTTAGAATTTTGGATATTAAATCTCCCATTTTTGATTCATTTAAAAATAATATAAGGCACATATAATCCTCTAAGTAATTTTTAATTTGAAACATAGGCAAGTATTCTGCTATCAAGCAGTCAGCTGGATATAATCCTAATATGAACTGCACTGCTAGGAGAGAACAATTCCTTTTTCATCTTACAGGGATGTGATTTCTTCCTTTGACTACTTAATAAATACTTGTAAAAAATATATATATATATTTGGCAAGAAAACAAAGAAGAAAAAACCTCCTTAGCTTCTGACTGATCTTGGCATTTCCTTTACTTATTGGATATTACTGTGAAGAGCAGATTGCAATGTTTAACTGTCTAATATATGCTGTGAAAGATTTCATTGATACTGCCATACTGAATTGTTAGCCATTAAAAGTCTTTCGTATTACATGCATTTCTACACATCGTTACTAGAGATTGCTTTGTACAAGAGTGCTTTGTTAGGACAGGGTAATTTGATGTGGGTCAAACAAAGCAGAATATATATTCCACTTTATATATATATATATATATATATATATATATATTCATGTGTACATATATATATAATGAAAGAAGAAGTACATTTTGATCACATACGATAACACACTGTGCATCTGTGAAAAGTATATGACAATTAGTACTACAGTTTTAGAACAATACATGCTGTTATAGCTTTAATTCCAAAAATATACACACTCTAATATGGTAGTTGTCATCCCAGAAATATACATGCTGTGATAGTTGTCATTATAGAATATACATACTGTGATAGCTGTCACTGTGAAATACACGCTCAGTAATAGATGTCAGCAATGAAATACAATAATAATAATAACATCTAGCAATTTTTCATCCTGGGTCCAAAAGAGCTTTGAAAATATAGTATCAGGCCCAATTTTCAGATGGAGAAACTGCTGCCCAGAGAGGATAAGTGATTTGCCCAAGGTCATGCAGCAGACCCATGGTGGAGGTGGGAGCAGAATGCAGATTTCTTTTCCTCTGGCCCTGACATTGTGCCACATCTCATCAAAACCACTCTGTATGTGAAAGAAATGGATATTCTCCCACAACGGGACTTGAGACTGTTTAGCGACTGGCGGGACTGGCTCGGCACCTTCCAGAATCAAGGCTCATTCCCCTTGAACAGAGATAACAGAACAATTCACAACAAATCATTTATCTGACAAATTAGCTTCCTTCTACTTCCCAGCAGATCACAGCTTTCTCAGATTTATTTGCTATCTGAAATGATTTGACAGACTTTTCTGCCTTATTTTTTTTTATTATTAAGTCTGTAGAGAGACTGTGATGCTTTTTCTTTTTTCTTTTTTTTTTTTTTGGTGTTTAAACGGGATGCTTATTTGCAATTGGTCGGAGAAGCTGCATAATCTTAACACAGTTTGCTTGACTGGGTAAAAGAGCAAGCATATTTAACTGAAAATATTTGCATCTTTAAAATTCCTGTTACTACTACTAATAAATGTTTGATAAATGTTTGATAAATACATTCCTGGCAGAAAACCTCAGTGTCTTGAATGTTCATGGGTATCAGGAAATTAATTCACATAGAAATTCACATAGGATTTTTTACAGTGTTTGTTGGACTCCAAAAATGAGAGACATTAACTCATAAGATTAGTCTACCCATAAAGGACGATGCAGTTAGCGTATAAGAACATATATAACATTTAATACAGTCTAAGAAATACCGATTACAGAACACAAATATGGAAAGTTGTTAGAAAAAATAATATTTAATAATAGAAATACTGCCATTATAAACTTTGGTCATCGTGCAATGGGCTGTACAAGCATAACCTAGAATGATAGCCTTGTTCAGATGGGCTTTCAAAAGTAGATATTCTTAGTTGATGGTTTTTGTATCCATGCAGAATCCTGCTGACAGGTGAATTCTGTACAGAAGAGAAAGTAGAAACCTTTCTTTCTTGCACCTCCGACTGTATAAGTAAAGGAGATGCCCAAAGGACATAAATTGCCCAAGTAAATACTTGGAAATCTGCAGAAAGTTTGAATAGTAATTGCTCTACAAAACAGTGTTTTGCTTTCGTTTCTGTAGAACTGTTTAGGTCCAAATCTCATTCTTCACCCTTCCCCACTGATATGCAAATATGTATATASAGGAAATATAGGTAATGATTGAAGAGAACCGTCAGATAATGACTCAATCAGCCAAAAACTTATTTCTACTTTGCTTTTTTATATTCCCTTTTTAATTATACTAAACTTCTGAAATTGTTATTAACTCTAATTAAAAGAAGGGAATTGCATTACTAATACAGGCAATGATAACACAAGACTACTCTATTAGAGTGGGTAATCATTAAATATGGTATAAAGAGATGAAGGCAAAAGAGTTAAATACATATGCAAATGTTACCAGCAGCAGTAAATTACTAAGATTTGGACTATAAGAAGACTTTAAAAAAGAGGCTCCGTATCCTCCTTAGCACTATACAATTAATATGTAAGCATAAAGGGGCTGGGAGGAATGTGCATTACCACATCCAAATGTTTGACTCCAGAGATGAGTTAGCATCCAGTTCGGTCATGAAACATTTTGCCCAAATAAGAAAGGAGGACATTTAGGGATATTTTAAAGGCATTTGTGCTCTCCTTTCATCCCAGGGCCATTTGAGAGTTTTCTGGCAGCCAGATAATAGACTTATTTAGTCTTTGGAGGCTAGGATAACTCTAGTCAGTTCAGAAATTGTGCTGAGAGGGTGCTGCAAAGTTTTTTCCGGTAATTTTTTTGCTCAGCCATGCTGATGTGTGTGCACTACACACCTGGTCTTCTCCTGGACAAACCAAGTCCATATGACATAAAAATGGCCAAATGGCTGGACACAGCCTTAGCTGACGAGTGAGGTAGACAGCTTTCAGGTGTAGGGGAAGAAAAAGAAGGTCAGGCATTTTTTCGGCTCTGCTCTGAGTAATATTCCATGCAAGACCATGCTAGCTCTGCACCTGGTTTTCTCATTTTCTATTCAGCTTGTCACATTTGTTTACAATTTGTCTTATTTTGTCATTTTCTCTATGCCTTCTACTGTATGCCAAACACAGGGATTTTATTTCCAATACGTGAGGTGTATTGCTGGTAAAGTGGGATGGTTTTTGACTGGTACCCCAGAGAGAGCGGGACTGACTTCTTCTGACCGCAGCAGAGATGAGAGAAGTGAGACAGCAGGTTGGACCAAATCAAAATATTCCTCCTTGTTCTCCAATTGCATTTAATGCCTAGCAGAAGTTTCATCCTCACATTTTCTACTGTACAACAGGGAAGGGACAGTCACTTGGGAGAGGAAGGAGGGTGATAAAGTCTCTCTTCACCCCCTCGCCCCTTTGACAATGATCCAGCATGGTCTTGCACAGAATTGGGAGGAACAGCTATGCGATGAATTTTCTGAGAAATTTAAATACGTTTGTTTTGAAGTAGGTTTCTGTCTAAAAAGAAAAAAAAAATCCATAGAATTAGAAAAAAAAACATGTGTAAAGCCAGATCCCTAGTGGTATTAATTCATTTGAAGTCAAGAGAAATATGCCACATTACACCGGCTGCGGATCAGGCCCACAGGATTTAATATGTTCCCAAATCATTTGGAAACTGTTTCTGTTAGCTCACTTCTCTGGCATATGCTAGATTTCAGCAAAGAACTGCTCTGTTTTTAGAGTTTATTTTAGGAATTAGTCACGGATTTTATTATTGAATATAAAGGTTACCAGATCTATAATGTAACATGGTAAATGAAGTGGTAAGTGAATTCATGTTTGGTAATTTCCCACTTTAATTAGTATGCATTATAAATGGTACTTTGTTCTATATTACCTTTTTTTGTATACTGTAATAATATTGAATTTACACAAAAACTGTTTTGGTGTGTGTTTGCATTGTTTTAACTGCCTCGTGTACATGACATATGAGGCGGGCGGAAGGGTTGTTTTACAGGATCATTTTAAAATTGTGGCCTTGGCCTCTTGTGATCGTTCCTATCCATCTTTTCATGAGAGCCGGGGAGGRTGGGGGGTCACCTCTAGAGCCCATGGCCATGTGCCAACGAGGCTCCGCGCGTTCCTTCCCTCTGAATTTCCTCAGCACGTTCAGCTGGCTAAATTATACTTCCCTGCTGTTAGCTTGATCCAAACCTACAGAAGTCAATGAAAAGACTTGCGTCTTTTCCGAAACGGACCAGACCCTCAATTTGCTTCTGGTGGTTTCACCCCACAAACGGCTTCCCGGTCTTATGCCGAGTTTATCACTTTATGAGCCCTTCCCAAGCTCTGTGATTTGTTTGGATCAAAAACACAGCAGCCCCAGTGCTCTGTCCATTTACACATCTGTGAAAGCACCCTTACGTCATACTACATGCGGCAACACTAATTTAGCAGTGTAAGGCAGCTCTTTTCCTGCTCCTGCTCCTTCCGTGTGGTCATCTCAGCCCTAAGTTTAGGCAAACCACCGTGCTAAAGCAAACATATTTTCTTCCTGTGACTTCCTGAGTTACCTTCAGTCTCGGTCATCAAACTGGACCTTGCAAACAATTCCAGTTTCATGCCTGGTGATCGTCATTCCCTTTCTTGAATCATGTATTGCAGTGGTGCCTGCAGTGATAAACTCCTCAGCAGAGCAGAATATAAGAGGCAGAACGTACATATGCCATTGAGTATGTTGCTGGCTTTACTAAAGGAGCTAAAGATATTCTTCTACTTGTGAATGTGTGCAAGATCCCCAAAGTAAGGTGGATTTTAAAAGGTGGCTCAAGTAATTTTGGAGGTAATTAAATGTGTGTTTTAATTTCTGCAGAACAGATCTAAGTAACTTAGGGCGTGTTTATATATATGTGTATGTATGTATGAACACATATGGGTATATATGAAAAAATATATGTTTGAATTAATATACCTCAGAAAATGTATATAATATATGTTTATATTATCATTCAGTATATATTTAGTGTAGTTAAATAGTGAAAAGCATAGTGAATGCTTATCAATATTATTGTTCATTGCTATTGTGATGGTAGTTCTATTATTATTATTATTATTACAGCCCTTAGCACTGTTATAGCATCTATTTTACTTCCTGATCCCAGAACAGCTATTTTTAGCTCACTTAAATGAAGATATATGAAGCGGCTGAAGATTCATAAAGTTACAGAAGGATGAGCATGAATGATTTGCGATAGCAAAATAGGTTAGCATTAACCAACAGAGAAATAAGAAACAGAGGTCCTGTGAGGAGAGTGGGAAATACACTCCTGAAGTCACCAGCRCAGAGACCTGCAATTTGCCCCTTCAATATAGAGAGCTGAGAGAAGCAGGACTGCAGAACACGGTGCAGTGGGGAATGGGAACAGGCATTTTGCTGAAGTCTCTCTCTGTTATTACTGAAATGTCAGGGACTGGTTTAATAAGCAGCACACACTTAGAAAGGAAAGGGGAAAAAAAAGCTAAATAAAGGAAAAGATCTGAATCAACAGTGACCTGGGGGAGTCAGGCCAATCCCAAAGGGATCCCTTGCCTCAGCTCTATATCTTTATATCCCTTTATGTCCTTTGGAGGCCTGTCAGCTAGCAAACTCAAAAGAGAAGTAATCTAACCAGAGTCTGTTTCTTGAGATTAAGTTTTCCTTAACAGAAAAGACAATTGCAATGCAAAATTGATATAAACCTGAGTTCTGTCACAAAGTGACACAATGCTCAACTCATGGTTTAGGAATAAGGGAGCACAGTTAGGATGGTGTCAAATTATCCATTTGTTCCCCCAATCAGTAGGTTAGAATAGGGGCTGGAGAAGACTTCAGCATGATTTTGAAAGACCTGAGTGAATTATGAGAATCTCCCTATGGTGCAACATGGGCTGCAGCACTGTCCAGAAACTTTTAAACATAGTTATTCATCTGATTTAGAAATGATTGGGCTGTTCTAGGTTTGCATYGCACTGGGGGTCAGCAAAGATAATCATAATAGCTTCTACTAGTTTTGAAAAACAGGATTCACCTACCAAAGTGCTTATCTCTCTGCTGGTTGCCTTATATAAGCTTGGCACATTACAGGGATACTCTGGAGAACATCTATACAATCTCAGAAGGATCCATCTCCATTGATTTTTTATTTAATAATAAAATGATTCAATCTGTAATTCACAGCTATTTCAGCAATTCTGTTCTCGTCCCACAAACCACACCAAAACAGAAAAGCAATTTTTTTTYCCCCCCAAAGCCTCCCCCAGCACTTTGTATTAGGATTTTCTTTCTAGAAAGAAGAAAGCAGTTCACTCTCTTCATCCTGACTTGGGTATTTTTACCTGCTGTTGGGCTTGGACCCAAATATTTTCTACCCTGCTAACTTTTGTTTTGTTAATTTCCTTTCCTGTCTCTCCTCTGATACTTATCATTTCGGCTGCACTTTATGTGCCATTTAAACCACGGTTCCTTATTTCATTTTTCTTTTATCAAGCGCATGTTAATTTCCTTTTCTCGTCCTCTGTGTCACCAGCTCTCCTTTTCTCCAGCAAAATCTTCAGGCCAAAAGTTAYGCCTTTGCTCACGAGCATTAGGATATTTTACAGAACTTTTTTTATTTTTTTTTCCCCCTTCAGACCTATCCGTCTTTATCTTTCACTGAACAACAGCACTGCAAACTGAGTGTGAGACAACACAGCTGAATGATTGATGCTCTCCAAGTCCTGAGTTTCTTTTCCTCGTTTATTCACACAGCCACCCTCCTGAGTTAAGGGTTTCGGTTGGTACCTGCCATGGTGACTAGAAAAACAAGGGTAAGCTGCCAAATCCAGCGACTGTTTTCTTGTTCTCATATTGCATTTCCTTATCGGTTGTGACAATGTGCCACAATTAATGATAGCAGAAATACCTATGTTTGATACCATATGCATCATACTTAGTGGTGATGGATTAGCAATCAAGAAAATTAATTCTGCCTTTACAAAGTAACATCTGAACTTTGAAGTTAGGAAAAAGCTTTATAGAGCAGTGCAGATAAAAAATTCTCCAGGAAATGGGATAGCCRTGTTTCCATTGTACCTACATAATTTGTTCTGGACTGATCCCAAACAGAAAGGTATATTTCCCAAGATAACACAAAGATCACTTATAAAAAATTGAATTTCACATATCCCTGTGATTCTCTGGCAACTCTTTAAATATGAAGGCAGTCCCAATGAGTAGGAACCTGAAAGCAGGTTCAGGACAATAGAGTCTGATGCCAGGAGCATGTCCAGATTTCCTGGATGACCTTGGATAAATAACTGCTGCTATTCCGAGACGTAGCTTTTCATCTTTAAAGTATATTCTCTCTTACTTTGTAAAGTAATTATGTGAGTAAAATCCATTAAGTGTGAGGCACTTCCATATCACAGTAATGAGAGCCAGACATGTACCTTGATTTATCTATCATAACAAAATAACAGAAAAAGCTAATGAATGAAAAAGGTATTCAGTCATCCAGTGCATCCTCCTTACTTCATAATCTGCTTTGTTTCTGATGAATCCCATAGAGGACTAAGATTCATAGAATTTCATGCAGAGTAACATACTGATTTATCTAGGCTCTGGCAATTACAGATCATTTACATTGCCGGAAAAGRTCAGAACAACTTAAGTTGTCACCCAACATCATGTTAAATACCTCTGTTTCTAGCTACCACAGCAGTCTTATCCATGTGGATTATAATAATGAAACCCTTGACCATTTTATGATCTCAAACCACCTCTGAAAGAGCAATAGCTGTCTTCCAGAGCTTGAGACCCCTTTGGTAGCTCATTATCCAGTCAAGATAGTGGTACTGATTCAGAAAACCAAATCTGTGCTTGCTGTGATGCAGCTGTCTTCCTTTTGGTGGTAGGGCTGGGATTACCTACCTTTAGACAAGTGCAAAGTAGATAGCTCCATCCCAAGCAGTCATTCCTGATTGCTTTTATACTTAATGAATTTAGATAGTAATCTTTGGGGCAAAACGTGTATTTGACCTATTTTTGAGATCTACTTCAGAAAGATGGATCTTAACTTGGACACCAATGACTATTAACTAGATCTCCTTTGGTTATAAATGCTGAGAGTTACTTCCTCAGATGATGATATTCACCTTGCAAGCATTTACCCCTGACAACATGAACCCCTGTTGTTGTATCTCTATTTACATGTCTCTAAAATGAGGGCAATAGCTTGCTTTATCGGGTGTAAATAGCTCGAAACACAAAACCACAAATAGGACAAATAAATTCACTGTGCAACATCTAATATTTCCTTAACATATACAGTATTTTTCAAATAACCTGAAGACGGTGTTCCTGTCAAAAGTTTTGGGAAGTGCCCAAGAGTGAATAGCGTGACAGGACACTGGTCAAAATGAGAAGAATGTTTTCCACAGAGAAAACAAGGAGGCTGAAGATAGAAGACCTAACAAGGGGATGTGATGCTTTGAAGACTAAGAGGTCATCTCTTTTCTTTCAGAGGTGTTTGGGAAAGCTATCACATGAAGATATAATGCCCTTAGCAAACGCTAACAGGGGAATTGGGGGCTTGAATTTTTCATGYGGTGCGACTTCGTGTATTTATTTATTTATTTTATAAAAAGTCTTAAAAATGTGTGGGCCTTTAATGATTAGGCTCACATCTTTTTCTTCTTTGTGGTCGTGTGAAAGTTCTGTTCATTTTCCCTTTCTGACATATTTATTTAGTCAGAGATTATTTTTAAATAGACAGATTATGGTGATTAGAAGTTTCTAAAGGAGTTCACATTCACCATAAATGCTGATAGTTTTAACCTACTGAAAGGTTGTTTATAGCAGTTTATTTTCGTAACTGTAGTCCATAAGTCTGGCTTTTAGAAACAGCGGGGCTGATAAACCATGAAAGAGCAATTTATGGAAGATCCTGTAACCTGAACTGTTGGAAAGAAGGGGAAGTAAAGAATTTTAAGAAATGACCACTATTGATCGCCTCATACAGTGGATGGCATTTTGCCTTCATCTTCAGGATAATTGGACTGGGGGATTACAAATCCATAGCAATAGAAGGCTTTCCTTACTAGRCAGTTAATGCACCATAAATCAGCTGGTAGGAATAGCTCCTATGTTGCAGTCTAAGTATGTTTTCATTCAGCTCATTTGCACTTCAAAGCTGAAGTCAATAATTCAGCTCCAAGTAGGTGCAATTGGGGGATATTTCCCTTTTGTAGAATATGAATACAAGCTGAGAAAATCTCTAAATTCATTTGCACAGGACATTACCGGTCAGAGTCTGCAACTCGGAGAAGCAGCCCAGCTTCCAGCTGAAGTCAAGAGGTGAGCCTCGTTGCTGCTCATAAATCCCTCAAGGTCGGTGTGTTGTGGCTAAGCAGCGTTTGCTCACTATTGGTGATCAATTGTTTTATTGCTTAAGAGGTAAGCATAGCCTTTGTTTTTTAAATGCTAAATAAGCAGTCCATCTTGTGTCTCATCTCTGAGGCTGGAGGCAGTTGCCTTGAGCCCAGTTTGTGTCACAGCCGTCACAGGGAGGTGGGAAGGTAGCTTTAGGAAAGCACGAATGAGCTCCTCACACCATATGTCAATGCCAGGTGAAGTTCAGCTAGATTTGGGATCAAGGAAATGCAGTCATCAAGGAAGGAAAAATATCTGAGGCTGATTCACTTTCTTTTTGCTCACCCAGCATCTCCCAGCGCAGTAACGATGAAGATCCTACATTCGTCTTTCCTTACCCACACAAGAAGATTACCTAGACTTGTGCAGTGCCTGAACAACATTACACTGCTGTACATTGCTCTGTTTTTTCCTACTTGCATTATATCTCAGAGTACACAGAAATATGTATGCTCTTCAGTGCAGCTTACGGCTTTGAATGAAGTGAATGTATAGACAGTTTTATCATTGTCATCTGGCTCTATTTTCTACTGTGCTAAGAAAATGGGATTGAATCTAGGCTGGGTGGAAATGGGCTGAAGTATCACTTGTAGCAGAAGACAAGATGAAATTTGTTCCTCTGTGCTGATGTTCTTCAAGACCGGAGTGRTTCCCAGTGTTGGGAGGGCGAGAGGGAAGGTGTGGAGAAAGGGACTCTTCTCCATATTTTATRGTTGGGAAATGAAAGCTCTTCAATCCAGACGCTGTATCTCTCCCACCGAGCCCGATTCTGCACTATTGCTTTCTGAAGCTCACTTCAGTAGTCACAGCTGGTATTGGAACATTGGTTTTCAATTATTTTATTTATTTCATTGCCTTTAAAACTTTTTCCAGGGGAGCTATAGCTCCCAGAGACAAGAATTCAAACTTTATGGCAATGAACTTGTTTTTCTTACCAACTGTATAAAGGACCTTTTCTGAACGATTCACTGACTCTCAAAAGAGCTACAGGTCACAGGTAGAAAACTTCTGTACTCAGCAATTACTCCAATAAGGAGATTCCAGGTTATATCAGAATGAAAATATCGTCTGTCTCGGGAAGCGTCCCCGAAGAAGCAAAAATGGAAAAGGAAAGGGGACAAATTTTCTGCTAGCGTAGCATCAGTGGGCTACTGGGCAGAGGGTCTTGCCTAATGGCTGTACAGGAAGAGGGTAACTATGGGTCAACATTTCAAGCTGGGCACAGAAAAAGAGGGAAGTCAAGCTTTGGGAAATAACAGAAAGAAGGTAGCAGAATTTGAATGTTATCCATCTTGATCCACAGAAGAAGCTAGTGCCTGTTGAAAAAACAGTTTCAATGCCATTGAGTTTGACAGGATATAGGCGGCGTGCTTAGATATCTCAGTGGAATCTGGTCTTGAAAAGAAACCCTGGGAAGAGTTTCAGGAGGCTGAGTGGGTAAGTAATACAATATATTATTAATGACATAAAAAGCATGAAAGGCAAGTCAGTCAGGTGCCAAAAGAAGCGCAGTATTTGTAGAAAAATAATCCAGCATCTACCAGAGATTGCTACATACCCCAAATCTTTGAAACTATTTTGCTACATGCATTTTTCAGTTGTGTGTCCTTCCACATAAGTTTGCATCATTCTAGGGACAACTCAGCAGACCTATTTTAAAGTGAATCTAGATTATATGAATATATAATAGTTTGGCTCAGTCTCCTCTCTGCATCATTTCCAGGTAGATACCAAATATAGCCTCAATTATTTAAATTATACTGGCCAAAACCGAACTAAGTTGAAGTAATTTTGAATTAAAACAGTGTAAAAATGTCAAGGAACATTATCTCCAAAAAACCTATCTATTTTATTTTCAGTACTGAAATTATGTGCCCGTGATTTCCTGTTCAATTGAACTAGTCTCCACAGGTATCAGTACTAGAATTTCTACTTCATTCAGTAAGCAAAAAACCATTCTTTTAATCGAATCCCTTTTTGATAGAGAGGTCTACATCAAAAAAATCTATTTCCTATGTACAAACTRTTTGAAAATAGCACCCAGACTGACTGCTTCATCACAGTCCCTGTGAAAGTGAAGGTTCAACCAGTCTGGTAATCTTTTTGCCAGGTGCTGTGTCAGGGGTCATTTTTTTTGAAACAAAACAAACGTAATGCTGCTTTAAATGCAAATCTAGGAGCCTCAGATACTAAAATACATCATGAGTAACACTTCACTGCTCATGAGGCATTTTGTCCAATGGTACTGTGATAAAGCTTGGAGGGAGGGACAGAATAAATTTAGGGCAGCTGGCAGATTATTAGTGATTTAGATGAGAATTCAACCCCCTGAAGTGTCTTTTTACTAATCTTAACCACCCACCCTCAGCCTATCGCTGTGGAAAGATGATGGGGCAACGCATTCRTCTGCTGACCACTGCTGCTCCCCTYGGGCTGCACCAYGCGGGGTCCGAGGGGGCTCCAGGTGCCAGGARACCCATCTCCTGCCCCAGCACACTTTCATTCAAAAGGGTCAGCGCCCCGCAGCGGTTACGGGCCGAGTTGTGCCAGGTTGCAGATAACCATCAGCTTTCCAGAAATTACGCAGGCATCAGCTTTATGAGAGTGTGAGAAACTGCGCTGTAGAGTGTGTAGGGGATATAATTAATCTTCTCAGCTCCTCTAGGGCTTAGATGAGTTTTCTGGTCCTGTTCAYGTGTGGGGACAAGTTTAGTGAATGAAAAAGCAATCCAGATCCGAGCGTATGTGTGTCTTTCCTAGCCCTCTGCTACACATTTTGGTTATGGCACACAGTTGATAAGATTTGTATGTCTTTTCCAATGGAGCTGCAATGAGTATGAAGAAAAATAAACACATATATAATTATAGTAGTAATGGARGTTATTTCCTTCAGATAGATCTTTTAAATTTAAACTCAGACAATTCAGATTCACTAACTGCCTGAATTCTGCATTATTTAATAGGCAGTTTTGCTCTAGTAGGGTCCTAATTGGAATGACCTAGTACAGAAGAGATAAACATATTGCCTCACTTAGAAAATGGATCATTTAGTTTCCATTTATTTATTTATTTATTTATTTATTTATTTATTTTTAAGCAAGGAAGTCCTGATTTGCTTTAGCACTGTACAAACAAGTTATACTGATAACTGTGTGGGACACAGGTATTGTTATAAGTATACATGTGGACATCATCCCAGTTTCTCTGCACAAGAGTATAGACCAATATTTTCTAGCCTATTGGACATACATTAAACATTAYGTTACAACCGAAAAGTTCCTGACCTTGGAGAACATACCTTTGATATACCTTGAAGCATGAAGGAGCACTTTGAATTAGAATTTGTTAGAATCCAAAATCAGTTATATAGATATATTCGTGATTTTTTTTTTTTTCTGGATCTAAGAAAACTTCTTACCTTTTATGGAGCCCTATATTTGTTTGCTTCATTCTCCTCTTTTTTGTATATGTTTTGCTTCTGCATGGACTACATCTCGCATGAGCTCTCACAGCTTTCTTTTTAGAGTGTTATCGTGTGTACTGTAGATGCCACAGTGTTATAGGATGCCACTTTAAATTATAGACTGTGTTCTGTCCAAGTCTCAAATTTGAGGATTCCCACAACTTCTGACTGACAAAGATATTCTTTCCAACATTCTACTATGATTTTCCATTTCTTTGCTATAAACACTCATCATCAGTCTGTCTGCTTTTTATTCTAATTATGGCTCCTCCCTTTGCCGTTAACAAACTTCAGATATTAAAAATATCTGATCAGACCTCATACTATCAAGCTTTCAGTCAATGTCTACTGACGGAGTTCTGCTTCCTTCATTAAATCCCACTGAAGTCACTTAGAGGTGGTTTAATGGAGGTATAGTCCACTATTTGTGAACTTCAGTAGCCTTTGAGAAAGTCCATAAATATCTCTTTAAAGTCATTTCTTCCTGTCACCTTATTAGAACAGTTTGAATACACATATATTCTGATTTTATAAATAAGGTTTTAAAATATTCCTCTTCTATTACTAAGGCACACATAACTATTAATTAGTTATAGGTACAGCTGTACTAAGATGGCCTGAATTACATTGCAGCTATTTTGTCTGAATCCAAAATCTTTAAAATTGTCATTTGATCAACTGGATCCAGAATGAGTGGGAAGGAAGAACTGTTCAAGAAAATGACTGGAAAGCAATCTTTGCTTTTCACCGAGACATCTTTAATGCAAAAATTCAATATTTTATTCAATTTTTTTTCTTTTGAAAATGGTGCTGGGATTTGAAAGCTAGGTTTTAGAAAGCAGAAATATATATTTGGGAAGAGTTCTACTCCTTTGTTCCTACTCACCTTCTAGAGCACACACACCTTTTAAAATCTCATTTTATTCATCCAGAATTAAAAAAAAAAAAAGTACAACTATTAGATATCTCTAAAATAAGCAATAAAATCATTATGCCAGGACTCACTGATGGGTACTTGCAGATAATGAAGACAAGTTAAAGGGGTAATAGAGTGCAGRGTCTGACATACTAGCCTCCRAGTCAGGAAACTTGGCTTCTTGGCTGGACTCTGTTACTGATCTACTCTGACCTTGCTTAAGTCACTGTGGCTCTATTTCATCTCCCACATTTTATCCAGTTTGGTTATAAATTCACTGGCATAGTAACTATTTATCCATGTAGAAGGGGGCCCAGCAAGGCTCTGGACTTGGATAAGGYTACTAGATACTGTTGTAATAACCCATTACTCCTCTGAGGTCAGACTGGTTGATCTCATGGACCTTCCTGGCCATAAACTCAATGGATAATGATGACTTCATAACAATCAGTACTGGTTTGCAAATGATTKGTAAGGAATAAAAGAGACTTAAATTCACAGCAAATGTTATCTGCATAAAATGATGTGACCAGCACTACCCAGATCATTTTTATTGCTCGTCTCTCCAGTGTACTGATGGGATCATTATATTTGCAAAACTGTTGCTGGCATTTCCCTTTGCTATCTCTGACAAGCTCTTTTGTGTCAATGCCACTGCTTTTCAGGGATGCACAACCAGTGTTTCCTTTTGTAGCTAGCATGTTTCTAACGCACTCTTTGATGTATCCAGTGATAGTGTCATATATACTGACACATCATACCACTTCAGTAGTGGAAGCTATGTCTGTCTTAAAGTTTTGTCCAAAGCTTTTGACATTCCCCCTCCCARTGGTGTTCTCGGATTCTTTTTTCTTTCAGTGTTTCCCGTAGTAGTTGCATTTAGTGTGGGTATTTTTTTGTCTTCTTCTTCTTTTTTTTTTAAAGACATTAATTTGATGCTATGTTTGTACGCCACAGGCGAAGTAGTGTGATCTTGTGGCTCAATCACCAGAGGAGCAGTCTGGCTGCCTCCTAGAACTGGATCCCCATCCAAGCAACTGACTCACAGGGTGAAGAAAGACATTTGGAGACTAGTTTTTAAAGACGTTGAGCAGTGCCTATTAAAAGCAATGCACTTGGTTTTCAGTATCACTATAAATTCAGGAGCAATCCTTCCCATGATCTGTTTCAGGACCTGCAAAATTGTTCCAATAATACCAGTTGCTTAAATGCCTCGGGCAAAGAGGTGAAGTCATATAACATTTTCCTCAAAAAAAAAAAAAAAAAAAAAAAGGAAAAGAAATCCTCGGAGAAAGAAGATTAAACACACAAAAAGATTACATATGCATGATGAATACAAGACAGTTATCTCTGCCAGATTTGCCTTGTATTGGGAGCTTCTGTAAACCAGGAATCAAGTTTCACTGCTGGTTTTGCTTTATCAGAGAAGGTTAAACATGTTTTGGATCAATGTTTTACCGAAAATGGGGTGTAAAAGAAGTAGAGGATGAGGAAAAGAGAAGGTGAAATGGTGATTGTCCAAAAACAGAGTTCAGTTCTCTGCTCTTTCACTGATACCTTGTGTGGCTGTGGAGCAGATCATTTACTATTTCTGCGTTTCCAGGATTGCTAGTGTTTCACTGGGGTGGTGCTGAGCTGTGGCCCATGAGGAGCCGCAGGGGCATGGAGAGCCCATGGGTCCTGCTGCGGAGGAGGTCGGGTCCCTGAGCCAAAGGAGAAACCTGTGCTGTAGCCGGTCCCTGGCTGCAGAGATGTCTACGGCTCTTCACAGATATCCCACCAGGTTTCACATGCTGGGGGATCAAAAAGCAGAGATGTTTGCTCCTACAGTGTGTCAATAACAGTGTTTTTGTGTGCTGTGAAAAGCTGGGGAGAACTGAAGGTTCTGGCAATCACTGTTCCAGTGTAGGGGTGAAGGATGTTCTGGGTCTGTTGGAAGGTTACTTAGAGAGAGGCCATTTCATGCTGCTCAAAAGCATAATGATGCAGTAAAAGGTATGCTTGTAGTCACATACACACTGGCAACACAGCACAGAGCGTGCAAAACTAGCCACCAGAGCTGACCGTAACTGGGGGCAAACCTTGCTGTTTCAGCAGCTGAGGGAATGGACCTATTAGCTCAGGTTCGGTGTTGCGCTAAGGCTGCTTTTAGGACACTGCTTCATAGGTGCGGGTTGCACCAGGCACCTGCGTCAAGCTGAGCAGGCACCTTTGCATCACGCTCCCCCCCTGCGTGAGGGAGACATGTCTCAGAAAACTGCTTCCCCGAAAGGTCTGCGCTGTCATTAGAAAGCTGCCCCCCGGCTCTGCTGGAACGTGGTCCTAACTGCTCGCGTCACTCTCTGCTAAGCATCCCTCTGTGCGCCTGAACCACAAACTATGTGAGTTAGTTACAGTTCCTGATTGCGGTAATTGGTTCTTATTTCAGGCTATAAAGACTTGTGCTATTTTGCTTTCAATAGACCATCCTGATTTAAATCTAGTGTCACCCAAAATAGCAGACAGACACCAGCAGTACAAGGGGATATATCAGAGCAATCTGAAGGTTACTCTAAATTTGYGCAAACACTGGTCACTTCTCCGCACTACCCCGGGACTTCGGGGGTCTGTCCTATTAACCCGGCTCCAGACATGGAATGGCGCAACTGATAGTTATGCTCTGTATTTAGAAACAATCCTGCTTGTGTAATTTCTGCCGCTTTTCCCTCTCGTCCTTTTATCGTTCGCAGCATTTGCATGAAGACAGGATCTTCATTTCCGAGGAGTCCATCTGCTCTGGCTGCTCATTCTCTTCCTGAAGTTATAAGCCTCTATTTGCAACATCATAATCCTCTCGCCACAGCAACCCRCCGTGAGGTCGCAAGTGGAGGATTGTGACTTCAGGTGGGGAAATGAGCAGCAGGAGCAGATGAACTGTTAAGAAGCCGAGATCCCATTTTCATTGCAAATGTCCTTTGCATTAAAGAATGAGGCTAGGAAAAGGCAGCCAAGGGAGGACACYGAAGCAGAGAACCGTGCACACAGAAAGCATATTCAAATGCTTTAAACAGTTGCATACGGTGAACTAGCTCTTGGAAGAGCAATATCTTCAGATGTRAAACAATTAGCTTCTTCCAATCATGCTGAGCATCGTGGATGGAAGAAAAAAAAAACCTTCCCCAGAAGCCCTCACCTCTTTCCTCTTTTCCTCTTTCTGTTTTTCTCTTTTTCTTTTTCTCTTTTTCCCTTTTCTTTTTTCTTTTCATTGGCAGCCCTAGAGAATGAAATCCCCCCTTTTATTTGTTGAAGCAATTGCACTGTAGGCAGCAGGAGCCCAAGCGCTTCATTCACTATCATGCCAATAACCTTCCCCTGGGATCTGGAAAGACCACTTTTTGGCACTGAGAAATACCACACCGCCAGTTTCCTCCAGGGGATCAAACAAGAACTGATGCTTAATGAGTGAACGTGAAAGACCATGAGTAAAGACCACCTCTGTGAATGGCACAGCATCCTAACTCACCAGATAATCATGAGTTATTAGGCCATGCTATGATCAGGCCTCTGCTTGTTCATTTTCTGTTATTTTTTTATCCATTTTTTTGTAAATGGAAATTGTTTTCCTGTGTGGGAAGAATAGCTCAGAATAGGGTTTTCAGAACTTTTGAATAGTTTAAATATGAAATACGTGGGAACTAGGCATCCAATATTCAGGAACAAAGTTTGTCTGCCTGGCTTCTTTTGCAATCTGCAGGCTCCATCCTGATCTAAGCAGCACAGGTCTAAACCCAGCACAACTTTACTTTGGTGAAMTCACTTCAGACTTACCCTGGTACATCTTTTATCCAATTGCAGCCCTTCCATTTAGAGTAAGAAATCTGCCGTCAGGGAGGAGGCGGGTATCCCGCACATGAAGGAGTCCCTCACAGACAACAACATTTGTGCACACACACACGTGCACGCTCAAATGGCAAGTCCATTAGATTTAAAACAGTTGGACAGGAGCCCAAAACCACTCTAACAGTAAGGTCAGAGCTTAACTGCGTTTCCACTTTACTACTCAAGGGCAAGGGAAGTTGATACACGAGATGCAAGCACCATAAAACGTCCACTGGGATGGTTTGTTCATCACGTCCTGCCACGAGCCGGGCACGTTTGCATTGGATGGTCTGGAGGAGGGGAGGCGAGGGCTTGCAAGGGGGATGCTGCATTGGGAAGCGGCCGGGCTTGTTTTGACCTGAAAACGAGGGGGAGGAGTGGCCCGGAGAACGTCTGACATTTTTTTCCCTGACTCTTTCGAATACAAGATGCATTACCTCTGACGAAAAGTCACCCTGCCTCCGTGAGTCCTGCCACGCTCCTTGATGGGAGAAGGTGACATGGCTGTTTGACATTCAGGGCTACAAGGTTGCCGGGCTGTAATCTCTAGTTAAAATTGAATCTTGCACATTGCACCCTGCCAGCACAGCTAGACTCCTGATAATTATTTGGATGCCACTGTATTTGGATTTTATTTTCTCAGTCAAGAGAAGGGTTAGCTGGATTTATAGTTCAACACTGGATTCAGATTAGAGGAGGATAGATTTTCTTTTTAATGCTTAATGTGGCAGAGCCAAATAAATCTGATTTTTTTTTTTTGTGCGTGTGTGTCTGTGCATGTAAGAAAAAAACTCCTGAAAAAAGGGGGAAGGGGAAATTTTATTCCAACATGCTTTTCAAGAACCCACCAGAACTGAGGAAAAGATGGGTTTTTTTTTGTTGCATCTATTGTTAACTTGTTTTTTCCCATGATATAAGGACCAGGGAAGAGCTGTATGGATGCCACACTCTGTAACGACATAAGTAACAGGAAGATTTCAGACAGAAGGGAGGGAAGGTCAAATTCACTTAAGCAAACAGCCAAGGCAACGAAATGGATTTAAACTTTACATTAAGACCTGATATGTTATTGTGTTGTAGGTTATTGCCATTTAATGATGTTTTTTCTATATTTATGGTAAAAAGGAAAACTATCAAATGGAAGATATGTCTGATTAACTCCTTAGGTGCCACACTGTTATACACTGTTCCAGCAATGTATCTGTAAAGTATGAGAAAGGAAAACCTTGGATCCAAGCCACTTGTATTAATCACTAGGGCAGATGATGATCCTGCCATCAGATTTTTTTCTGATAATATAAGCCTATTCAACTTATAAGGGACAATGAGTGTCTGAATCTTAGAGAACTACAGGCAGAGAGGGTCTAAGTGATGTAGTAGGGTGTTAAAATCATGTTCAAGGGAAGGGAGGCACTATGAGCCTTGGTGGTTTATTTGTCATCTTGTATTTGGCCTAGTATTAGTATCTCAGACTTAATAATGGTCCCTGTGAAGGTGGAATCCGCATTTGTTCAAGTGGCAGATAATGAATGCTGGTTTTGGAGTACAACTTTACAAATACGCTAGTAAAGGCAATGCTCCAATGTGTGCATGTTTGGAAGCTTGCAATGATGGCAATATACATTGAACAGCAGGAAGTGTGGAGCTTAAAGGACAGCCTGAAGTCCTAGAGGCATCCGCAAAGGTAGATGTGATCCCTTTATACCACTCTAAAGAATTAAAGAAGAAATAAAGGAAGGAGAAATAACTCATTAAAGAAGCCACTGTGCAAAGGGCTCCACTTTCAGTGGAAAGTGTCCACTTAGTAGGCTTGTAACAGCCCTAGCTCCCAGCACGAGGATGTTCCAGGAAATGGGGAAGCAAGGAGGTGGTGGTGAGGATAGACTGCCATTCAGCTTTTCTTTCTGCCCCAAGGCTTCTAAGAGCCAAAAGAAAGAAATATAGAAAAACCCAAAGTGGTGTGAAGTCCCCTGAAGACTCTAAATAATAATAACTCCAAACATAATGGGTACCAAAGCTCCCTCTTTTCCTCTTCCTGTGGTCCATGAAGAAATGGTGAAGCTCAGAACTGCAGTTCTCATGTCATACCTCAGCAAGCAACATATGTGGTAGGTAAGCACTTCCCTAGAAGATGTTCCCCTGTAAGTTGCACCCTTGCAGTAAAGAAACTTGCATGATTTTTTCTTATTTTTTTTTTAATTTCAGAAAAAAAGAATGAATTTCTCTTTTCTTCCCATCCTAAAATTTGCCTTGTACTGGAATATACATCTGATAAATTTGAAAATAAAAATGAAAATACGAAAAAAACCTCTTTCATGGATCCAAGAAAATATGCCTGCTTATTGATCCCTGCAAAGAGATCCCAAGTCATTGGAAAAAACTCCCTCCCAATTATCTGGCAATGCCACCAGCAAGGTGGCCTTTCCAAGAAAGGTTGTCATTGCTGTGTCAGTAGAAGCGTCTTCATTTTTTCTGATATATGTATAGCACTTAAATTAGTATTGACAGTGACATTTGAAATGCTGTATCTCTTTTCCTCAGCTGGCACTGTGCTGGCAGTTCTTCCTGTGGATAGTTTTGCAGCAAACTGTTGAAAGAGCTGTAAACTTTCTTTCTTTCTTCTTCTTCTTCTTCTTCTTCTTCTTCTTTTTAAATGCAGAGTTCACAAGACGCACACATACACACACGCACACATACATATCTTTCTTTATTATGAAACTAGTCCTCTCACTCACAGAACAGCGAGTTACCAAAATCAACATAACCTGAGCTGCAAAGCAAAATTAGCAGGTCGTTTTCTTCTGCCTCATAAAGGGCTTTTGTTATGTGAAAAATTCTTCCACAAAATAACTGATTTCTTCTTTCTGTACTGTCTGTTCAATAAGTGTATGCGGATATCAGGACATGGTTGAAGGATGTACACCCAACTAACTGTACACGCATCCCTTCTGGTTTTGTGCAGAAGGCGCTTCCTACACAAAAGCAAAGTAGTCCATCATGTTCAGAATTACTGCCTGAAATCTCAGACTGTTCCACTGATGGGAACAGAAGGCTAATTTTTAGAAGATATGAAAACATGAAAATAAGCACCTGAAGGTGCTTTAGAAATGTACCTTAAAGAGTTAGGCTCCTAATTCCACTTGCTTTCCAAAAGTGGTTAGGTGCTTCTGTAAATCCTGTTAGGTGCCTCCCTGCACCTTTGGAACCTAAATGCAAGCATAAATCTAACTGTCAAGCCCTACTTCTAATGGGAAGCTGGAAAGCTGTCTTTTCTGTTGTACAGTTACTTCCATTCTAAACCATGGCGGGAAAAAAGGGTCCTTAAATCTGTTACTCATACAGATTAATCACAGTCCAGGTTGTAGGTCAGACTTGGGTAATACTTTAAGGAAAAATGATGATTTTTGTTGGGAGAGAGAAAAAAAAAAGAAAGAAAATTGCAATGCAATATTTTTCCAAGTTAAGTGACTAGCCTATCTGTAAATGTAAAGGTAGCCTATCTGTAAATCTGTCTATCCATCCACATCTTCACAATCACTTTTGAACTGCCCAATGTAGCAATTACAAAATATTGAATTCTTACAGTTTTTATGAAAATAGCTAGATAGTAAAAGGAGTGAGGGTGCATTATTTACCCCTCTGAGGGAAAAGCAGCCACATGAACTCCCCTTTTACGAGATGTGAGAATATCAGTGCTGAAATCCATATTTTATTAATGTCCCATATTCAGGAAAATCTACAGTCGGAGCAGGCAGGCTGCTGCTAGAAAGCCCACCAGCATGACGCAAAGCTGTAGGAAACCAGGTGTCACGTGCTCCATCACCAGGGAGGGATGCGGTTATGAGTTTTGAGGTCGTTGAGGATTATTGCCAGATGTTTTCAGAGGAACAGAGCAGACAGGACAGTCAGAATCAACGTGCTTTGCCCTGTGGCCCTGCTGCTTACTTCAAGGAGGTCCTGCGAGGTGTACTTTTGAGCAGTACCATTTAAGATAACATGCATACTTGGCATACAACATTGTCTTTCATGACTGCCAGAGCAAATATGCAGCATGACTGTGTCCATATCCATCAGCTTTCCACGTTCATTCTCTGGACATGATCCTAAGCCCACTGATGGCATTGAAGAAGCCTTGTTTGGTACCCAGCTTATCTGCCAAGGAAAGTGGGGTCTTTCTTAATGGTAGGCACATATCCAGCTTGATTTTCAAAGGGAGCTGGACAGACCTTTTACAAAATCCCTCTCCATGCCACCAACTAGGCAGAAGACTTTTCAAAGTGTTCTTGGTTTAATTAGCATTCAGTGAAGTGTATTGATGGCTCTTAATCTATTCCTCTGAAATATTTTGATTCTGAAATCATTATGGCTGTGAGTCAGGGTAAATACGGCACCTAACTTTACTCCCAGGTGGGTAAACTGCAAACCATGGCATATCTGGAAGAGGTTTTGTTGTTATTGTTGTTCTTTTCATATGCGGCTCAGTGTGCCTTTGAAGAACATCAATAGTTTTCTTTGAATCTAGACCAGCAGTGCTAAAATACTCAATAGATGATTGAACAGAATGGGTTGTAGGGAAAGGTTTGTCAGGAGCAGCCTCAAGCAAAATACAAAGATTACACCAATAGATTTCAATAGATTTCCTCTATCCTCCTCTAAGACTCCTCTAAACTTTGGGGGGTCTTGCATATGAGTGCGAATTTGAGTCATCTGTTTATCTCATGAATATGACAAGAAAAATCAACCACCACAAGTATGCTCCCTTTTTTCCCGAGTTTTTCAAAATTTGATCTTCCAAAGATTCTCTCATTCTGGCTGGGAACTGTCAGATTCAGAGCTTGTCATTTCAAGTCTGTTTAAATTTTCTTATCTTACGTTATCGTCAGTAATCTTTATACAAACACACACAAAACAAAAACAATTCACACATGCACAGACACATCCAAAGTACTTATCTTTATTTGCTGATCAGAAAAGGGTTTAACAAAAGAGGAAAAACAACCCCCCAAACGAGCCTCCTTTCCACCTCCTCCTGTTTTAACATATTGGGGAAACAAAAGCTTTTCTGACCTGACAGGACTCTTCACTTGTCTTGAAAAGGATTTTTTTTTCAGACTGTTCTACTTAAGCTCCTTTTTAGTTATTTGCAACTTCACAATCCCATTCACAAACTGTTGCCATGGTAAATAATTATATCACAGATGAATTGTGTATGCTCCCACTTCATGGCTGGAAGAGAAATTGTAAAAAGAAAGGTGAGAATGAGAGAGAGAGAGAGGGGGGGAAAAAAATCAAAATCCTTTAAAATTACAGGGGAGAGAGTTGAGAAATGATTGCCTCCTCGTTAACATAATTAACTCCATGAATTATAAATTGGTATTAGAACTTCTGACAAAAGGAGTAATTATATTTACTCATGTAAAATTAAACAATACCAAAAAAAATTAATGGGATTCACCAGAAGCTCTGTTAATATTATCATAAAATTCAGAGATCCAAATAGCTTAGATTCAGAAGTGATTTAAGCAGCATAAACGTCAGTGCTTCCTAGATTTGGGTAGAGAGTGAACATGTTTCCTCAGTGGTTTATAATCAAACTGTGACAAAAAGCACATAAAACAGCTCATTCTTCAGAAAAGGGAGTACAAATATACAAAGACAGCTGCATCCTTCCTAAACAGGAACAGCTCTTAGGTAACTTTGTTTTTGCAGGATTTTTGCACACAGACACGAAAACTCATACGCACGTACACAGACACTTCTCATGGGAATAACAAATTCTGCAGCCGATCCCTGAACTAGCCCTGGGACAACAAGGACAATGTCATAACTATAAGACAGGAGGAAATTTAAGCCACTGGTCTGTCTTCAACATCACCACTCCCATTTGTATATATATTTCTTTCTGTATAATCTGCATCGACCTCATGAAGAGGATCCTTCTTGCTTAAACTTGGATGCATAAAACTTAGGGGTTAGTCTGACATAGCCAGGTTTCTTCTAGAATCAGCATAGAGAGATAGATGGCTCAAAACGGCAATTTGACCCATCTGAAGACACAAGTCTGTAGTAAGTGGGAATGATGGTCTTATGGAAATGCCCTCTCTCCTTTCCTCTCAGTTCAAAGGGTATCTGATTTAAAAGGCCATGGGATGTCTGCGACCCTTCCTTTTTCCTTTTTCATTTCCAAGCTTCTATCAGATCTTCCTACTTTTTCTTTGTATTGCAAATATCCAACAGCACCTTGAAGCCTTAAACTCCTAGCCTACATTACAGTACTGTAATGCTTCATGTTTGCAAGCTGTTGTTGTTGTTGTTGTTGTTGTTGTTGTTATTATTATTATTATTATTTCATTGGTGCCCTTACTTCTTTCCCAGCAGGAAGCACTCATGCAGTGCTACGTGTATCATGATGTGTCACTGATGAGGTTTCAACCCTAGGTCTATAAAGCAGTAACAGGAAATTTGGAGCTAAAGAAGTCAGACCGTTGATCAATAGCCTGCAGGACTAGCTCTTTGTAAGTGGAGTAACTGGCAGAGACAGTGCAAAGTGCTAGTATTAAGGGAGTTCCTTATTTTTCCCCAACTCACACACTAACAAGGCACCCATAGTCTCCTTACCTTGTAAACGCAGGTAGATATTTTCAGCCTCAGAGTAATGATCAGCTTTGAAATCCCCCCAATAAATTGCACTGGGGGGCTGCATTTAAACTGTCAATGGGTTTTTGTATCCTATATGAATCCCTCTTCCCTCACCCTGATCAGAGACAGAAAAGAGCAGTCGTTTTGCCCAAGGCTTATCTGCGTTTATTTTTTCACCCAAGGCATTAATTTCAATTTTCGTATTTCTACACTATTTTTTTCCTGCTCTCTCTTTCTCTCTCTCTCAACTTTGTATATGCCAAAAGCCTTACCTGCCAACTGTTGGGAAAAAAATGTGATTTCTATTGAATAGTGCACTTTGGAATGAAAGAAAACATTGTATAAACGAGGCTGAGGAACTCATTCACCTATGCCTATATTACTGTGAAATCAATTATGCAGGGCTCTTTCGAAAGTTACTGATTGTAGCAAATTGAACGGCCTCCATTTCAGCATAATTTGGAGAGGTTGATGTAATCAGAGACCTTACACCATGGTGAGATACAAGATTCGTGATATTCAGATGGGAAAAAGGCTACAATGGTTAAGCTTATTCTGTACTCTCCGCTTACCGGCTGTAATGCTTTCATAAGTACAAATGAAATTGTTTTGATGAAGGCGGAGAYGGTTCTAAGGGACAGGAAAAGGGGAGAGAAAGAGAGAGAAGAGGGGAAAAAAAAAAGAAACTATATCAGGTTGTTTGAAATCAAGGTACTGTACTGTTAAGCGAGGCAGCAGCGGAATCTAATCCTGAACATAATTGGTTGCAAATGAAACACTTTAATATCAAATCTTGAGTTGTGCCCTGGAGCTGCAGTTCAGGTTTGCACGAGCTACATGTAAGTGGAGGTAAAATGTGCCATTTTTTTTTTCCTTTGCAAATGTACCTTCTATTTCAGCCTGTTGGAAATTTGTGGGGCAAAATAATTGCTCTTCAGCTTATATGCAAGGATATTCTGCCCTGAGAAGTTTTGTCCTCTTAAAAATAATAAAAACGAATAATAAAAAACCCTCAAGAACAACAAAAATAACCAAGCTCCCAACAAAATCTGTCTCATAATGTCAGCCTGTGGCTCAGTGTTCTGTGATGTGTGGATGTTTATTAAACCTATGGTGATACTAGATAATGACATTTTATTTGTACTGACAATCTTTTGGATAAGTGTCACACTAAACTTAACAGATGGAAGCAGCTGAAAGTAAAGTTGTCTGGAGAAGAGAAGAAGGAATATTAGCACTTTGGCTCTTAATTTCTCCAATCACTGGAAAACCTCACATTCCAAACCCAATCTGGAGTTGAATTTCACAATTTAGAGTTGTCTCTCCCTTGAAATGAAAGAATATTTCTGGAGGAAAAAAAAAAAGAAAGATAGTTCTGGGAGTAGAGTCTGGAGTGAACAGCTCAAATCACTTCCTCCTGTGTCCAAGTCACTTGGGCCAGGACCCCTCAAAGCCTGTTGCCACTAAAAGGAGTTGGTCTCTGCCTCTGCTCTCCCAGTCTCTAAATTATAAATAAGAAAACTTTCTTTGTCTGGAGTAACTATTTACATTTTAAGTTTTCTAGAGGTAGGAATTACTCCTTAAAATATCCATGCAAAGTATCAAGCACACAGTGACATATCCTTATTCTCGTTGCTCAGTTATCTGCAATGAAGGTATTCATTAACGAGACTCATTTCTAGACTTCACCTTCCATTAGTGTAAGCTTTGGATTATCCTGACAATAAAAAATATTTTAAACCCCCGAAATAACTTTAGAAATAAAATACACCTATAACTAGAACAGAATTTGAACTAAAAATGCAGAGAGCAAGACTTTTATTCTCAGCTGCAGTGGGGATTTTGAGGAGCAAAACGATACAGTTGTACAGAGGTAGGAGAGGTAGGTCAGTCCTTGGGAGAAGCAGACAGATGCTCAGAAATATTAATTCAGGTGAGAAGATTCTAGAGAGAGTGAGAAAATCAGGTGAAAGGATTGCTAAGAATGACTTGTGAATAGGAAAGTTCAATTTTATGCCTGGCTTTACCTATTGGACCTAACAACAGATAGTCACTGCATTGTCTAAACAGCGTGGACATTTGGCCCCGGGTCTCTGCTGACTTTAGTTCCCAAACATCTCTTTGAACACATAACCCCACGTGTGAATTAACACAGTACAGTTCATGTCCAGCTATGTCTCACTTCTTAATTAATGGGATCACATAGACATCACTGAGTTGTGGATTCTCACAAGATTTTTTTTTGTCGTATCACTATTTTCTTTAAAGTTTAAACAGACCTAATTTAAGCTACTTTAAATGTACTATTTACTATGTAAATAGTAGATTCAGTTTTGATATCTCAGCACTATGTGTGTGTGTGGGGGGAGATAAAGCAGAAATAACAAAAATTATAATAATTATAAGAATAATCATAAATTTCAGGAAATGGCAACAAATATGATCGAAAATGGTGAAGAGTTTCACAAGAGGGGAGATTAAAAAGATAACACCAATGAGTTAAAATGAAAAATTAATGAAAAGCCAGATGACAGAACTGAGTGGAAGAATGTATATTACAGAGAAAACATATTAGAAGTCTAGTCATACCATTTTTCTTTTTTTTTATTTTCTTCTATCCTTAGAAAATGCTGCTTCATTAAAACAAAATTATTCAAAGGAAACAATGTGATTCAATTACTTTAAGCCAGAAATGTTTGTGTTAGGGAATTTCTTCACCAAAATAAAATGTTTAAAAGTTTCCAAATTACTGCGGTTACTTCAGTTTTTCAAGCTTAATATAATTTGAGTAAAGAAAGCAGTAAAATTGTCATACAGCATGTTCCAGTGCTAACTTAAGAACACATTTCAGTTTACTCAAACCTAATTTATTCATTTATTTGACTTCCAGTGTTTGAAAAGATATAGAATTTCTGCTTTCTTCCTAAATGATGCTCATTTATAAGAAAAATATAAACAAACACACAAAATGAACTACAAATATCCCTAAGAAATTTTAATCTTTTTAAATGATATCTGGGACTGGAAACCTTCATTTCACACACTTCATATTTCTTCAGAAATTCTTACTGGAATCAGTTCATGCAGACTTCTTTCTAGGGATTTTTAGACTTTTTCCCTGCATAACAACTTTAGCCTGTGTTATAGGTGGTTGGGTTGCTTTCCCACACATGAAAAATTAAGACGTTTGGATTGCACATATTTAGTACCTTGACGGATAAATTTCATACAAAAAACAGAATAAAGCATGAAAACATTTTTGATTCTTGACTGAGGTTATACATAGGGCTACTATGATATCGGGCTGATAGTGTGTCTGACACAAAGGACCCATAGCTTCATTTCTAGTCTTAATATACCATATGTAGCAACCGGAAGACTAAATCTATTGTATACCCAGACCATTTACGATTACTTTTAGAAAATTATAGACACGCTACTCCCGATAGGTGATTCTTGGAAACTGTTGCAGTCCTGTGGGTGAAGTCCCTGAAAGAAGCCTCTGCCTCACTTTATGTAAACTGGCAGCTTGCTGCCACAACAGCTTCTCTGTGCCATTAAAGAAAGTAGATTACAAGTAATATAGACTTCATTCAAATGTAGAATACCCAGAGAAGTACCTGAAGCAAACTTTTAAGTTTCTAAAGACATTTAGCTTTGAAATTGTTTTATTCTACTGCAGATCTGAAAAAGTATTTGCATGCCCAAAAGATGATGTACTACACAGGTTGTTCAAATAATAGATATTGCCTCTTCCTACAAACATTGCTTTGCCTCAGCTCCTGAAGGTCATCTCTCTCCTCAGCTGTCTTGTTGTGTCCTTAGCTAAATTCCTCTCCAAACTTCCCCAAATACAATCTGCTTTATTTTGCCCTACTTCTCCAACTTAGCTCTCAGTCCGTATTGCGTGTGAGGAAAAAAGAAAAAGAAAAGGTTACAGCTTAACTCAGCAGTTACATACAATAAATAGAATTGAATGGCAGCTGGACTCTGAACCATTTACAATATATAATTCCTATTAGTTTTTTCAGCCCATAAACCTGCAGTACTCCACATAGTTGATAAGTGGGGAAACAGCTAAAACCCGTATCCCTATTGGCAGAAAGATTTCTTGGAAACGGTTTCTCATTTGCTTGAATTGCCCTCTGTTGTTAATACGAAAGAAGATGGGGGCAGAGGGGAGGAAAGGACAAAAAAACTACTGATAAATTTAAAATTTTACAAGGGGGAAAATAACTATAAAACAAGGGGAAAAAATACAATATAACCCAAAGAGAAGCATGTCTCTTGAAAATAAATATCTCCCAAGCTCATAAACAGTGAGGCCAATGGTCATGAATGTAGCAGATGTTTATTGCCTCGTGCACCCTCTGCTACTTTGGGATAATCACTTAAATATCGCCAAATCCAGTTTGAATTTAAATTAGCTTCATATTTTCTTTCATGATTATTCCATTAAAAAAATCATATGATTAGCCAATTAAACAGAGAGGGAGAAGGAAAAAAAAACAGTAGGAGAGCAATAGCCTTTAATATTTTCAATTAAGATGTAGTGCCACCAATAAAAGAGGCTTACATTTTCATTTTATGGGCACCTATGGAGAGCATTATGACACAAATGACTCAGAGCAAGGTAATCGTTTCAAAATATATTGTAGTGGAGGACTGTAAACAGTGCAGTGTATTAGCTTAGATGGGATGTGATGAAAATATCAAGTTTCCAGAAGTGCATTCAGTATTGGTTTCAATATTTCTTCGGGCATTCATTTGAAATGCACGTCTTCTTTTAGGAAGGCCAAAGCAATGTCCTTATGCAGAACAAAGCTCACTGCCATGAAGGTAAAAGCGCAGGTTCCTCCCTTGCGCTGTGCTGACATGTCGCGCCTGCTTTTGAGCTCTACTCAGGTGTGGCGGGGTGAGGTGCCAAGCTGGAGGAGGTTTCTGATAGCACATCCTTCCATGAAACTGTCCGAGGCTGGTCTAAATGAGCAGCAGACAGAGAGGAAAACCACATATTTATCAGCAAAAGACAACCAGAAGCCACTATCACTGTCCATACATAACTTGAAGAATCCAAGACAAGTTCATCAGAAATATTGGCATCCCTAAAGCCCAGATGCAGCCTCCTCCCTACGTCCACTATCTTCTTTAAGGTAACATTCAAGGAAACATACTTATGCTGGAAAACYTGCGTTTGAATTTTATCAAGGGATAATATCCTCCAGTAAACTCCAGTAAGTGACTTCGATCTTTATGAAGGTTCTGTCCCAGTTAAAACACATTCATAAGTTTTGAGATTTAACTTTTTTTTTTTTGAACTTAAAATAAGACAAAATCTCAGACTGTGTTTATATTGTCTCTCTCTGAGAAAATATTTTTCTTTCTTTCTTTCTGTCCTTCCCACTGTTTTGGAACTCCTCACTTTTGTGAGAGTGAGAGGCTCTAATCCTATTTTCTTGCATTCAGAGAAATGAGCTTGTGATGTACAGAAGGATATAGCTACTCTTGGTTAATACTTCACTAAGGAAAAACAGCCCATGTGATCATTATTTCCTGTGATGTCCCACTGCACAGCTGGAAGCAAAACACGTGCTGAACAAGTCCATGTTAGCTGTAATTCCCCTGTGAGGTAGCTTCAGGCAGCAATCATATCAGCAAAGGTTTTAGCATGACTTTATTTACAAAGACACTTGCCTGATCTTGCGTGTCTGCTGTTTTTTTCTTTTTTTTTAAATTAAAATATTAAAATGACCTCACAATGATACATAGGAAGGTACCTTTGGGAGACTCCACCTTCCTTCCTAAAGGAGAAAAGATGTCAGGCGGAGGAATGCACAACCCATTAGGAGTGAGGATAAGGCAAGAGCTGGGGCTTAAACCTGAAACAAAAGGTTGATAGATATGGATGAATGTTGGGACTGAGCCAGAGGAAAAAACTCTGTGGTTGTTATCTTGCACATGTCTTGTGGCCAAACTGTCCCACTGTATCACTTAAGTCCTGTAAGGAAATTTTGGAAGACAACTGGATATTACTCACTAATATCCACGTGAGTTGCTTGTTGGTATTTTGCCAAGAAGGAAAAGTTCATCACCAACGATTCTGAAGCCCAAATATTTGAGCTGGAGTTCAGATTCTGTTAGAGTTACCTGGCTGAATATTGAGATGTCATCTCTTCAATATACTGAGTAGAAACTACACAGCTTTGGACTGAAAAGGAAATTGTCATGATTTTGGTGGAATGAGAGTGAAGAACTTCACAATCATATGAGTCACTACGTCAGCCTGGATGCTTTTCAGTAAGATATTTTATAATAGGAGTTTATTTATGAATTTTACATATCCTAGCACAAAATTCTGCTAACTTGCTCGACCTTGGTGATTTTTTTAGAGATTAGTTGGTCAGATTTGCAACAGATGTATGCAGACATAATCAGTGGAGATATCATAAATGGCACCAATGGAGGATAGGGGTTACAGAGGGTTAATACTACGTGCTGTTAAAATGGTTGCTTCATTAAACTGCAGATGTGACTCCTTATTAGTGCTTTTGGATGCTTTTCTCTAATATTAGAATTTGCAGGAATAGTTTAATTTCAGATTCAAGTGAAAATCAAGCCCTTTGTGCATTATATACATATGCATCTAGATGTAGCAAATGACAATGCTGCTGTGAGAAAAGCTAACCTTGGACCTTCAAAATGGTGGCAAATAGGTTTACATATGAATCGTCTGCTGAGTCAGCTTCAAAGTATGTATAAAACTTTCACATCAACACTCCAGTCCTTTCCGCCATTCAAGCTGAAAGAAGCAGGGATTTAAGCATCCAAATGCAATCCAATAAACATGCCTTTAGAGTCACAGCTTGGACAGAGTCTTTGAGCTAAGAATATAATGGTTAAGGCAAATACTAGTGGCTGGGTATATGCATGTAACAGCATATAGGGAGAATATCCTAAGCTTTTGTCCATCATCTCAATTAAACATCATTAGGTGTTAATTTATTTGTCTATGAGGGAAAGGGTTGAAGGAACAGGGTAAAGCTAGAATAGCAGTAACAAAGACACATGCTTGTCAAGGGCATAATTCAGAAGCAGGCACTAGACATAATTACTCAGTGACATATGCATTGTTTCAGCACAGGGAATGAAAATAAAGAAGAGACATTAATCAGAATGATAATCAGTCAATGATGCAATAATGGTGATCTAGCTGTACTTAGTTAGAACACCTCATGTCCAGGAAAATATCCAGGTAGTCACCATTTTCATACTGATTATATCATGAAAAATGAGGGTAATGATTCAGGTTTGGCAGCCACAGGGTTCCCCTGCACTGAGAAACTAATAAATGGACACTAAATCTTGATATGCTTATCACATTGGGGCTGTCAGGAGTGCATAATCTTCTCCAGAAAAGTTTCCTTGATCATTCAAGGCATTGCAGTTTACTTTTTCTACTTGACTAGCGCTTTAATAGCATAAAAATACTACTACTACTACTACAAAAAAAGTACTACATTAACACTTCTTTTGATATCGTGATTCTGAAATACTCAAAAAGTATCTCCCTTCACTAGCAGAGGATGCCTATAAGGAAGAAAGGCCAGACTGCAATTTGGGCGCCATTACATTCCCCCTGTTGTAGTCCCCTGTGAGCTCCTTGAATTTAGATTTTGGCACAGGCATGCTCCTGGCTGGATTGAATCCGGGTGGAATTTTGATTCTCTCCACCTGGTCTACATATTGAATGACAACCGTTATTTCTTGTTTCTGTTATTGACCAGAAGCAAATTATGGCCCTGCTCCTCTGAGCAGGAAGCAAGCAGGGTAGTTACAGCATCTTCAAAGAGTGCCTCCAAGTCAGAATGCTCACCTGTCCTTTTCTGGAGCACTACTTAAAGACAGAAGCTAGGACTAAGTACCTAGACTTCCTGTAAAACAGATTGTCATCTTTTGAAAATATCCTTTTGTCCTCAACTCAGGGAGTTGAAAATACATGAAAATAATGGTCAACCATAGGTAGTTGTAAATGAAACACTACATCTTTACAGAAAGTTGTTTGCAGTTAATTTCTCATTATTTAAGGGAAAGCACAGATTTCTGACGTCATGTCTGCCATCTTTTTATGATAAGCTAATTTATAAATAGTTTTTAGTAGAAAATTTAAGAGCTACCACACCCTCTAGGAACAGCCCATTGTTTCTGAGCTTTTGTTTCTTTGTGGAGAAGAAATAGTATATTGCAAACTGCAAATTCAGACCTGTCTTGCATTCTCCAGGAAATTCTTCTTATTATATTCCTCCTGTATTGCAGCATCCAGTGTTCTGAATGAGTGAGTTCTTATGTCTGGAGACAGAAGAAAGCTCAGAGGCCTTTCCCAACCTTTCAATGCCTTAATTCTTCTGGAATGATATAGCCAAGATTGTTGATTTAAGTAAAGCTTTTGATGCTGTTTCACATGACAGTGTAATAACCTGGTCCTTCCGGGATCAAGGGCTATTTCATATGTCCATTAAAAAGCCAAATGAAGGCATCAAGAATTTTCAATACAAAGTTCAGTGCTTGACAATCAACTAAAAGTACAACCACAGGCCGGGGAATTACTGGTTAGTCAATAGTTCCTGCTGAAGGGAAAAATGAATGTAGAAACAAGAGTATTCTCAGGGAGACACATGAACAAAGTCTTTGTGAATACTTGGTGCTCATAAAGTCGCAGATGAATTATTGAGCTGTATTTGTCTGGGAGAGCTGCAGGAATTCCTATCACTGAAGATTTTTAAGGACATACTGGACAAGCACTTTCAAGAATGATACGGTGTTATTTATTGTGACCTGTGACCTGTGAAGGTACTAGGAGAAAGGAGGGAACTTTTAGACTTTTTTACTATGATTTCTGGAATACTACATATTCTTTAAGAAATTCTGACTCAGGAAGAATACAAATAGATAAACAGTTCTTCCCACACACATTTAAAGTCTACTTAGCTTCCACATAGATGTAAGACCAGTGTTTCCGAACTTCAGTTCCTTGAATAAAGTCCAAGCACAGTCTAACACTTTGCTTGCTGATACCTGTAATGTATCTCTAAGACATCCGACGTGTTGTCCCAAGCTAGATCCATCTGAGTACTCCTGCTCCCTTCCTTCCTCATATGTATGGGGAAGAGATCCCAGTGAATCGAAACAGAACGTGTCTCCTCTGGAGATATGCTTCTCTCCTCAGAATGACGCCACAGATGCACCCCATGTCCTCTTAGGGCGTGCATCACTGCGGTGAAAGACCTGTTCTATTTTACCTCCGTATTTGTCTGCTCTTAATAAATACATTATAGGCTGGGGAGAAGGGCAAGTTTTTATTTTTTTTTCTTTTTTTTTCCCCCAAACATTTCCAGCTAGTATGGATAACTTGGTGTAACATGAAAGCCATTGTCTTTTAAATTGTCTTTTTTTTCTCTTTCAGGGCTTACCTTGGAGTACCTTTTTTCCCTCTTTATTTTCCCCATTTATCAGCCTCTTAAATACCTTGTAAGAGAATGAAGACAACTAATTGTCCATTTGATTCCTTGATTCACTCAGTTGTTTAAGGATGTCTTCTTAACATGGTGCTTCTCATTATAAATGGGATATGCTGTTACCCACACAGAAGTATGGCATCTTTGTCTCTGAAGCAATGGCACTTAAACTCCAGGAAATTTTAATAGAGTAGTCCACATTCAGCCTCTCACTCTTCTCTAAGTACCTGCTGTGAATCAGCTTTCCTTTTCCTGCTGCTTTGAAATGAACAATTAAAGGGTGTTCAACCTTGAGTAAGTCTGGGAATATGTGGCTCGATGGAGGATCTTACATCATGTGTTGTCACCATTTTGTCTTCTTTCTTGCAGTATCATAGTCATTTTCTTTTGTGACATCAATAGGAAAAGACAAAAAAGAAGAACTTTTGATAAAAATAGACTGTTGATAATAATCTTAGTTTACAGCATGCTTTTATCATTTACTGATAACCCAAACTTTAGACATTTACCATTAAAGAATTTCATTCAACAAAGGGGCAAACTTGACTCCAGCTAGAGTTTGTGAGGGTTCTTCAGATTTGCACAAATTACTCCACTACCATTTTCTTCCCTGTCTGAATTCCAGCAACCATACCTATCTATACTGCTCGATTCAAAACCTATCAAAGTCAATGGAAATAGTCATATTAACTTCACTGGGCTTTGGTCCAGGTCCTGAGCCATATGGAGCTTGAACCAACCTTGACCTTAGTGGAGATGAAACAAGTCACCTCCAACATCATATCAGTATTTTTCTACAATCCATCAGTAAGATGTGTCACATATACAGCATGAGTGAATCCACCTGCCAAGAGTGATGCTTTTGCACTACTGGCTGGTGGCCAGTCTGGTCAGTCATGCTATTCTCCCTGTATGATATGAGAAGTTATGCATATTAGGCATTTTTTCCTCCTATTTAAAAATGACAGCCTGGGTTCTAACTTTGCATTAACTGCTCATAAAGTTCTGCAAATTTCTCTCCTTCCTTTTGTGATTAGCACATTAATGATCTTCAGATGGTTCAGAGCGATGCTGCAGAAAGTTTGGATGACTAACAGACCTTTCTATTGTCACTGCTGGGGATTGTTTAAAAAAAGGTGATGCAATTAAGAAATATTCCTACAAATTATAAGAGGAGATGAACTGTGGTTTTGAGATAAATGGCAAAGCATTAATACATTCCTCACAGCAGAACGTCCTTGCATCTTTAGTACACTCAGGTCATAAGTATGAAGCTAAGACTAGCATTAAGTTGTGATTCACCTCACTGGGTCAACAGAATAGTGCCCTAAAACTGACAAAGCGTTTACCAACTGTACATAATATGTGCAATACAAAAGTGATCACAATCTCTAAATCATAAAAAAAATTAGGAAACTTTTGCCAACTTGTACCATCCATCTACCTGTTACTGAGGAATTTTTGGTGTGATACAGCCTTAGGAATGTTGTCCATTACCATTTTGGACAACTCACAATGTTTTTTACTGCTTGTCTTGAGGCCAGTATATACTTTCATGGCTATCATAGTTATGCTATCTTTTTTTTTTTTCCCCACATAGTCTCACAAGCCAAACAATAGACTTTAAACAGAATCAGTTTTTTCTTCCCATAGATATGTACAAGGATTCTTGATTTTTCTCTGTCCAGGGTCTTGAAAAAATTAAAAAATCTCAAAATCTCAACAATATCCCTGAACATTTACTGCCATTACTACAACTACTGTAAAACTAGTGATATTAATCAGTTCATGTCAGTCTATTATTCTAAATCCTTTCTTATCAATATAAACATTTTTAACCTGATTTTATTTTATTTTATATACAAAATCTTTGCTTAAGAGAAAAAAAAAACAGTCTACTTACAAAATGTTGATTTTTAAAATGTTCTTGAATGAGAAAAAAAACCAATACCCTTGACAATTAAAAGTTTTGTCTTTGAAAAATAGGCATATTCCATTTGGGTGATAAAATGGGAGCAGAAAACCCCAAACAGTTGTACCAAGGGATTCTCTAACACAGTTACTGAGCAGTGCCAAGATTAGTCCTCAGCTGAAAATCCACCAGGGAAAATCAAATGTTTCAGATAGTGATTCTTTATTCAGTAATTTTATCTTTTTTTCTCTTTTCCTTTTCCTTTTCCTTCTTTTTCTTCTTCTTTTTCTTCTTCTTCTCTTTCTACTTCTCTTTCTTTCTTTCTCTTTCTCTCTCTCTTTCTTTCTCTTCCTTTTCCTTTCCCTTTCCCATTTCCATTTCCATTTCCGTTTCCCATTCCTTTCCCCTTTCCTCTTCTTTTTCCTATTTTCCTTTTCCTTCATCTTGCTCTTGTTCATCTTCATCTTCTTCTTCTTCTTTTCTTTTTTCTTTTTCTTTTTTCTTTTTTCTTTTTTTTTTCTTATAAGTACTAAACAAACATTACAGAATAGTGATAAAAGACACTCTACAATTTCAATGAATGTCTTTTCTGAGAAATGCAGATTTCTTGCCTGTACACTTTAAGTTCCATGGTGTCGATTACAGGATCTGGCATACACACTCCAAACCTCAAGTGAAATAACATCTTGCCTGCACCCTGACTAGTTAACTTCTTGTCATTTCTTACAGAACACATGTATGTTCTCCCCTCCAAGGTTAGGAGGCCTTGTGGCTCATTCCCTTCACTGTAGAAGCAGCTGCATTTCCCTCAACAAAATAATTCCTACTGCATGAGACTGCACGTTGCATTAGACATCCTTAGGCAGGATGCAGTTCCTGTAGTTTGCCATGGCAAGCAGAGACTGCACCCTGTGCCAATGGATATTTCGCAGTGCACTCCAGGAGCTGCTGTTCTGGTGCTTGTTCTGTGCTGTTCACCTCTGAGATGGCACCTGATCAGTCTCTGGTGGGGAGGCATGCATCTTAAAACACTTAGGGAATTCTTAGCATGGAAGTCATTGCCAATGACTGATAATTATTACCTTGCAGGAGTTCGGTCTGTGAAGCATTTTACAATAAACTAACTGAAGGGACATGTCTTGGAGATGAAAGGACAAAGAAAAAATTGTCACTCAGTGGAAATATGCTTACGGAGCATGGTGACCCTTTGGGCAGATTTATCCCCATCTGCAATAGGTTTTAAAACCCATTTAACAGTTCATCCCTCCAGTCTCAGTACTATTTCATAKTGGCATGATGCCCCATCTCTTTACCAATAATTATGAATTTATCTATAAGTTTCTTGGTTCTTGTCAGACTGAGTGTTACAGGTCTGACAGCTGAATGATCCTGAAGAGCTTTGAAGAGGTATCTCCTTAGATCTCTCTGATATACACAGAACAGATGGCTATACTGATTTATTTATTTATTCCCCTTCTAAACATGAATTAGCTTTTTGCTCTAATCAAGTAGCCTCTGCATTTGTACTCGAATCAGCCTATTTTTTAGGCCACATCTAACAAATTGTTCACAAAGCAGTAATTGTGCTTCATAGCCTCTACCTCCATCTTATTCTTATTGGTCATACAGGCATCGTTTCCACAAGGTTAATTGATGAGACCGAATTCAGAAATGAGGGATCAGAAACATGATGACTCCGTGCGGTTTATGAACAACAAAAGATTATTATAAACAATTTCGAGATGGTGAGTGCGAAGCAACATTTAATTTATTTTTGGGGGGGAGGGACCAAAGGCTAAACATTCATGACAACTTTTTATAAACTGTAGAGTTTCCTAGGCTTTTGTGGGTCCTATTAYATAGGTTCACAAGCAGTGAATGTTTGCCTGTAGGAAGGGACAGCACGGTCTGTGTTTGCGGAAACTTTACCATAACAACATGTTCCAAAGAAAGATATAGTGCCTCCCATAAGTGGGATCATTTTGATTTCAGTACTGGTTTGGTCTTCTATATGTGTGTGATATTGAGGAGGGGTCCCATATTTCTGAAATTTATGCATCAACCAGGCAAYGCGCAAGAAGTTCAAGGTATCCAACCTTCTGCATGGATGCCATTGGRTTGCGCTCCCACAAACAGTTGGGATATGCTGGATGTAAGGCACATGCAGAAGCTTACAGCACAGTAAATGTAGAGTGAATCAAGAGTGCAGGATGCATCATATTCCCTGTGTATGCAGTGCACAGCTGATGAATGGACTGATAGAAAGCCTGGTGCACCTGGAAAACTTTTGGTCTTACAGCACCTGTGCAGGCAATCTTGCAGTGGAGATAGACACCTTCAAGGCACATCTGTGTTGCACAAGCTTTGTAGGATTGATCAGGTTTTTCAAGGGATGTTTTGGCCAGCACTCTAGGTACCCACTACCCTGTTCCAAGCAATTACTCTGTCATAACAAAGTTCCCCCCCTCCCCCCTTGTACAACATTTGTTTGGGAAACTCAGTCAAATGGTAGCCCTGCTTCAGGGGAACCTGGAGCCCAAGTCTCAATTCGACATTACCGTAAGGATCTGGTGTGACCTTGAGTAAGTCACTTATTCTTTTTGTTCCTCAGCTTCTATCTGTAAAATGGAGATAAATGCATTTCCATACCTCATGGGGACCTGCTAGAATGCATTCATTACCAAGAAGTACATTTTATCTCCAATTTACACATTTTTCCCTTGCTAGAAATCTGATTGTCCAACCAGTCCCAATATAAACCCTCTTGCTTCTGACTGGAAGCCAGGATCTACCTATTAAACTTTTTATAACTGCCTATTTCATAGTTTTCTCTGAAACCATCAGTACTCCTTCTTTTATATACAGAATTGTGGACTGAACAGGCAGTTTTTCTGACTCAGTCTGACTGTTCCTGTATTGCTCATTCCTATGTCGTGTACAGTTCAGGGAATAGTGTTAGTGTTCAAGAACAACTTCCCCTAAGTCATCAAAATGCAGCCATTATTTACGGAGGAGCTGGTGCTAATTAAATCAGAGAGACACAGATTGGAACGTTTATGGAGATCATCTGGTCTTACATTTTCAGATCACTAAATAGAAGGGAAACAACCTGTGGACTAATATCCAGTTGCATCGAAAGCATCTTTTTATAATGTAATCTCTTCTGAGAAACATTACCCTACTGAACTCTTCYAGACCATTGATTCTATTCTGAACCCATTAAATATAAATGTATACATATATATGAGTAAATCAAATTCTAATCTGAGAAAGACGTTTTGGTGAAACACTTGAAATGCGTTATAAGTTGTTCTGTAGTACAAAAATGAAAGTTTAAGAGATGTCAAATTGCTTTCTAGTTCTAATCAGGTTTTTATTTTTAATTTTTTCCCCTGAGCAAATAACTTTTTCCTCTAGGCTGGTGTAGATTTTATAGCTGTGTCATATGGAACTAGGCACTAGTCACTGTTATTCCCACTTTGTTTAGTGTTCAGACTACTGAAAAAAAAACCTCATGTATTTTTCTATTCTAGGGTCTAATTTCTACATATCTATGCCTTCTTTCACCTTAAAAGAACATTATAACATCACCAGCATTTAGGACCACAAGATTATGAATTTTAGCCTTTCAGAGCAACTATTTCTTGTTCTTTATAATATTCGCCTACATACAGGCTATTTAACTTCTATTGGATCATACTTCTTGAGTGTATTCTGGCATTATAGACTAACATGATCTATGGACTAGAAGAATGAAAGATCATGTAATCTCAACTCCTGTATAATGCAGACTGCTAAGAGTCCATTCTGTTATTGTTTGGTTTAATAACAGAACATGTCTTCCAAAAATGCATCAGCGAAAAGAAACTGAGGAATGGAGAATTCACTCTTTCTTGTGTCATTTGTTCGAATGGCTAGTCACCCTCATTTTTTAAGACCCACAGCCTGACAATTCAAAAGAAAGCATGTTGTTGACCTCTGCAGTTGAACAACAAGAGAAATGGCTCTGAGTCTCTTCATTTCAGATGAACAGAGGTTTCAGAAAGGAAAGAGATAAAGCTGAATGGGCCAAAATGCATTTGTATTTCTGTGGTGTGATATTTGGGAGGGGAGGATTATATGCCCTTAGTGAAGAGGTCACCTTTGCCTTCAGCAGCAAGGTCAAAATGATCTGAGCAAGGCACGAACCAAAACGAAATAATCTTTGCCGAGGGATCTCTCTGGGGTGAACATGTATCTGGGATCCCATCTGCTACTGAATTCCTCCATAAAAAGCAGAAGCATGTCACACGTTGCTTTGAGAAGCGGCACAGAGCTGAAGCACGAAAGAGACGCCAATGGGAGAGAAAGGCAAGGGGGAAGGTGTGGGGAGCACCTGTGAGAACCAGATTTACTCAGACATATGCTACTGAGTGTAGCTTCTTAGGCAAGGAATTGCAGTTCACCACTGTCATCACTTCAGCTGGGCACCGTTTGGGGTGAGAAACTGACCTGTCCCAAATCTGAACTGCCTAGAGCTTGGATAGAGAGTGGTTAGTTATAAATAATAAGAGTAGGCTACTAGGACCAACTTTCTCATCAGTGACTAAAAAAAAAAAAAGAGGATTTGGTTTAAGACTGAGGCCCAAGAATGTGCAGAGAAAAATCTCACTTACAATACCTTTATTGATCAGGTTTTCCTGAGCTGCTAGTTCACGCCCTTACTTTTTATTTTTTTTCCCTTCAAGACAGTTCTGCAGTTTAGTCACTCTTTCACACCACTTGCAATTGTGAAGCATTTTTTTCGTGATGAATATTCATACAACACAAATTGGGCTTACACTTTTAGCAGTGGARGGGGTTTGCACTATAATTTTTCAAATTTTATTTTCTTTCCAATAAGAAACTACGTATGACAAAACTCACCTTTTTTGTTTTTTGTTTTTTACTTGCACCCAGGAGCAAGTAAATACTGTGAARACTGTGTGACATATTTCTCCTATCCATTTTGGCCATCTACATACCATTTAGGATACATAGTCTTATGCCAGTACCACTTTGACTGAAAAATGTGGGAATTTCAGTTGAGCAAAACCTCAAACCAGATAACTTTCTGAGAAAGTGTAATGTAACAGCCCAGCATTTTAGCACCATCTAAGCTTCTAGTCTCAAAACTCTGCCAAACACCATTTATTGTTTATTCATACCATTGAACATGTCTGCTAGTTAAAATACATTGCTGAAGTAATCAAAATCTCACTATTGACAGAGTTCTGCAGTAATATCTTATGGCAATTTCAGAATTATTTCAACATCCAAGTCCAGTGTGTTATAGTACACGGCTGTTTCCTTTGCAATGAAAAATCGACCTCACTTAGGTTATCTGCATCTCCTTTAACTATTCATTGACTATTCATCCTTAGTTATGCAGGATTTTTAGCCTCCTCAATTTAAGCGCGTCTTGGTCAGTAGCTGCCAACTGTGGATGGTTTGAATATGCCTCATACTACCTACGAGCTAAGAACTTCACATTTCACAGATTCAAAGCTTAAATAACATGGAGAAGCACTGGACAGTACTTAAAGAATTATATCAACAGTCTGCACAGGGCATTAGTATAGACAGGGCACTCCTATACTAACCCTGTATAAAGGCCTGGATAAATTCCTCCTGCCTTTTTGGTACCCAGCTGAGGTACTCAGGTTGGGAGGCTCGTGGCCCTAGTCTCTACAGCTGGCAGAATGCAGTCCATCCAAGATCTGAAAAGCCCTCCAGCCATAACCACCTCTCTCCATTTTCTGAAAAAGCGACATAGGAGTTTAGGCTTTCTGTTTAGATACCTGGGTGTCTTAAAACGAGAGGAGGTGAACCTGGACTGGGGAGTTTCAGCTGTCACTGTGTCACCTGCTATGATTCTAAATGGCTTAAATGCCAAAGCATCAACCATATGTGTTCTAGTGTACTGAAATGCTTCACTAGCCCGCAGTTTGTCAGCGCTTTCAGAGAGCCACAGGAGTTTATCAGCACTTTTGCTTCATGGAAAATGGCTTTTTGCCAGTGTCACTTATCTCATGAACTCCCAGTTGTAGGAATCTCATATTCCCACTGTGGCTGTGCCATGGACAATTCCGTAGTGAAGTCACAAATATTTGCATACGCAGACTTGATTTTCACTTTCCAAGGTCGAAACTTCACCACGTAGAGTTGCAAGGTCACTGGTCACATATTCAGTCAGGCACCTGTTTCAAGACATGTCTCCAGTGTATTCCAGGCAGAGAGCAAGCCTGGATTGAACTGACTCTCACAGACAACTCTTGCTTTAAACTCTGCATCTTTGGTATGCCTTGGGCTCCTCTGCATTGTGAGCTGCACTTCAGCTTCAAAGCCTGGGTCCATATGAGAAATCCACGCTATGGCACATATTTTGTGKCAGTCAGAAAGGTAAAACTGCACATCAGTTACTGATTAAACCATCTGCTCTTAGGCAGATGCTTTCAAAGTAGACAGGGACAAAAACTCTGAGTGTTAATTGGAAAGCTGAAGAGCAGCTCTGTCTGCTACATTGTACAAACCATTGTGTTTGTCCCCTGATCAAGCCTAAGCATAATCTCAAAGACTTGAGACATATTTCTGTTAAAAGAAAAAGAAAGAGGAAACAGAGAGAAAAGAAGGAGCCAAAGCTCAGAACGTAGAGCTAAGCTGTAACATGATGTCTTCTGAGTGAGAGCAGCTCATAGCTGCACCTTTGAAGGGAATGTGACCAGAATGAGGAACCAAGGAGTTACTGGTCTGTACAAGTAAATAATACATCAGTCTCCATTGCCCTAGCTCTCCTTGCTAGTCCTGAGGCATTCTCTCACTCTCCAGCCCCTTACTGAAACAGCTGTGACCTTTTTTTGTCAAAATCGTAGGACTCATGGTTGTTCTTGGAAGCTGAACTTGCCCCAGAAAGACAGTTATTAATGCCAACAGAAGCAGAGCATGTTGGAAGACAGGGTTGTTGGCATAACTTCCTGATAATCTAGTGGCAAAGCTCAGTCTTCACCACAATAGAAGTGGCGTCCTAAGGAAATGGTAAGGCCAATGACTGACATGATTCTGATTCTGTAACAGGAATCCTCTTGATTTCAACAGAGTATGTTCCATCAAAAAATGTATTGATGAACAATACTATATTTTCACAAAAATATGTGTGTTTTTTTTTAATCCAAAAACTCCCAAAATATGGAGGGGAATTTTTACGGGGGAGGGGGCTTGGGTAAGCAGATAAAAAGAATAAAAGAATAGTTTGGAGGAAAATGAAACAAATTTCCCTTCCCTTCCCTTCCCTTCCCTTCCTTTCATTTCCTGGCAAAATACTTCTCAATCCCTTAATGAAGCACCTCAAAATGTTTTCAACCTCTCCAATATACTGGGAGTTTGAGAAGGAAGAAGATAAAATACAAAGAGGCATGCTCTCTCTTTGAGCAGAGTCACAAACTCAGGGACATCAAATGCACGAAAAACCCAGGGAAGACCTATTAAGCTGATTTTGTTCATCCTCAGAAGTTTTTATTCCTTGCTACCTTACCTGACTTCTAACCCTCTAGTCTCCCACGAATGAGGGATGCTTGTCTGCAATGGGTCAGAGAGACCGTAGAAAAGCATGTTGTTTATTGCATAGTATAATGTTTCCAGCTAGCCAACTGTTGCATCATTTTCCATTCAACGAGCACTTGAGTGTTAGCAGATTGCCTCCAGGTTGAGTGCACAAAATGCTGTAGGTGCTTTTTGCGGCTCACTGACGGGAACGTAACTGACACTGACGCTATCCGGAGCCGAGACGACACTGATAGAACAAGACAGAAACAGAGTCAGTCCATGGAAAAAGAGTTTGGCCTGAGTGCTGGCTATGGGTCCCTTTTCTCTTTTCCCTTCGGGAGCTGCCCATGCTCCACCCCAAAGGCGGCTGCGTCAGGGCAGTGCGTTTAATCTCGCCCCAGTAGATTAAATTTTGTTTGCAAATATACATGAAGAATTTGCAGGGTCTTAAGGTAATTTCTTGCTAGGAACAATATTTTATTCTTGCTCTGTAAATGTCTTCAAAAGCATCTAGAGCGAAAGACATACGGCAGCATGAGGCATTTGTATATTGTACTGTGTCAATATCTGTACAAATAAATTCAGCTTGTATAGCACCAGGGAACGTATGTGGGCACAGGAACGTGATCAGCTACACTGTTATATGCGTAGACCAGCCTGTGGCATACTTTTGACATAAGCCAGCCTGAACCCTTTGAATCAATTCTCAGACAAGGATCAGGAGTTAGCCTAATCCAGAGACAATTTCTAATAAGTAGTTCACATACAATTACTTTGTTTCAGAGCATGAGTGAGTTTGCTAATACGGGTCAGGGTCATCCCGCTGCTTTTGGCGCCAGAGAACAATCCTGGGTGTTTTTAATTTGTGAGGATAGAGATAGCCACTAATGTCACAGAGACTTGCCATGGAGGTCTCACTGCACTGTTCCAGTGCCAGAAAAGGGTTTGGTCATCTTTGCAGCTACATTTCTTTTCCTTGAATGAAAACAGTGAACAGCACACACAAAATCATATCACATCTTCTCACCTAATTCTCCTGGGTGAGGCTCCATTTAAAAGCCGTCCTTGAAAGACATTCTTTGGACAGAATGATCAGAAGGGCAAAGAACTGGGTAGATTCACCAGGACACAAAATATATATGGAAGTATATAGCTTAGGGGAAGTATCCGAGCTCTGGATTCACAGAAATTCATGTGTGCCATAGAATCCACACCTGGATGGAATTAGGGAAAATAGCTACAGCACTTTCCTCAAAGAGACAGGCACCAAGTTCATGCTGTGAGAGGAAACGCCAGGAGAGAAATCCCACACCCCCTCGTAGTCTGACCCTATGAGATTTTTTTTTAAGGAAAGATTATTACACTGTGAGTGAAGGGGACTGTTTGCAAGGGCCTAAGATTGCCCTGAGTGACTGAAAGCTGTGAATGGAAAGGACTCTGCCCATGAAAACAAAATAAAAATCACCCCCTCTCCAAAAAAACACCCAATCGAACCCAGAATGATCTTGCTAAAGATGGAGCTATAACAACAAGACATCCTCTGGAGTTCAGTTAAAAAGATTAAGAGGAATYATATGTGTTAAACTCTAAGCTTTCCATTTAATAAAGGATACATATACATAAGATTTAAGCAGCTCAAGGCCTGAGACAGAGCAAAATAAAAGCTTCTAAAAGACAACTGAAATGACCCCAAAAGGTAGTCACACCAGAGAGTAATGTGGGTAAAAGACTGGATTCTTCTGAAATGTCTGTCTCCCTTACAAGGAAACCACTCTTGTGATAAAAAGAACAGAGCAAAAAAACATAGTTTTTGTATACTTCTGTATTAACTGGTACAGAAGTGAAACTGGGCTTATCTTGTTGAATTATCAAAGCAGAAAAAATGCGAAAGATAAAAATGAGCAGTAATGTAACCATAATCAGTTAAGGCTCCCAAAATCGTGAAGTTATCTTAAAAAAACATGAATGAGTTTGTTTGTTTGTTTGTTTGAGTAGTAAATGTAAACATTAACTATTCAGTGAGTTTGGCAGATCTGAGACCAACCTCTGTAYGTTTCCTTTTGGTCTGGGATTCCTGATTCTTCCTGCTGTATGACTATTGCATGGCCTCTACCACTGCACCCTTCAGTAGCTCTAGTTCTTTGTCCTTCACACCCTCCTCATCCTCCTTTTGCAGGAGACTTCCAGCCTCATCATATCTGTGAGATGCTCTGATACCTTCTAGAGTGCAGAACCTGGAAGAATGGTTTTGTGAAGTATTAAAAAAAAGCCCCRATTTTTGTTTTTCAAAGAAATAATTTTAAAAAAGAAACAAAGAGGYCAAATAATGCTAACAAAATTCTTAGTGTGTTTAGAATTTGAATTTCTGTTTCACATTGAGTTTAAAAATCATAGCTACTTTTAATACAAAAATAGCAAAACATAACAAAAAAAATCAGCATGGCATATTTTGATTTTACCAAAATGTTTCAGTTGACTCGAAACATCAAATATTTTATTTAATGGGAATGCTGAATTGTTTGTGTATGTGTTAGCTTGTTTTGTAGTTKTTTTGTTTTATTTTTGCATAGGAAAATATCAAAATGATGCAAATATGCCAAGACAGACTACTTAAAGCACATCTGAAAACTATATGTTCAGTAATTTTGAATTTCTAAATGAGCACAGTACAGCAAGTTTTTTAGGAAGCATTTAAATCTCAGGGAAATTGGGTCATGTTAGGTTATCACAAGGTTAAATTCTTTTCTGTACTGTACCCAATGTTTCAAACCTTACTTTCATATCTACAAATATATACATTATACTTTGTGGCACCTGAGAGAAATGAAAAGAAACAGCATCAAATAATTCAGTACTAAGATGTGCTTGTCTTTTAGCAGTAAAYGTAACAATAACATTTTTGAAAGAATGTTTATGGGTAGACAGGATGGAAAAGTTAAAGTGAGAGAAGCTGAGTTCGGAAAGCCAAGAATGTCAAGAATTAAAGGAAAGTTATAAGAAAAAAGCTACTTTTCACCTTATTTATTTTCTACTGGAACCCATGTGTGACCACTATAGTGTCATTGTAAAGTGTTTTGTTTCACCTGCATCTGCTTTACCTTCATTATGACTATACATTCCTTTAAAATAAGCTGCATGCAAACCACGGTATGCTCAGTGCCATTCCACATATCTGTASCTCCAAAGAGCCTATGAATGATTCTTTATCCCATATGTATATGTCTATGCATCTCCATCTTTATTGCAAAACTGTTAATTTTGAAATGCCAAGTTTACTCAAAAATAGCAAATGTCAGGATTAAGGCTATCTATGCAACGTGATTATAACTCCCTTGTGTCCGCACGTTGGACTACACGATCCCATGCKATTTGATTGCCGTACTAGCTGCAGTTATGTGAGTCACCGCAACGGCTCACAGCAGTTGCAGCTCCAGTTCTTTTATGTTCTTTTCTTGAGCCCTGACCTTCATCTGCCTGCGTCGTGTACAGCGCATTGACGTCTGCAGCTGTGGGGCAGAACGGCTGCGGCAGAACATCTGCCCTTCTCTGTCCTCGCCAGATCCCTGCCCCGGACCCTCCTTCCCCATCCTTCCCTCCGGCGGGAGCGTTTGTGCYGGGCTGCAGAAGCGCCCCTGGAAGCTGCTGGTGGAAAGCACACAAGAGTTTGTGCAATTGTTTTGTTAAGCTCAGAACACTTTTATTGTTATCCTCAGCAAATAAGCTAGAGGATGTGATTTTTAAATAAAAGTATTAATGATAGCTTAGAGACCAGAATGACAGACTTGTATTTTCCTTTGAACGGATTTGAGMACAACCCCCCTGAGGGACTTTAAGACGCCTTTTGCATTGCCAGGACACAGCAAATGTCCATGGTTTTTGATGTCAATGTAAACCCTCCGTGAAAGGGAAAGAGTTATTTCTCCTTTCCTGGCCTGAGAATATTGAGTGGCAGGATTTTGGATCCGTGAGATTCATGAGGGCCTGTCTCCCATGTCATGGCAGTGGGCGTCTCGGGTTACAAGGCTGGATGCGTTTTGGTCATTCAATGGGGAATTACACTGCGGGGTCCTGGGGAAACAGAGMAATAATGAATGGCCAAGGAGAGACCTTTGCTGACTATGTCGTTCTTTTTCATTAATAAGGAAGCATCACTGGGACATTATCAGCTAGATTACTCTGGTGACATTTCATATCCCTTTATATAAATATAAGGAAAAAACTCCAATATTTCAAGTCAAAAAACTCAGTTTCTTTCAGAAGGATTGCTCAGATGGATCCTTAGAAATATATATTGTAAATAATATGGATCATATATTTCTATTAAATGTATTTTAATCCAAAGGTGCAATTCTCCTTTTTTTTTTAAAGAGAATTTACTTATTAAGTGTTTTTTATGTTCTGAAATACTCAGTATTAAAACATATAGAGGATAAAAACTTTAAAAAATTAACACTTTCAACACCTAGCATTTATTCTTGGTCTTTCTAATGCCTTTCCAGCAATGTGAGAAAGTGTGCGAGTGTGAGGGAATTGGAGGGGGAAGGAATAGTACCACCTTTTCCTAGTTTCTTTCTGGAAGGTAGAATAACTTGAAAGGAACATCTTGAAATGGGGAGATATGTGGGAAATATTCTGGTCTTCTAACTAGCTGCAGTTTAAAAGAAACCGAAAGAAACCTGAGGAAAGTAGAATAATTTCACAAAGGAAACATTATTTCTGTTTTCTATGCAGAAGCTACAGTCTCTTTTACTAATCAAAGAACATAGAAAATTCAGTTTGAATGTTATTATGCCAAAGCGGGAGAGCAAATTCAATCCTTCAGCTGTAAAAAAGAGATTTTACTCCTATTTTAAATGCAAATCCCCAGACATCTTTGCATAGTTTCTCTACTCACCCCTTATGATGAATGGATTCTTCACCACTGAAATCTTGAAATCTTTATCAAAACTAAGTGCCTTTCACCAATGTGTGCTCTGGTTCAAAGATAGGTTTTAGGATTAGGTGYAGAAACTGTGAAATCCTATGCTGTGACTCATGCAGGTCAGATTACTTATCCACAGGGTCCTTTGTGGCTATAAAACCAATGAATCTAATAATCATATATAAAGGWGGAAATGTACATGGGTGAGAAGGGAGGCGAAGCACAAGGGGAATAGCCCAACGGTTTTCTAAATTCCCAAAAGAAAAATAAAATAGCTTGAAAAAAACATCTTGGAGGGGGAAAATGTGAAAAATAATCTGATTTTTGATATGTATATACRTATATACATATGGCACCTTGGAGATGATCTTTATTTGGGACCTTRAAGCTGTGTAGATTATTTTCATAACCAGTTGTTGCATTAATGCAGTTTATATYTTTACCTGCCACAGCAATTGATCATCTGATTTAACCTTATCAAAACCTTGTTGTGCTATGCAAAATTGTTGAAGTGGCCACATAACCAAATGCCAATAATGACTGCTGCCATCCTGGACACCCTGCAGCTGGGAAACAGTTAATGAACCGTTGCAAGACAGAGATATAGAATTCAGCTCACAAGATACAAATCCACAGCCTGGTGTTGCCTTATATGCGTTAAAGTGAGATTTCTCTTCCCAGTGGATTATATGGGGACAAACAATCATGAACAAACAATTTACCATAGCTTAAAAGTCACCACCCACCAGCTGAGCTGCAGTAATGGAACCTATATGTGTTTCTAGCCTGTTGCAAATGAAAAGTAAAATGGTTTRCTTGAACCATTATAGATATTCATCACAGGGAGTCTGGAATTCAGGGAGTCCAGGCCATGTCACTAGGTTTTCTTTACGGTATCAATTATACAAGAGACTTTTTTTTTGGAAAAGCAATAATAAATTCATCATCGATGATCTTAAGTAGGAAGGTGTCTTAGGAAGTTCTAAAGAAGTAGGATTAAGCACATTCTTGATTATTGCAGCTTGGCTGACTTGTTAAAAACATGTTAATGATCATCTGCCAATTCTATCGGTGCCTCTGCCGCTGCCCTGCATTCAATATGGTCCATGTTAAAGCTATATTCTATGGGCAAATATGGTGTTTGTGGAGTAAAGAAACAAAACTCCAGTGAAATAGCTGAAATTCACCCCTTAACAGATAATCAGTTCACCCCTTAACAGATAATCTAGATCAAGGAAGGAATAAAAAATGGATCTTCATCCACCTCCCCGTATGGGGGTAAAAATTGAGGAATTACTCTCAAGTCATGCAGTGTGAGAGGCAGAAAACACTTGTTTCAGGTTTAATGATTTTTTTTTGTTTGTTTGTTTGTAAGTGTTTGGGGAAAGAGTAATATTACAATTCTTCTTTCTTTTTCTCTCATTTACTATTATATGTGGGTGAGTAGGGGATAGTGAACAATAAATTACACTACTTAGAGATGTAGGCTAAGGCTTTTCTTGTCAGTTGTGTCAATAAAGTACACACATAACATCAGTTTCCCATTACACACATCATTCAGACTCATATATTACTCAGTATAATGGGAAAAGGGGCCACTGAAATCTAAAATAAAAAGAGAAATTGAAGTACAACCAGCGAGCAGCAGCTGAGCCAAAAAGCAGCTGTGGCAGTGAAACATTTAGTCACTGCTGCTGGAAGCAGAAGAGCTGTCGGCGTTGAGGGCATACAGTGCYGCATGCCGGGAAGCCTCACAGCAGATGGTTTTCTGTGGGACTGGAAGGTACTCATTTCTTAATCTTTTCCTTTTTTTATTTTTTTTTCCTAATGCATTTGCATTTCATTTAAAATAATTGAATACAAGTACAAAACACAACCCAGGTCATGCTATTGGCCAAGCCTTGCCAGCTGCCTTTATTGCTTGTTTATACGAATGGGCAGATGCCACAATTTGTTCTCTGGCTACTGGGTTGTGCTGCTGGGTTACATTGCAATAGTGCTGTAAAACCTATATCTGGATCACCTTATGTTCGGAAAGAAAGTTAGATCTTGGAGTGATATGGTTCACTCATGTGGCTCATAGGCCCAGTCTTCCTCTTTCAAATAAATTTTGCTCTGTATGTTGGAGTGGTCAGATCTGTGCTTTTACACATAGCCTGTTTATAATAATGCATTTAGAAATGCATGAGGAAGGGCCACAGGGCCATGAACATAAAGGCCATGGAGAGATGACATGTACAAAATCTCTATTATGTTCTGTTAAAAAGAGACAGTGCATTTTCCATAGAAGTGTGTGTAAGTGTTCTTTTAGCACCTTTTAACAGTTCTTTCCTACCATTAGAAATAAAAGCTTTACATTTAGCATGTCAGCTAGTACACAGACGCTAATACACGGTATAATGTTAAAACTGATAAATCCTCTCTTGTTTCAACCAAAGCCAGCTAGAACTCCCTGGAACCTTCTGTGTTGGTTGTTATTACTTTTGTTGAATTTCACTGTTGCATGTTAGGGCAAAAATAGGTGCAACTCCTTGAGCCAGTTGTTCTATTCAGATATCCAGTTACTTCCAGATATTATTGTAAAATATCTTAAGAAGGGTCATAGGTTGTTCTGAAGGATGCATACAATAGAGAGCCCAAAAAGAAAAAGTGKAAAGCACTATTTCACAGAAATATGGGAAGACTAAAGAACAAGGATGTAGAGCCTGAATCCCAGTTGACTACCTTAATACCTGAGTTGTCTTTCCATAATATTTATGGAGTGAACTGAAGATGGAACAGCAGCCTCAGTTCTGACTTGAAAGCTGTGGAAAGCAAAGCAACACTGAGGCTCATTATTAATTATAACGTACTAGAAAGGGAGGGAGAGAGGTGGTGGAATTAAAGTCTATTTTCTGAACTARTACTTATAAAAACTGGATGGCATCGTCTGTGATTTCATAAATGTTCTAGAAGAAAGTGTAGTGATTACATAATAGCCCCATCAAAAGGGTGGTTGATTAGTTTAGTCAATTTGGCATAAATTTCAGCTATTATTTTCATTTGAGAAGCGGAGGCTGAATGACACAGTTGCCTTTATCCTGTACACTTTGCAAATGAGCACCCTAAAGTCTGAACTGGTTCTTTCTTTCTTCCCCCTAACTTGGGAGAACTAGGTGACAACAGTGGTAGAAGATTGCAGAATCACAAAAATATTGAATACTTTAGGTTTGAACGGACTTCTGGATGTCATATTTTTTAACCATACACTCAAAGCAGGGCCAATAACCTGTATAATTTATATAATCTCCTATATATATTCCAAATTATTTCCTCTGTCATCAGATTACTAGACTGTCTTTAGAAATATCATTAAAAATAGCATGCAATTATTGTGACCTTTGCCAAATAATTGGGCATTTCCATCCTTTCCAGTCCTCTTTACTCCACTGTGAGGGCTTTTGGTTGGAACTGGATGCTCTCTGAAATATTTACCTCCATCCAAAAAGCATCATTAGCTTCAGAGAGATGAAATCCACAGCTGACACTGTGCAGAAGAGTATGTAGACYGGTTGAAATTATTCATTCTGGAGCCCAGAATCTATATTTCAGAAGTTTTGCTTCTGACCTGTTGAACTCTTCAAGTATGTCCAGTCTCATTATTTCATCCAAATTCAAACTCATCAATCCATGCTCATTTCTGGGGGCCTTCTGTTGTTGTTTTAAACATTAGCTCAGTACCATTTCCTCCCTCACTCACCCCCTTTGGAGGATTATTCATTAGCTCAAATGTACTGATATGTTAGTATTGCTTTATGGAAACCACAGAAGCATTCTGGTCAGCTTAAAATATAGGAAAAGGATCTTAATTCTGTTTTCATATATCTAAATAGGCATGTCTGGGATGGTACTAGATGAGACACAGACACTGAAGCTCTGTTGTCTGTGTCTATATTGGGAGATCTTGGAGCACTTTGAACTACTGAGTCCAGGTTATGTGACCCAGTCATGGTCCAAAACTTCAACAGTAGGAACTGGGTATGTGCTAGGTCTTTATCTTATGCATTTTCTTCCACAGGGGAAAAAAAAAAATGTATGCACGGATCTAGTATCAAAGACAACATGTTACAACCGATTCTCAGTCTAGTCTACTGTGGGGAGCAGGATCTTGGGGTATGCTCCACTACATGTCCCAGACCATTTGAGAAATACCCTCTGACCTGGTCTGAAAATGATTTGAAAAGGTTACAATAAACTATTTTTTTTGGCTCTCTTGGACATATATTCTCTCCCAGTCCTTGCTAATGTTCTGAAAAATTCTTCTGTCTCGGGACCATTTGTATGTTTTCAGGATAGTGTCCCAGAAGCCTAAGAAAGGATCAAAAGYTCTTCAAGTATCTTTGTCCATGATTGCATATGTGCTAATGGAAACATAGAGGTAAACGGGATATAGAGCCAAGGTATGGGTCACATAACTRTAAGAATCCCCCATACTTCTTGCAGGGGATCTTGCTTTTTCTGTACAATACAGATGGAGAGTACTTATGCAGTAGCATAACAACTCTGCCATCACACCTTGCCTGAGGAGGAAGTTTCTTCCAACCACTGTCCTTCACCCTTTCTTATCTTGTTATCTTTCCCCAAACTTCCTTTGCATTCCTCTTTCATATCTCTGTTCTCTCCTACCCCTATTCTTCTTGTTTCTAGGCTGTCTCATTCACTTCCTTGCTTCTTCTCTTATTTTTCCTCTTCTTTCTTTCCTCACCAACTGCTCCCTCTTTGTCAGTTTGCATCCCTCCCCCTCTCTATAAAATAAAGCTTTCAAAGTTTATGTAGTTAGTGCATGTTGCTTGCTCTGAGAGAACGAGGGACACAGAAAGTAGTGACTAATATCAGAATCATGAGTGAAGATATGTTTTATTCATAAACCCTGCATCTCCAGTGAAATTAAAAGCAAAGCAAAGGGTCGAAGCTCTGAACCCTCTTTCCTGGAGCCTGTAAACCAATAAAGGCTTTATATTAGCTATCGATATCTATCTCTGACTTGGCTTAATAACATCTTATTCCCTGTTTTCAGCAGCCATCAATAATATTTCTGCCTGCYCGCTCAGGTCCCCATCTCTGCGTGCAATTGCATTATAAGGGTCTATAAGCCCAATTTGCTTCACATTCTTATTTTTGGAAAAGGCTGGCTGGCTTTTGTAATGAGAGCAGCTGCCAAGAAGGCTTGACAGAATTTGTGGCCCATCTGGCTTATAATCTTCATTCAATATCGCAGGAGCCTAAACTCCCAGACCAACTGATAAGTCAGAGCGTATAGGCAAGCGATGGCAGTAATCTTCCTTGTGATTTCTCATTAAGGACAGGGACATCTCTGTGAATCTCTCATATCCTGGATATCATATCATATCATATATATATATACTTTTTTTCTAACAAGACCAGTGTTGTTACACCTTTATAAATTATGATAAAAGAAACATGGTAGTTTAAAGTATTTGGGTTCCCTTTTATCATGATTAAAAAAACTAGGAAACCAAGGGTCCGGTTCTGCCTTTGAAATCAATCACAGGTTGCTACTGTTTGCACTTAAACTGGGTGTGCAGATGTTGTCCTCATGGAATCACAGAAAGTAAGGACAGAAAAGATCCTGAGAAACCATCTAGCTAATTTTGCTGCCCCACAGCAGGATCAATTACATCTCCAGGATCCTCAGACCTCTGGTGACTCTGTAGTCTCCGCAGACAGTTTCTTTAGCGCTTTGCAGTCCTCATGGTTCAAAGGAATTTCCTGATATCTGAAGTCCCCCATAACTTGCAGCTGGGGGGACCTTGCGCACAGAGATTCTCCTCTTGGATGCGGCCATCTCCCACACATCCCTTGCTTCTCTAGCACAGATAGCTCCAGTTCATTTACTCTTTCCTCATAAGCYATGTTTTCTAGAGCTCTGCTCCTCTCCACTTTGCACAGATTTCACTTTGCAGACTATTAAATAACATATGGAGATATTTGTACCCCAGATGCCTTCTTGCATGAGGCAGGCTCCTCAGTTTCCTGAGATGTGGCCCTGCTGTGCATTAACATTTCATCCAGCTTTAGCTGTCTGAAAGTGAAGTCTTCACTTTAACCTAATTGTTCTGGTTCTTTCCAGGAGCCTAGACAGCCTTCAAATGACAGAGATGGATATCTCCAAAGTGTGAATCATCTCACCTAGTTTAGACATTTATCTTCAGAAGGCTTGAGATGTCTTCTGGAGATATCAGATTTTCTCCATTGACTGTAGTGGGACACACTATGACTAGAAGCCTAAGTTTTACAAGCCTATCAAGATCAACTCCTTTATTAACAGAGGAAATGAGTAACATAYGATTTTTTATAGTTCTGCATGTCACATCAAATTTTCTGATTTCTCATAAGATGAAAAGTCCCAAACTTTTTCCCCTCTGCTAGGGTATTCATCACCCTCGTGGATTCTCTAAGTTCACACTATCATTAATATGGTCTTTTTTATGTACTTTCCTCCTTTCACAAAACTCGTAAAAACTGTTGAGATCTCATGTCCCTCTGCCACACGTGATCAGAAGTATCCCAGGARGCATTAGGGGAAGGGGCAGGAGGCCAATCAGAGAAACAGAAACACATGAACATACRTACGTACATGCAGTATTTTTCAGACAGCCATATGAGACACTTTTATAGTGCTGAAAGCCTCTCACAAAGCACACACCAAAAGAGAAATGAAGGATCCTGAAAGGACAATTTAGTGGATATGAGGTTACAGAACTTTTGAWAGGCACATGACATGACATAGAAAAGAGAGTGGATAGTTTAGAAAATTTCAGAACCTATTGGTCCAATAATCCATTTTTGACCAGACCCAATTGCAAACATTTTAAAGAGAGACAGAAAAATAACCAAATGGACATTTTTCTTTAAAATCTTTTCGACATTGTAACTGTCTTCTTTTTCATAGCATGAGGTTTTATGGGGATGGTGTGGGGTGGGGGAAATGCTTTTGTGAAACCCTGACACAGTGTGGCTAATAGCTTACTTCACAGGTAGGTCTACTGATTTTTATAGGGCTAATAGTAGTTGGAATAACAATGCTGTTTAAGTTCTAGCACTATCTATTATACTGTTAGCATATCATGAGAATTGTAGCATAAGAAAAATAGTCCAGGTTAAACTAATTTCACTTGACATTTTGACTAGAACTGTTCTCTGCCCGAGTAGCTCCCTACGGTCTCAGTTACTGCGGATGGATGTGAGGAGGATTCTCATTGAAGGTCTCACTCAGATGCCAAGAAGTCATTTTAAAGGGGGACATTTTGGGAAACATAAAGCTAAAGTTAGAAATATGCTAGGTGGCTAAAGGTAAGCAACAACCCCAAAACTACATATTACCTGTTTGCAGYGGAGAACATCAGCTCATTAGATTGTTAACTCACAAACTCATTAGCTCTCTGCTCATTAGCTACTTAGCCCCATTTAGCTCACCGCTCATTTTTCTATTCAACTCTTACATATTATTTGCTCTGTGCACCATATCCAACATAGAGCTGATAGAAAGCAGCTTTTTTCAGTGAAAGTCATTTGAGGTTCACTTACTAAATTTGCCACCCAAAAGCTTTGTTCTGTGTCTGTATCATACAGATTTTATGTGATGAAAACAAGAAAATAAAAGCAAGCAAAAAAAAGAAGCCATGACCCTTTAATGTGGCTGAAAACAAAATATGGCAGATCAGCTTTGTTTCTGGATTCAGGCTTTATGTTTTTTTCATCAAACTTGAAATCATATTTGCATTTTAGTGATTTTTTTTTTTTAGAATTTATTTTCCTGAAATCTTTAAAACTTCAAATTGGCTAGTGTGTGAAGGACAGATGCTTGCACAGTTTAGGAATGTCTGCTTCTGTTTAGAAAAGAGCTTCAGCTCTTCCTTATAACGCTAAGGACATGAGTATACTCACTGCAGCCAAAAGGATTAGTCATGCACTAAAAGTTAAACCTGTGGTTAGGTGCTTTCTTGAGACATTTCCAGAGTATGCTGCAGAGTACTTGAAGCTGAAACAAGCTTCCTGGCTTCTAACCTGTCTGACAAGGAAAATCCTGAGCAAGGAAAATCACAAGCTGACCACAAAGTGCTAAACTTAATTAATTTGTCCAAATTAGGATCACAAGCATCCAAAATGTTAYGAACTTTTGGCCTGCAAAGCTAACCTGTGTTTGTGGCTCTTCCCCAAAATCAGATAGCCTGATATGCATTACTATTTTAATTTGAAGTGTTTCAGCGTAGCGGATGAGATCAGAGTCCCACCATGCCAGACTTGTTAAGGGAGTTACTATTCTGAACATCTCAGACTATAAATAGTCACGTAGACAAATCATAGAAGGGACAAACTTGCCCATTTTGCAGTCTCCATTTTCTGAGTTTTGGAAGATTAGACAAGGAATTTCTGATAGCGCAATCACCCACCATCTCCCAAGTGCTGGTGTCGTGCCTTTGCTTTAAAAACAGCCTTCTGCCCTAGCTCAACCTTTTCCAAGGAGGAATACATTGGGTCTCCTTCTCTTCTGACTTAGTTGTGTAAAAAATAAGAAGAAACACTTCTGCGTGTAGTTATGTGCCTGATACTGAGCTTACATACAGCAGTTTGCTTTCAGTGGTTATTGTTCTTTTTTCAGGCGGAAGATTCCTGATTTGCACRGATTTAACTCAAACCAGGATTAGGCCCAGAACCCTTTCTTCTGACTGAGCTTCAAGGAGCGACACCACTGTAGCTTAAAGCCAAATCATGTTTCCACATTTCGGGGTGCTGAGGTTTTTTTGTATGTTGTAGCTTTCTAGGCATGTTTCCTAGAGCTGCTTCTGCTGCTGCTACTTGTCAGCCAAACAGCAAGGTAGAAAATGGTGGCAAGGGCAAGAAAGAAGTAAGAATAATACCAAATTAAGAGTAAATAAAAAACAATCCCAAATGCTCCCTGCAGGGTCRGTAGGCTGCATCCCTAACAATGTAGGAAGCAGAAAGAAATGGAGGGGGGGAAAGGTATGTGAGATGGAAAAAAAAGAAAGTTCTATAAAAATTCAGCTTCATTAATGGGAGATACTGCAAGAGGGGAGTTCAGGGATTCATTATCTCAAAAATAGCAGTCCAGACTGACAGGAGTGGGTGAAAACTTCCTGACCCCATGGACCAGTGGATTTCATTGTTCCCTGCATTTGTCTTTTTAAAAGTTAGGAGGTGGGGAGAAAGAAAAAGAAAAGGAATAGCCTGCTCTCTGAAGCCTTGGGGCTTTTCTGCTACTGCGGAAAGGAAGTAGAGGGAAAAAAAGAAACATAAACAAAATATAGCTCTTGCCTGCAAATAACCAATAGAGACTAAAAATACTATTACAACTGCACAATAGTTTAAGGTCAATGTATTCCCTCTTCTAAGTCTATGAAAACCTGACCCACATAAGGTATTAAAATTCATAACACATGAAAATTAGGAACTCCTGGAAGCAGTTTCTCCTTCTATAAGTACAAATTTTCACTGCCTACATCTAGCATTTAAAGGAAACCATCCAGATAATTAAAATGCCTATAAATGAAATGTCAAAGTTAAATGTTTTTCTTCTTTTCTTTTCTTTCCTTTTTTTTTTTTTAAAGTCCTAATGCTTAGGAAAAGAGAAACCTTTTTTTTTTTTCTAAAATAATATGCTTTAAATACCAGTATCTTTGTAAAATAATAGAATAATTAAGGTTTGCCAAGTAAAATGGGTCTGTAGGTCTAACCATTTCGCTGCTCAGTATATAACCTTTATGAAGGGGAGGGGGGCAATAATAAGTGTATATATTGTTTTAAATACTGCCATCATTTCATTATTTTAAACATGAGTCAGAGTGCATGTAGCTGTCAGTCCAGTGTTCAAGGAAGGAATTAATCATATGCATAGAAGAAATTAATAATAAAAAAGTCAGTATTTGGCAGCCTTCAGATTCTTTTTCATAACTCTCATTTTTCTCTGATAGATGGAGCTGATGAAACAAGGAAATAAATCATGTGCAATTAAAATGAGCAAAAGCTGAAAAGACTTTATCAGTGATTATGTTAAAGAAAATGGGAGGCAGAGGGAAGCTGCACCATTAGGAGGATTCAAACAAGGGCTGGGTTCCCTCATTTGTCATTCATTGACACTGATACCTGAATTTTAATTGAAGCATCCCATGTGGCTGGCGTCTGTCAGGATGAAGTACTTCTTTCAGCGTGGAGAGGTGAAAGCCTTATCGTTTGCTGGATTTCAACAGTGGTGGGAACTGGTAGGAGAACCTGCTTATCCATAGTTGTCACGATAGCCTGGGAAGGATGGCTTCCTGTCTGGGGGATTTCTCTTTCTTCCTCATCGTGGAATGGGACTCAAGCAACATAAAGTGTTTCGCTTCTCCTCACTTTGTCAGTTAAATGGGTATATTGCCTTGGCACATCAGGGGAGCTGTAGTCCATTCACAGAGCCAACAGAGAGATGAGGAGGAATGGAGGATACAAAGCACCAGGCAAAATATCCCTGAGGCATTATGTTATTGTGTAAACAAACTTATTGAAGCATTTTTTTATTATTTAAATATTCGGGGTGACGGGGAGGGGGTTGAATCACAGTGCTAATGCAACATTTTCAACCAGAAAACACTCCTTTTTACATTTTTCTGCATATTTATACACTCTGTTTAATTGCCATCCAAAAGTAGTATTATACAAATGAAAAAAAATCATTTTTAAAAGGACAATCTTTCTTATTATTGCTAAGAACAGGGAGACTATCTTGATCAGTGATATGGTCTTCCACAGGGAAAAAGTACTTGTTGCCATAATTTGTGTTAAAGAACCAAGTTATCAGACCGATAGAATATAACAGATTAATTTCTTCTGGGGGCAAAGAATTACACTGATCTACCAGTTGGTTTCCTTTGTGTGGATTCTCTTGCTTTTGAAGAAGGAAACATTTGAGCCATGCCTGCCTAATTTATACTTACTTCCTCCCCTCTCCTTGGTATTGAAATGTGGTGTGGGAAGTAGGAAAGAACTTAACACCAGGTCAGTCAGCATTATCTTGTACTAATGTCTTTGGGCAACCAGGATCTAGCAGGAAAACTATTCAGCAGAATCACTGCGCTCTAATATTTTCTCTTCTGCTCACACCGAGTTGAATGATGCACGAGCTTTACTAACATTTTCTGGCTCTTTCATCAGAAACTGATGAAAGGAGCCTTCTGTTCCTAAGCAAAGAAGGGAGGAAGGATAAATGTGACCTTTATGATTTTCACAGGATCAAAAGAAAACCCTATCACTTGACTACAGTATAAAGTGGAATAATAATTTAACCAGTATATTGAAATAAACCACAGGTTATACCCAGGAATACAGAGGGAGAGATTACCAGAGTTGTCTACTGAGCTAGGAAAACCTAATTCTCACTAGAAGCTTACGGGTATTATACTTCAAAGCCAAACACATTCAACAGCTTTAATAATCATCTCTCTGCAAGAGGAAAACTGACCCAGCTGTTGGAAAACTAAGTTGAACCTCTCCTCGCCAAAATCCAGTTTCTAGGTTTAACTGAGACCACTAACTTCTTCAACAAAGTTTTCCAAGTTATTACATCTCATTGTTCTTCAGTTTTCCAACTGTAAAATGGGGATAACCACACTCATATCTCAAAATAATGCTGTAAGGATAAGTATACTGGTATTTTTTTATAATTTTAGATTCTCTAGTAATGGAAGTCAGACAAATGGATAAGATAAGCAAGACTAGTAGGTGCAAAGAAAAAGAAAAGATTTTCATCAAACTTACAGTATTCCTTTGCAATCCTAGATGAATCCATGAAATGGATAAGTCTTTCCTAGGTTCACATGTGACAAAGAGGGGCTAACTTTCAATCCACACTGATGTTTTTCATTATTATTAGATGTCTTGACTGGGTGAACATTTTAAACCCCAGYATTTTTATCATAAGGAAATTTGGTATAAAGGGGCAAGGACTTTACTGGGGTATGAGCAGTAAAAAGAGAATGCAGCAGTTTGTTTGCACTGTAAAACTCACTGAGAAAACAGCTCCAAGAGGCTACAGTGGCAATAACATGTGAAAATATTAAAAAAAAGATTGCTGTTCTGGGTGAAAAAATGATTGGAATTCACCACTTCTGATCATCATCTCAGTATTTCCTTCTGTTCTTCTATTGGAGAAAGAGGGGGAAAAAAAAGGCTGGAAAATCAATCCTTTATGAATACAGAGGGGAGCAGCCAGTCTAGCATAAACTGAGGCATTATATATAATGCATAAACTGATGTGTCATGTGGCATGTAGGACCTGGTCTTCACAGGCTTGTCAAGGTCTTGAATACTGAATCACATGCATTAGCATGGATCAAAACTCACTGCTTCTGGCTGTAAATCTCGGCACTTGCAGGCTGGAGAATGCTTACCAGCATCTGACAGCTCCGTGCTTGTGAAGCACAACGGTTTCTGCTGGTTTTGTGGCATCCTACAGTATTACAGCTGGACTTTGCGCAATGGACACATTTGTTTCACAAAGTCTGAGTGCTGTAATTCATTCAAATTGGGATGCCTATGGATAAATTCACACAGGGTAGGAAGCAGCTACAGGAGTTTAAATTAAAGGTGATGATAAATAGTGGTGTATTGAGTTGTAGGAAAGAGTCTAATGACGTGCCTTAAGGACTAGTGTTGGGTCCAGCTTTATCTTCACTAATGATCTGTAAATGAGAGTCAATAGCACAGTTATTAAATTAATGGATGCAACTAAATTGGGAGGTGTTACAAAGCTGAGTGAGGTGAGAAGAATAATATAAAAGGATCTATGAGGCATGGTGATGAAAGAACAATCTATGATTCAAAGTTGTAGTGTAGGCTGAAAATCAGCTGGATAAGAGATATATCAAAGGAGAAAGAGGGAAATACTTTGGAAGTAATGCTGCAAAAGGAAAAAAAAAGGTCTAGAAATAACATCTTTCAGCAGAATGGGTGTCACTTTGCAATATAATACTTGGACAAACAGAAAAACAATAGATACGCTTCCGTTTGCATATGCTGAGATAGTATTTCAGGGACAGGGGTGTGGTGAGTTACCTTTCTGTTGCACTGTAAAGATAAAAAAGTTTAGTGCCCTTTACATACAGTTCTGGCTACCACATGATTGGAAGGATACTGTGCGAGTAAGAGACGTTCTTACCGAGGTGAAAAGGTGTCAATAAACCTCACTTTAGTTCCTCATTAGAAATATTACCTGATGAATCACCAAGGACTAGCTTCTTCAGAATATTYAGGTATTTAGATAGATATGTGCCTAGTGAGCTTTTCAAAACCAKCTATGCACTGATTTTGATGGGAATTGGGCATATGTGAACAGTTGGAATACTCGTTTGATGTCTATTTACCTCTTTATGCATGTTAATAGATATATAAGTGTATAAGCTACTTCTGAAAATGGATCTTAGCTATTTGAATGAATTGGGTATTACAGTTCTTAAACTGAAATAGCTTTAAAAATCTAGACATTAAAACCTGATTCCTGATACTTCAATTAGCGCTCAATGTAGGAGTCATCTCCCCTAACACTGGATGCCTAAAAATATAGCCTCCTATCTAAGCTAGATGTCTAAGTTAGACTTTCCGTAAACAGTGAAGGGAGTTGGATGCCTTCAGAGGGTGATTCATCCTAAAATGATGTCTAAGGGAGGTGACCTCCGCATTAGCTACAGAGACAACCCAGACAGGGATCCTTGCCTAGAAGTCCATTTTTACACAGCTTAAGTTAGGGAAAATGGTCCCCACTGCTCTGATCCACAAAGATAATCTCCTAAGACATTGATTTCAGGTTAATACCATCTACAAAAAAGGATAAAGGTTTGATTTCAGGTAAAATGGTGCAGCAGAGAGAGGCAAGATGTCTGTTCCAAATATCCAGAATTATGAAGGAGAAATATCTTTCATTGATCCTGGTGTAACATTCAGCTGCTAGAAAAGAACTGGGAAATACTAAGAGAAGACTGGAAAGAAAGTTTAGGTAGTCACCCTAAATCTTTATTAAATAAATTCTTTAATTATCAACCCCATTTTTGGTCTTTTTGACAAGTACTAGCTCCTTTTCCAAGTTAATTCTTAGCAGAAWTGAAAGTGTGCAATTTCTCTTCATTGCCTCCATAATGAATTTYAAAATAATTTTTAGAAGTACTTGTTAGGCATGTCCCTCTTTATCATACAAAGAAAAGAATATGTCTGTTGTCCCAGACACTTGTTACTCAGCTTTCAGCAGGTAGTCCGGACAAACCAGGACCTTYTTCCCGCATAAAAATAAGTTCCTTAGGCAGAGTTTGGAAAGGAGAGAGAAGCACATGYGACTGAAAGACAGTGCTGCCAGCATGGCGCTGTGTGCTAGCAGAGAGCCAAAAATAATAGCAACAGCTTTTCCTTTTTTTATTTTCTTTTTTAAGGAGCTGGTTACAGAGGACCTTTTATGTTTAGACAAGAAAAAAAAAATCTATACTAAATTCTTTTTAAACTTTGCTGCTTTGTTGTGTTTCTTTAAGTCTGTGTCCGCAGGGAGATGCAGTGCCTGTGGTTTATGGAAGATGGCAAAGATATGATTAAATTAGCCCTCCAATTTCAACAACAACATCAAGAAAAGTTGTCACGGTGCAGTAAGGTCTTCCAACAGATTTTTTTTTTTTAWTGTGATTGAAAACAGCAATTGATATTCATTAATAATACTTAATGCTTCTCTACTAAAGCAGCTTTTTGTCCAAAGAGCTCAAACGCTTTTACAAAGATACCAGTGGCACCACCGTTTTCTTTTGTGGATGTCAATTCTGAGGTGAAAAAAAGATTAAATGAGTTGCCCAAGGTCACACAGAAATTCAGAGAAGGGGAAAGGCTTGGCAGTGACCTGTATGTACTTGGCTTTACAGAAGCAGGAAAGACAACGAAACTTAGCCTTTGGGAAACCAAAGTATGTACTAGAATGCAAGCGCCGTAACAACACTATGAAGATCTTTACATACTATTCTCTTTCTGCATATCCTTGTTTTGTGGCTGCTTTTTAACAGAACATTTTCTTTCATGTAGCCACGCACTTTCTTTTTTCTTCACAAAAAATGAAACCTCATCATGCTTTTCACCACTGTTACTATGAAACCTAACTTCTAGATGGACAAAGTAAACCACAGAGCACTTAAAGTAGCTGCAAAGCTATGCGAGGACTGAGGGAGTTGCAAAGGTGAATCTGTGCTACATGAGCCTTCCTTTGTGAAGTGTGTACATTGGACTTATGGTTCCAATCTGCATTAATTTTCTGAATTACATATTGAGCATAAATCTTAATTCACAGATGGGTTATAAACAAATAAATGATTGAACAGTGCTTGAATGCTAACAGCTTTGATGCGTTATCTAACTGGGCTGATCTATGATCTAGGTGTAGAACCTTGATGTGTTCTGCAGCCCGTCACTCATCCCTAGGGACAAATAGTCTTCTAAAGGTATATCTCTATTTATATCTATATCAGGAACATTAATCTGAGGATTATACCCTTAGGCCATCTAAATTACTTGTTGCTCGAAGAGATGATACTGTCAGATACATGCACAATTACCCAATCTCCATATGCAAATTCAGGCTCTAAATAATGATCTTGACTAATTGAACCCTTATGGGTTAGTCCGATAGGRTTTAACATACATGAATAATTTCTACAGAGTTTTCTAAGCATCCTTAAAAATTTTGTTCCATAGTTCAAGGCATCAATGGGAAATCTATTGCCTGAAAACTTGGAATAACTTCTTAAATAGATATTTAAGAAGAAGAAACACAATATTTCCATCACACACTTTCTGTTATGTGTTTCCACAAGAAAAATTTGCACTTAATTAGCTTCTTATAACTGAAGGAGTACTGCATTTTGAGAAATATGGGACCAAGACATACAAGAACTTATGCAATTGGACAATTCACTTCAGATGTGAAAAATCACTGTCATTCACTTAAGGTATTAAAGGACACACAGTTATCATGCTTTCACTTTAAATAATGTGCTTATTCTTATGGTAAATAAATTTCCTGTTGTTTAGATTAAACTGTGTTTCCTCTGTGGGTATGCGTATGCTCATGTGTTTTTAGCAGCATTTGATGTAGTCCTTTTTAATGTATAAGCAGCTTCCTTAATTGTTGTTTTTGAGTCTTTCATGTCCTCACTAGTGAAAGAAGAAAAATAGAAGAAAACATTTGAGAATAAAAAGTAAGAATGTAGAAAGTAAAGCCTGGCATTGAATCTTCATGCTCACCTCTGAAACTATTGCAGACTGTTTAATCATTATTATTATTGACTAGATTTCAAGTAGATAATGTGCCTTTAAGTGATATAGTATCTGTCTTTCCGCCAAAGTATGGACAGGATGACTGCAGCATAGAAAGTGGATCTTTGGTTATTAGTTGCTCCCATGGATTTCAGCTGCAGCTTGGGGCAGTCTGCCTTGTGAAATTTGGACTTTGAGGCATAGCTTCATACTAATTATGTTTTGGCACCTTGTAAGGCACTGACCCCAGGATCCTTCTCTCCATGCACAGAAATAAGTACTCCCAGAAGGCAAAAAAAGAATAAATCAGATGTTATGCTTGGCAGTACCAGGCTCTAAGAAAAGACTTGAGATGACTCTTCACATAGGAACTTTCCTCAGGATCAGAAGACTTACTYCCTTAACTGGGATTCAGTCTTTGACTAAATTTTGTAGGTGGCTGAGTGTTGATGGAATAAATGACTCTTAATTATATATGATACATCTTCATGTAAAACTGAAAATGCGATTGAAGCAGGGAGAGGGGCAAATATTTGACCTATGCTCACTGTGGCTTTACTCTAACAGACAGTGATATAATAGAAATGAAGAAAAAGAGGTAAATATGCACCAGTTAGGGCGTAATTCGGCTTCTTTGACAGTCTTGTGCTGTGCTTGTTACTCTGTGCTAAAGACCACGCTACAGTGTGTTCACAGTGTCACCGTCTGAGCCAGCTGGACAGAAGCTCATACAGTTATTTCAATCTAGTCTTAAATTAACATTCTTTTTGACAAGCATCACTTAAAATGCTTTTGAAAATCTCAATCTACATCATTAATAATATCTCAATCCAGTGCCCACTTCAGTTAAGTTTAATAGATATTGGATTAGGCCCTTAAAATGCAGTACTGCAGCCTCTGCTTAGTTCATTAAGGGCATGATCCAATGCCCAGCGACATCAATAATAGCTTTTGTATTGACTTCACTAGCTTTTTGATCAGGCCGTAAATCCTTGATCCAAGCGAAGCTCTTAAACCTGTGCTTAAATTCGTTGCTGGATCCAGTCCTGATTCATCACAGATAATGTCTGTTATGGTTCTCCAGATTCTTTGTACAGTTCCTCTTTTATTGCTGTAATTAAAATGGAGAGCGGGGACGATATTTTCACAAAGTCTCTGATGTGTGTACAGATGAAAGTTACTTTCCCAACTGTTTTCCTGCAGGAAAGAGCATAGGATGGATGGTGGCAGATCTATGGGCTCTCTAAGCTTACAAAAATATATCATGAAACATTTCATTAAAGCTGAATGTTATTTCATTTTGCCTGTTTTCAGATCCCTAAATTGCTAAAAGAATTGAAGGCTATATTGCACTGAGTGGGGAAAAAAAAAAAGAAAGAAAGAAAAAATCCCTCCCCAAACCCTCACAAGTTGTAAGAGAAGTTAGCTGAGAAAAAAAGCTTTTGATTTAGGTTACAATAGAGCTGCAAATACTGACAGATGACAAAGCATGGACTCTGAGCAACGTTAGACTCTTCTAATGTTATAGATTTTAACATAATTATCAATGCATTCCTTTCAGCTATTATGCCATTTTAATTGCATGCAGCTTATTTCTATGGTTTATAGAGCTATATTTGCAACAAGAAAATGAAAGCAGCAAAATGAAAATGGAAGAATTATGCTAAAGAATCTCTGAGTTCTGAATCAGTGCTTTCTACTTTATATGTGATTCATTTTTTCATTTTTGCCTTTATACTGATGGTTATTGTAGGTCAATGACTTTTTTGTCTGAAGAAGTCACATCTGCAAAATTTTCAGGCCTCCAAACCTCTGAAATGTGACTTTTCAAAGCTACATTTTCTGTTGCTTTGTTTTTTAATTCCTTTAAGAAAATCAAGAAAACTTTTCCACTGTGTTTTGCATACTTTTCATTCATGTTATGATTTCTGAACCTTTAAAATGCCGTTGGGTAACATTTTTCTGCAAATACAGTAACAGGAAACTTACACCCATGTATAAGAAAGCTGATACTCTTGAGTAAGCATGAACTTCCAGGACCTGGTGTGACAGGAAAGAAAAATACTTTCTTTATTCTTGTGGAAAAGTTCTGAAAATTGACATACTGCAGTTTGAAAGTATATTCCTTTTGTACTGGGGACTCTCAGGTTCTGTTCTTCACAACTTTGTGTTTAATTTTGTGCTCTGCATTGGATTCCATCACTTATATCTATCTGTATATGCTGGATATGCTTTGACTTGGAGAAGTCAAGCCCAAATTCCAGCTTAGCAATTAAAACCAGGATAGACCTAACCAATAAAATTATTTTTGGGTAGTTACTTAGGGTGTGCACTGTTTGGAATGAAATCAGAGAAGAAATTAAGCTCAATCTTCCTGTGAGAAGGGGTATGACATCACCCAGAAAAGAATTTGCACCTAGGAACCATGTTTTTCAGCAGAGTTTGGGATCACTGAAGGGTGCAACTGAATAATAGTGAGAGAGATAAAAAGAGCAGAAGGGCATGTGGAAGATACATGACTCCCGATAACAATCTGTGCTTCTTGGTTAGTGTAGAGCAGTGCTCTGAGAGAGCTCTAACTACCCATAAAGAGTATTTTTTTCAAAATGAAACAGATTCCTCTGGTTTACCGTACCCATCACCACAGTACCTAAGAATTTTCCAGAGGTACGTGATGAGCTATGTGCCTTGTTATGTAGATTATTCTTTTCTCAAGCTCCTCCCACATGGGATAGCATGGTTTCGTTCTATTCATTTTATTGTCAGTACTCTATGATCTTGCTCTTTGAGATGTAAAACAGACAGTTCTGGTCTAAGACATATGCCTTTAACCAGAAACAGACACTGAGTGCTTCTGAAACCCTTTGGAGCTCGTCCAGAACCTCCAAGTGGCCCCCAAGAAATCCCTTTATGAATTAGTCAACTCTTGGTGAGCTCTAAGTTACCAGAAAAACAGATGTGAATCATAGTCTCATTCTGGTATTTTGTCAACCTCTTAGTTAGCTTGGCATGACTCTTGGGAGACAAAAAGTGACAACTTCATATTCATAATGATCATGGAGTTACAGCTCTGTGGATCTGCTGCCTAATTCACTTTTTGTAATTCAAGGTGATGCAACAGTCTCAGAGGTGGCTGGAGCCTAAAGCTGGCTGGGAAGTGAGTGTCTTTCCCACTCCCAGACTCCTGATAGATGTTCAGCACTTAACCATGAAACGGAAAAATGTCTCAGTGCCTGCAGGAGCAACCTCATCACATTGCACTCATCTCCCCTTGTCCCTCATCCCAGGATGTTAGTCCTTTCCTCCATGCTCCATGGGAATATATTTCAAATCAGCTGTGTCTCTATGCATTTTAAAGTTGAGCTGGTTGCCTCCCTGGTTTCATTGCAGCTGGGGTTTACGGAGCTACCTACTGAGACGGAATTGCTCATCATGTCTTAACACAACCACCTCAGCAGCCTAGGAGTTTCATCATGATTAATGTTATTACAAAGATTACCAAAGGAATTAATAATAATTAGATACTTATTGCCAAGTGTAGCCAGAAATACAGATAAACCACCTGCCTTCCCTTTCACAATTAATTTCTTTCTTTTGCTTAATCAAACAATGAAACAATTAGTTTCCAAATGTGACATCACCGTCATTCCCCTAGCAACAAATGTCCTTTCCTGTCTGTGCTGTAGCTGAACAGGCTTACCAACAGCCCAGAGACAGAACTGGAGATACACCAGAATCACCTGAAAATATGTAACAGGGTAAAGCAGGAGATAAGCTGGTACTTAGGAAACCTGCGATCTCCTCTTGGCTTTGCCGTGCAACCTCAGGAAAGCAATTTCTCTCTCTTTCCTCTCCCACACTTAAATAAACTCTGGGGGGCAATCTGTCATCTGAAATGTGTGTGCAAAACATATCGCTCAAGAAGAGTCCATCTTTGTCTAGGGTCCTCCAGGCATTACCGGGGGGGTATACTGAAAGTGGTATCATCTATCCACAATGCTTGGAAGAGTTTGCTCTGCCCTTGCAACCCATGCAGTTGCTCTTGAGCCCTGAGCCAAAAATAATAAGTTCTGATGGGAGGGAGACTGAATTATCTGAGGTTGAACATCACAGTAACTCTGCCACACTGCTTTTGAACGGGAGCTGGCTTGGGTCTCAGACCACGGTCAGAACAAACTCCTATCTGCCTCAAATTAGCCGGGCAGAGAGATCCCAGCACATACATAACTGTTAATAAAAATAGTCTCTTTCAATGCTTTTATTACAACAGCATTATATTTACCCTCCAGGAACTGATATCAGAATCTTGTCCCCTGTTTATATGTACATGTATAAATATACTAACTGCCAGCAGGTGTGCTGAAGAAAAATAAGAAGGTTAGAAAATGTCTTGCAGATAAGAATTTCTTTTTAAATGTTAATTTTTTAGTCTCTCTCTTTTTTTTCTGGTATGTCTGACTGAAAACTTCATCTTTAAACTTTTTTTTATTATTATTATCGTCATCATAGCTAGAGCACATACAGGCAGAACATCGGTTTAGTGTGACCTTTCTGAAATCATAAGCAATTCTTTCTCTTTGTCATAGTGATAATAGAATGGATCAGATACTTCCTGAAGACATTATAATAGAGTTCAACTGTCTAAGCTGTACACTAATGAAAAATGTAAAATTCATCTCTTCTCTACAGTGGTCTCCAGTAGAACAGAGACGCTGTCTTGCAGAGAGCTTTCCATACGGTATATTGGGATCTCTGATATTTCTTGTACTTTCCGGTAGATTTCAGCATGGGCAGGCCGTTTTTTTTTTTCCTTCTCCTTCTGTGCGCCATTTCTATAAAGACATGAATGTATTAACTAATATGCTTTTATCTACCTTGACTCACTCCTTCCTAACTTCCCTTGCAATAGCAAACTACAGTGTAATACATTTTCTGTTTCAAAGAAATCAGACAGTGGAGGAATGTGATAAATGCTTAACTCCTTTGGCTTTTTATATTGAGTCAAATCCTTCAGYGGGAGTAAATCAGTGTAGCTCCACTTACTTCACTGCACTTTTGCAGCTGGCTGAGGATCAATCTCATATTGTTTAAAGAAATCTTTGTTTTTCTTTTGTCTTTAAGTGAAAAAAAAGAAATATTTTGAACATTTTTAGATTAAAATCTTTGTAGAGGTAGTAAAGGGACAGACCTCTGTAAACAAGAGTCTTGTATTTATTGTTAGAACAAATATAACACTGCTAATAGAGCTGCCTGACTTTCTTTTAACTCCTTCAAAAAAATCATTCTTTTCAAATTTGGTTTGTTTGTTTATTTATTAATTTAACAGAGAAGTCATCAGTGTTATTCTGTATTCCTTTTGCTCCTTTTTAACCTCTTGATCTGGTGGAGGACGAAAGGGACAGGGTGAAAGCTAATGCAACATCCTGTTTGAACTGACAATTTTACCAATGATAATCAATGAGTATTTGGATTGAAAATGGTGAATTTTGCACTGCGACCTTTCCAAACAGACAATTTTCAGAACTTTTTCTGCTGTAAAACATTCATTAGTTTGACTTTTATTTTTGCTTCTGAATAGAAACATACACTGAAATATCAGAATTTTGTACTGGACAGACACTCTATTTTCAGGACAGCTCTAATTTCAGTTCTTGGCCTCTTTGGTAAGACTACCAGTAAGAGTACTAATTAGAGTCCATTTTGATGGTGACATTTTTTATCTATATCTCTATATACTAACTTTCAAAAAGGAAAGGACACTGTGTTCCTAGTACACGGGTATACTTTTCTCATTTAAGGAACATCAGTTAAGCAATCCTTCTACACTGGACTTCTTAGGATGTTCTGTTAACTATGCAAGATGCAGTTTTAGCCAGGAATTCAGAAAATGATATAGAGCCAAGGAGACGTGGATTTCCACCTCTGCCACTATCATTATGCATTTGGATAGSTCAACTATCAGCTATTCCCTCTCATATCTTATTTTTTAATTCAGCTAAAGAATTCAGAAATACCACACCGGCCATAACAACAGTGAAATTTAAACTCCTGTTCCAACAAAGCAAAGACAAAAGTTGAGCTGCTATTTTGTCTTTAGTTTTAGAAAGCAGAACATAGGACATGTAACTGACCACTGTGATTCCATCTGAATTTTCTCTGTTGCTTCAACAGAGCTCTGAGCTCAAAGTTCAGCTTTGGGGGGTAAAAAATGGCCAGATATGTTCAGAATGTAGTGTGATGGTGTTCTGATTACTGACCTCTAGGTGAGATAAAAGTGATCAAGTGCCTATCTGTCAGACTGGTTTGCATCAGTAATCAGAAAAGCAACTATTGTTTTGCAAGTCCAAGGGACTAACACTAGGGTAGCTGAAATACATGATTTTGTTTTGTGAAAAATGCCAGCACAAACTTGGTTTTAGTTCTGTGTCTCAGTGATTGAGATTTCAAGATTTACACTTAAAAAAAAAAAAAAAAGAAAAGTTCCTCAAATGGCTTAGTAACACTACTGCATTCACACCAGGTAGACTAGATGCACATTCAAATAGCTACCCACATCTGGAATAGGAACTTTGGTTATGCTTTAACATAGCAGGTAGCTGTTCTGAGTATCAACATAAAGAATCGCCCTCTTTTTCCTTTTGTGACTCTTTGAATATTATAGGAAGTAAAATATCTGAAAAGACTCAGAAATTAACTCCAGAATAACAAGCATTCTAGAGGTTAGAAAATTGAACTAGGACAAAGGAGTCATCAGTTCATGCTCTGAATGGGACAATATAGACCTCTAAAATGTTTTCATCATCCCAGTGGACTGCTAGAGAAACTGGACTACTGAACATGTGAGGGGAATTTGCTAGAGTATAGGTATTCTGTTTATCACACACACCGAGTCAATAATTCTCAACCAGCTTGAGTGAGACATGTCAACCAAAGTCAAGTATGTGATCAAAATCTACAGCATGGGAAGGAATCAATCAAACCGCTGTTTGAAGGGAAGCATGGAGCCCTCCTCTCTTAGTTAAAACAAACAAACAAAAAACTTACGTAGTTCTTCATTAGTTTGATTTGCAAAAAATGAGCAAAATGTGCATTTTCTGCAACGATGTCACTGCAGAAAAGAAAGGGAAGTATGGCTGGTAGTGATATTGTCCTTCCTTGGACCAGAAAGGCGTTTTGTAGAAATGGAGCATAAGAAGAAAATCAAGAACTCCTTTAATTGTCTCCAGCCAAAGGGAACAGAGCATTTCCTGACTAACAGACTTTCAAATGGTAGCTTCTGTTTTTCTTGTTGCTTCCCATAAATTATAGTAAGTTCTAAAACTAATCGAAAAGGCTGTACTTCTCACTCCAAGAAAATCATTTTGGTACCATTTCTAATCTTGTGAATTCTTTTGTTAGAAAATGATCTAATTCATAGGATTGTTGATGATAAGGCTAAAAGAATCCTGAGAGGACATTGAGTCCTCTCCTCTGCCCCAACATGGGATCAATACCCACAATGTAATTCCTGACGGATGTCTGTCCAACTGCACTTGCAAACTTGCACTGAGAAAACTTCCAAAGCTCCTCTGTGAAGTCTGGTTATGAAATTTGCTGTCCTTGCTGTTACAAAGCTTCTTTCAGCATCTAACTAAAACATCTCATGGTGCAATATGTTTCTTGTAACAAACATGCATATGGAAAGCATATTTTCCTCTTGCCTTTACAACAACCTTTTTTTTATGTATCTGAAGGGTGTTTCTCCACTTTATCACTACAATAAGCAACCCCAACTTTTATATATATTTTTTCTTAAGTCATATTTTTAAGCTGCTGACCAGTCTCTTCTTTCTCCTCTGGGCTTTCACAAACTGATCCATATACTTCTCTGTATGTAAGACTGCAAACCAGCTATAGTAATTCAGTTGAAACATGCCCCATACCAAGAAAAATAGACAGATTATGGCATGTATTTTGAATATGACACTTCTGCATATACTTGCCAGTATTTCTATTTTTTTCATTTGCTTGTTTTTTACATCAGCCTGAAATTGTCAAGTCATGTTAGGAATGTGACCCACAAAAAACACTGGATCTACTTTATTCAGAAATTTGCCTAATCACTAGTTCCTCATCTTGTGTTTGTGCAGTTGGTTATTTTTAAATGCATATGTCCTTTTTAAACTGCATTATATTTTTCCAGACCATTTCTTCAATTTGTCAAGATCATTTTACATTCTAATCCTGTCCTCTAAAGTGCTTGCGGATCCTCCCTGCTTGGTATCCTCTGCTTATTTAATAACCATAATCTCTCTTCCATTTTCAACTCTTTAATGTTTCTTAAAGGACCAAATACTGAAACTACACTATAGTCAGTCTCAAAACTCCCATGGATTACAATATCTCTAGAACTTCCCCATATTTTTAAATTTATTTCTGACAAATATATACAACAACTTTCCATTAACCTTACAGCAGTTTAGAAAAATATTAAGCATTCATTAGACTGCCAAAAAACGCTTTTTGTTTAAAACTAAAAAAAAAAAAAAAAGAAGATTACTAATGAACCAATTATTAAATGTGCTGAAGAAAGAGCACTTCAGTTTGGTGAACTTGAAAGGCTGAATAATACCAGTTCGTATTTCTGCTCTATGGCAAAATCACATAATAGGATAATCTTGTGGCAAGGAACAACAGGCAGTGGTCCAACATGCTCTGAAAGGTGCCCAGAAAGCATAGAGATTTTTCTTTCTTTCTTTCTTTCTTTCTTTCTTTCTTTCTTTCTTTCTTTCTTTTAAGATTATAGTCTTCATTTTGAATCTAATAAGGACCAAAATAAAGTTTCAGAGAAAGAGCTAACAGTACTGGCTATTAGGTATATAGAGCAATTCTCTCACATTTGCTTGGTTCCTTTTGTGTACTTGCAGTAATGACCTTCAGTTACCTTTACAGCTCAGATACCTTTCAGTTGGCTTTAGATATTGAGCAGCTAACTAACCCTAACCCTACAGTACAGTAGCTCTGGCAYTGGTACTCTCTGGTTGATATTTTTTTAACCTTGAAACTCTCTTAGGATATTTTTTGCAGCAGAAGGGAAAAAAAAGATCATGGAGTATGAGACTATATTAATTTTATTTATTTCTTTAGTTTTTTTTTTTCCCCAGATGTTTTTTTTCCTCTTAAAATATAGAAAAAGAAAACTGTAGCAAGCGATCTTTCACACTTAAAACATAAATAAACCAATCTATACTTCTTTGTAGAAGAGAAAAATAATCTCTATGTCTGTGAGCAGTGTGAAATTCTCTTGCCCCTAGAAAAGGATGTTTCTAGTTTTTTTAGTTTTTTTTTTTCTTTGGCAAAACTCCATCCTTTCTCTTTTCTTTAGATGCAATTGTTATGATTTCAGGAAGAATAAACAATGAATAAGTTTGGACTTTTTATAGTGGAGTTGGAGAAAAAAGTCCATCTGAAATGATAAGCTGCTTTGATAGATAGCTATAGATGTACCTGCTTTAATTTCTCAATTTGTAAATGCCAGAGAAAATAAAATAATAAATACTGTATCAGCCACTGCTGAGAGCTTATACATTAGACCTCACCAGACTTTCTTCAGACTGTTATATACCGTGCAGCAGTCCAGGTTGAGGGCCAGCTGGCTCGAAAGCAGCTTTGTAGAGAAAGACCAGGGGTGGTGATGGACAACAAGGTGAACATGAGTCAGCAGTGCACCTTTGCTGCAAGGGGGTCAGCTGCATCCTGGGCTGTCTGAGCAAGAACGTTTCCAGCAGCTGGTGGGAAGTGTTTGTTCCCCTATTTGATACTCCTGAGGCAGCATCATGAGTACTACTGTGTCCAGTTTTGGGGTCCCTAGACAAGAAAGACACTGAAGACTGGAGCAAGTCCAAGGAAAGCCACCAAGGTGGTCAGGGGCTGGAGCACGCGGTGTATGAGGACAGGATCAGAGAGCTGGGGTTGTCCAGCATTCAGAAGATAAGGCTCAGAGGAGACCTCACAGGAGGGAAAGACATAGGATGGAGTAAGACTCTTCTCAGAAGTGCACAACAGAAGGATAAAAAGTAACAAACACAAGCTTCATCACAAGAAATTGTAATTAGATGCAAGAATATATATATATTTTTTCACCTGAGGGTGGTCAAACAGTGGAACATGGGCCCAGAGAAGTAAGCCCATCTTTGGAGAAATTCAGAATTCAGCTGGACCTGAGCAACCTGCTCTGATTAGACTGGCTCTAAGCAGGAGATTGGACTAGGTGACCTCCAGAGGTCCCTTCCAATCTATGTGATTCTGTGATTTTATGTTTGGTTACATTTTAGAGCTTCATCTATATTATAAAGAATAAGAAATCCCAAAGTCAGCTGGAAATTTATTCTTACATTGAGCAAGTGTGCTAGAAAAAATAGCTTGCATCAGTGCCATGAGAAGAGGAAACAGTTCCTGTGAATGGCAGAAGAGTTTTTCATTCATCAGTCTTTCTGAGGAGATATTGCTCCTGCTGTGCGATGTTTGAGGATGTCTATGCTATGGGCTGGCTATGGTGGAGGAGTAAGAAAATTCAAAGATATCAAATATTAGAGTTATGTTTGGGAAACAAACAAACAAACAAACAAACAAAAAACCACTTCCTCTTCACCCATTTTGTTGTTGTTGCTGTTGTGATGGTGCCAGGCCAGATCCCCACAGGTGTCAGATTTGGGGCTATCTTGTGCATCTCTTTTTAATAAACAGTTCTGAAAATCTTGTAGTAAAGTTTTCAAAAGCATTTAGTTGACCTAGATGTCCAGAGCACAAATTTCAACACAATTCTTGCCTTTAGCAATTGAATTCTACCTATAGTGCAAGTAAGAGCTGAGCAACTAAGCCTCTAATGGCCTCCCTAATTCTAAAAAAAAAAAAAAAAAAAAAGAGCTTGGAATCCCAAATCAATAAATGTTACTCAAAGAGCTCCAAAGTCCTGCAGCTTATAATGATCAAAAATATTTTGGCACTGCACAGAGAGGCCCCTTTGGAGCTGGCCTGAGGCACTTCAGCAAATGGTATCCAATTCCCTGTCACACTTTATACTGGGGCCCCACCTATAAACAGTTTACAAAGAACTAAAACATGATTGCTAGAAGCTACAGACATAAGAAATCTGTGTTATGGATGGCTGGAGGGACATCAGTGAAATGTGCTATAGATTGTTATAAGCCAACTATTGACCTTTTAGCCTCCAAAACCTACTCTAACCATTTATCAAAACCTCTATTAATCATTTATTAACCATTTAGAAGCTATAAAAGAAACCATAATATGAAGTGTGGCTTTTGTGTTCTCCTGCCAGAGGGGGCACAGTGGCAGCATAAAAGACAGATTGAATATGGCAAGGGTTCCTGTTTCCTGAAAAATAAAGATGTATTCTAAAACCTTAGTCAGGATTTAGGAATAAAAATAAATACATCTTCCTCTTGCTGCTCTCTAGTCAGGAGTCTATCCTCTCCTCAGCTACAACCTGAAATTTTATGTGAGACAAAGACATCTACATCTGCGGGAGAGAGATGGGGAACTAAAATGATATCACATTATAGTACAAATTAAAACCAACAGTTTTCTGACAAAACGGGGAATCCGCCCTCTCCTACCACAAGTTGCTCAGAGAAGAGGACTTCTGCAGTTGCTTCTGCATCCAGCCAGAAAATGAAGACCCAACAGCAGTCATATGCTGGGTTTTTGCTCTTGGTGCTGGGAAAGGGCTCACTATTTTCACGGCCACGATAGGGATGCTAGGTGCCAGCCATCTGAGAGGGTTGCTGCAGTTTTGTCTCAGACAGGTGACACCCCGGTGTAGCTGTGAATGAACAAATGATATCTCATTGAGCTGAAGCCCTAGTGTAGTCTCTGTTCTCACAACATTTTAATATCTCATAACACGTTAACATATTTAAGCTGAGACCATTCCCGCCGGGTAAGGAAGTGCTCTCATCCCCATATTTCAGATTTGGCAGATAATATTAAAAATAATAATAATCAGAAAAAATGGAGCCACCGTCAAGACACCTATGACAGATCTGGCTAACAACTATGAAACGCAATGATTTTGCCCACTGTCATACTGTCAGTCGAGTAGGCGTCACACCTAAGTCAGATGTCTTAGGTGAATGTGAGTACATTTCCTTAACTAGATATGGCTAAGTTTAATTCTGTGTCACTCATCTTTATTTTGAACTTAGACACAATAGTAAGTACTCAAATCCACCCAAAATACATGATATTAGAGCTGAATAACAAATAATTGACATACTTAAGGAGTCTGTGATACAACTGGTTTCCCAGTCTCCAGGCTAACCATCAGATCATCTTTCCTTCTTGTTGCACCTAAAAGCAGTGGGAAAATTGTGCTATCAAACCAGTATCAGGATAATTTCTTCTCTTAGCATCTCCATTAAGTCAAATTGAAAGCATATTATTTTAAAAAACATAAAGTAACAACTAGCATCCACCAAAATTTGTTGTTCTCAGTCCAGCATATATTAGGGTACTCCAGATGAAGATGCAAAATTATGTCTCCCTGTCAGAAAAGATAAAGAAGCTGCTCCTGATTTTGCTGAAGATGATGGAGGCCCGTCTCCAAATTTGGCATCCAGATGATCCAGAAAACTTTTGTTTCTGGGTGACTCTCTAAGAGCTGAACACTTTGAGTTCTCCTTTTCTCTGTTTCTCGATTTCTCCTCTCACATAAGTTTGTAAGACTGGAAGGTTCTACCCGGATCACTGACGTCAAGACTCCTGCTCTTGTAGGCAACCATGGCATATAATCTCATTTATAAATTTACCAAGCTCCATTTTTAAACTAGTTAGGCTGTTTGATCCCACTACTCCCATTTCAGGACTGTTCCAGAACTCCAGTCCTTTGATGGCTAAAACCTCCTTCTAATTTCCAAGCTAAATTTATTCATGGGCTGTTTATACCCATTTCTTCTTGTGCCAATATTGGCCTTTATTTTAAAAAGCTCTTCTCCCTCCCTGATGTATATTGAACTGTTAAAATATCTGTTAAGTTGGAAATACATTAGACACTGGGTGAAAATCCACCCCTTCAAAGATTAATAAACGTCAAAGACAAAGGAATTGTAATTCATAGTCGTGTCTTTAGCCTATAAGCTCTTTTACTGTGGGGACCAATGAATTTTGTTTATTTTTCTTTCTGCTCTGGACCAAAYCAATGCACCTTATAGTGCTGTGTCCTTGCAGAATCATATTAATAATAAATACCAATGGTACAGCTGTTTTTGTCAAGAGAATCGAGGGATGCTGCCAGTAATTCTTTTTCTTAGCCCTGTGAATCCAGATTGCAAACCTGGATCTTAAAGTTGTGCTTTAATAAAAATATAATCGCAAATGCTTATCCGACATGAAGATTGCTATTGCCTTCAGTGGGAATTGGATCAGGCCCTCATTCAGCTTTAATCAATGTGATTTTCTTCTCCACACTGCCACGTTTGGAACTGAGACTCATTAACTGATATGGGAAATAAGTTCCCTTTTTCTTTTTCTTTCTTTTTTTTTTTTTGTAATAGGAGCTATTGCATTGTGTTCCCTTAATTACACCATGTCATGTCACGTCGCAATGTAAAATGACACAGTGTAACACTTTGTGACATGTGATAACTATGATGAATTACATTCAGAACAAAGACCTGCTTTGAAAGGATATATCTGATCTGGGGGAGAGCAGGTATTTCAAGCACTCCATGGATATTTTGGATTAACGGATAATTCCCCGTCACATATCACAAATGTTTAATAATAAGATTATGAACATGCTGGCAGAGGATTTTTCCTGACTTTTATCCTAACATATCATTTTTTTATTTACTGCAGCAAATTAATAACTTACATGCTTACAGTGTTTATATATATACAAATATATATACATATAAAGCTAGCTACTTTCAGAGATAAGCCTCCTATTTGATTTATTGAAATAATCACATTAAGTGATGAAATTAATGTCAGAGAGGAGAGGTGTTCACCCTAGCAGCAGTGTTCCCTTCATTTTAACAACTAAAAAAAAAAAAAAGTAAGTTTTTCAGACATCATGGAAAGTTTAAGCATGAATTCTCTTAAACTGTAGTTTTAAACTAAAAAAAAAGTATCTGAAAAGTGTCTAGAAAATGCCATTTTTAGACTCTCACAGTGACTTTCAGATCAAATGTGGCTGATTCATGTCAAAACATGATTTTTTTTTTCCCCTTGACTGCCAGTAGTACAGCTGCAAGTTGGGATATGAAAATCAAGCCGTGTTCTTCTGTCATTGTGCCATCACCAGCAATGAGGATCTTGCAAAGAGAGCTTAGCTGCTGACAATTTTGTTGATGATGCATGAGGCAGAGAAGAATCCAGCACTCTTGTCCAGACTTGTATTGATTCCGCAATGGGAAGTTTATAAAAAATGCTTTTTTTTTCATCAGTAAAGTTGGCAGATATAACTTCAAACAAACAGGGAGCAAGGCTAGAGGGTAGGTAGTTATGTTCCACGTACATATTTCTCTAACTCCAAAGGCATTTCTCGCTCTTGTTTGAAAAATCATTAAATAAAGAGTGGGTTGCAATGTTTTGCTTTGTTTTCTAATGTTATTTTATTTTAGAGGTAAATATTTAGATATCTTCCTTGATTTCATAGAATCTGCCCTATTCAAGGTGATATTCATCTGGCAACACCCTCCAGTGCACTAGGAGTTTCAGACCAACATAAGGCAGGGCCATAAAATCAGTTGAGAGGGGTTAAAAAYGTCCTTGCTTACAAAATTATGAAAACTAAAGGTGTGAGTGAACAATAAATTTGAATACCATAACAATAAAACTGTAAGGAAATTAGTTGCTTGCTATGTTAGAGGAACATCATCTCTCTTTCTCTCTGGGGTTGTGTCTGAGAGATGCTTTCTCTTTGAAAGCGTCACACAGTGTCGTGGGAGACATGTGAGTGAACAGCCCCTCTCCTTCTCTGATCTGTCTTCCCCCTGGCATTTATACCAGACTTTGCATCCACATAAAACCTACATGTTTTATCAGGCTGAAATTTGCTGTGCCTCTAGGGAAACATTCCAGTACTCTAATATTTGGTGTTTTAGATGTGGGACTCCAGTCCTAGCATTTTAGATTTGCTGCTTCTTAAAACATTTTTCCTGCAGATTTCTGAGATTCAAAGCGAAGGCTCAATTTCTGATTGCTGTACCATTTATTCCCCCTAGTGTATAGCTCCTCCTGATCCTGTGAAGAAGAAGGAATACTGGAGAAGTTATTAGAGGAAGAGTTCAGTTCTGTAAAAGCAYGTGGCAGAGATCCTCCTTCTGAGCAAGGCTAAGCAGCAGGGCTGCTGGCACTTTGTGGTGGCACCGTTTGGTGGCTCCAAGAGTCAAGCTGATACCATTGAAACTAAATCACACCCACAGGTGTGAAACCATGGCTTTTCTGYTGCTCCTTGCAGTTTATTATCCACAACAAATCTCTTCTCTGTTTAGGCCCCAAGGTGGCCTTACACGCACTAGAAGTTTGAACCTTTTCAGTGGTAGAAATATAAGAACCATCTGTGGGCATGTAAGAATAAGACTGAAAGGGAGCAAAGGAAGTTGTCTGGGCCATCTTTTTCCTCCAAGACAAGGTCAACTCTACCTGAGTCATATCTCACAGCCTTAACTACTCTTATAGACCTACAGAGGTGGACACCTGATCACCTTGATCTTGCCTGTCTCACAGGAGCTGGTCTCTCTCTCTCTCTCTCTTTTTTTTTCTTTTTTTTAAAAAAAGGACTTTGGGAAAGGTGTCTTGCTAATTTGTAGAACTAATTTAGAAGGGGCTCTAACCATTTCTGAAAGATAATAAATTACACATTCTCTACGTGGATATGTGAGAAAGGCTGCTGGACATGTTGCTCCTTTTCCACATGGGGAATTATTATAGCGGAGCGCCAGCTCTGATTAACTAGAGGAGAAGATGAAAGACAGTGAGGATAATGTAATCGTGTTTGCTGAATGATAGACCTGAATGTGCTTAAGGTCAAGCATTGCTAATATACAGCCCCTTAATAGGAGGAACTCACAACATTTTTGGACTGAGTAACATTGTCTTTACAGTAGTTACAATATAGAAAATATTGTAATATGGGTGATGGGATAAAATAAGGGTAGGTGGGAACACTGCTATAAAATTAGAGGTGGGAGAGACTAGGGAGGAGGAAGGAAAGAAAAGTTAGGCCAGAAGCAGTGAAACACAACTGCAGTTCCTGGGTGCTGTTAATAGCCCCTGGGAATTATACATTTTCCAGCTGAATTCGGTAAAGCTGCATTAAGTGGGGGAGAGATTAGCTGGAGAAGCAAAGCAGATTTGCTTTTGTAGTCTGGGGAGCTGTTAGTCCCRGCTTTTCCTGCACCCCATGAGGATGCTAAATCCGTACATGAAAGGATGTGCTTTGCTGAGTCACGCCACCATCAAAAAGTCCAAGTCTTCCCTTCCCGYGGGGAAGGTCCACAGTGAAAGTGGGAGCTGAGTTCATACTCTGGCTTCACGAGGGTCGTGTAGACACACCATGCTAGACAGAAGGACAAGGAGGAGCTGCTGAAGCAGCTCAGGGGACCGCACAGCTTTGGGGCAGGGTGAATCCTTGGGCCGAGCCAGTGGAGACAGCTCGCTCTTAGTGCAGCTTGTATAAGTGCCGGGTTGCTCAGCGGAGAGAAGGAGCTATATATATCCCATCCTCCCCTACACATGTCCTGTTCCCTGAAAGTCCTGTGCTCTCCGAAAAGGCAGAACGTACGTCTGTGTATTATGAGTGTATTGGGTCATCGCTCAAGGAGGGAAGAATTAAGGTCGGATTGGCGTGTACCTTAACGCTTCATTACTTGGTTTTCAGAAGATTAATTTTAGGCACTCTCTACATTCTGGAAGGCCATTAGGTACCACTGGGCAACCTTAGCTCTATTATAATGAAGTCTGGGTCACTTAATTCTTTTCCCAGGAACAGAATAGCAGTTGTGACTTCCATGGTGTCCCTTCGGATTTGCAGTGATGTAGTGAGGAGCAGAATATGATCCAGTWCAAAGAAAAGGTGAAAACACAGCATCATCGAATACTTATAATTTAAATAGGTCCAGGATTTCATTCAATGAGGCTTATCCTGAGGGGTGCCAGATTATTGGTGCTTGATGAAACTCCCTTTAAAGACAAAGGGATTTTTTTCATTGTCTTTAAGGGAGTCGGTTGAATGAATCCATTGTTGAACATTTCCAGCTGCCACTGATATGGCAAAARCCTGACCCTACTAAAAGTTAAATGCTTTCCCACTGAAGTCTTTCATTTACAGTATCACACAGATCAACAGAAGTTATAGGCCCAAAACAGATGGGCAACATTCTTCACATCCAGAGACTTCCAGTGGAAATAACAGGGATGCATTAATTCAGAATACATAGTTCACATTCACGCAGTAATTCTATTATTATAGGCATAATTATGTTATCTCTCTATAGGAGAATGTTCTTTATCAGTTTCTTTAATGGCATAAGTAGAAGGTATATGCATAGTTTACAATACAGACAGTTGTTTTTCTCATGTCCCTAATCAYACCTGGATTGCTTACACATTAACTGTATATAGAATTGCAGGAAAAAATAAAATATTTGAGAGATAATAATAAGAAGATATTCATAAGACTCTCCCTAAAAGGAGAGAAAACATGTCTGCTAGAGAGGTATAAAAGGATTGTGCTCATATCCGAAGTGTACCAAAGATCTCGCAAACTTGAAGTTTTTTTCTAAAAAAAAACAAAACAAATTTCTTCATTTTAAAGAAAATGCACAGCTGTTCCTTTAACATTTTATAATTAGAAGACAGGCAGAAAGTGTTGGAACAGGGAAGTACGTGTGAATGGGGGTTAGCATGCTGAGACATTGTATTTCAGCTGTGAAAATCAATACATGCTCTAGAGATAGGGCACTTGATCAGAAAGGATATTGCAAGATACAAAAGAGCAGATATGAAATACCATTCCTGTGAAGTTCATTTCTTGCTCTTATTACATCAGTTCAGCAGAAAACACGGTGTGCATGAAACTATGGCAATGCCAGCAATTTATTGTTGCTCTTCCAAGATTTTTAGAAGATTTGCATGAAAGTTTAGCAGAATTATGCCTTGTGCTCCTTCTTTAACAAAAATGCAGAGTCTGGAGGCCTAGATAGTGCATTTCTGAAGAGTCTGTTGTATACCATTTTCTTTTTTTCCCCTCCTTTTGCCAATTAACATGTATGACTCTGCCCAGAAAACAGGATTTTTGTTTCATCAAAGGAGGAGAAGACTTCAGGATTTTTTTTTCTTTTATTTCTCCTTTTGAGAAGACTTTTGACTTTTTTTTGTGTGTGTGTGAGAAAAAGTAGAGAAAGAGAGAGACAAAGATATTCAAAGGAGGAAAACAACCCAGGGAATGTATTACCTGAGGAGACTATTCTCACACTGGGCTATTGAAAATGGGAGTTTGCCCTTTGTCTTTCTTGCTTTCTCATTCCTGGCCAGCAGTTGTGCACTGGGTCTGACAAAGTTTCACAAAATCACTGTTATATAGAGGTTAAAATAATAATAATAATAATAATAATAATAATAATAAAGTTGATTTGAGATATTGGTTTTTTTCCATCCAAAAAAGATCCTTGCTTTTAAAAAATCATGGCCTGTTGTCACTGGGACTCAGCAACCCAGAAATGCCTTTCTCTGTCATTACTTTTTAACCTCACTGAAATCATTTAATGTTTCTTTTTTTTTTTCTTTTGTGTTTCATGTTGATAAAAAACTTATCAAACCATACAGAATGACTTGGATTCTATGACGAAAGTAACCCTGTGTGTATGTAAGTTCTACTACTTATTAGTTCTCTCCTTCAAAAAAAAAAATAATAGCCAGGCTTAATGTCATTTTGCAGCTCCTGAAAAAAAAAAGAAAAAGTCTTACATGTTGTGACAGCGAAAGAGAAATTTTAGATAGTTTTTTAAGGTGTGATGTTCACCACCATCTTGTTTAGACACATGAGGTTAAATGGGAGCTCTTATGAATAAAAATAAATGTAGGTCTTGTTCTATAGTACATTCACAGTCCCTATAGACCAGCCCAGAGAGATACCTGTGACATGAATGTGCCAGAGCCCAGCAATTTCTTAGCAAGGAAATAAGTCACTTCCTCACTTCCTTGAGTCTGCCAGCTACATCACAGGAGTGGAGCAATTTCGTGAGGGATCAAAATTCCCATTTAATTTATACGCCTGGGACGCTGTCCAGCAAGTGTGCATCCTGCATAGACCTGCTAAAGAATAGTCTCTGCCTTCTACCTCCCTGTCCGAAATTTGTGACTTTCTTAACTGYGTCTCAGCTGGGATATTTTCCTTGTGTAGCATTCACCTGTCCCACGTCAGACACAGCCCTACGTGCAAGACTGGTCTTTGCACCAATGTATTAGGATCAGCCCTCATGGGTGAAACATTCTGTAATGGTGAAAGTTCATTTTTCTTCCTCTCCTGCCTTCCCAGTAAACTGYATCTCTCATGCTCCTTTGCCGACAGGACTGTGCCGGCAGGAGACTGAGTTGSAGGCAGCCTTCAAATTACAGCCTGGTACCTAGCCCACTCCTGCAGCACGGCCACTTCCGTGTGGCTTGTAGCAGAAGATACGTTTAACTTAGGATAATATCCCAGGGAGAAGGCAGAGAAGACAAGTGAGATAGCCTATTCTGGCAATCATTCCAAAGCTGGTGTTAATGCCTTTGGAYTGCAAAGTGGAGAAAAAATAAATAGCTGAAGTGCTTTGCTGATTAATGCAAAGCAAATAACTCTCAACAACAAGGGTCAATGACTGCCACTGTTGCAGCTGCAATTGTCACGCAGAATGTCCCCACTTCATCCGTCTAATGTCCTACACCTGCACACGGGCTATAAAGAGTCCCCAAAGTGCCTGCTGAGTCATAACGAAYGGCACTCGAATGGAAGGAGACGGATCAGCGCAACTGCCTGGGCAGCGACGCTTGTTGGGACACGTTTGGTCATCGTCCAGAGGGTACGGACAAAAGTCTTTCACCACCAGTGCTGTCCTCACAGTTTCTCCCTTCTGTCCCCCCTTCCAGGTTTCTCTAAGAAAGAAAATAAATTCCTGGCCAAATTAAATCYAGCAGACAGAACGTTTGCTTTTTTTAAATGCTTGTCAATAACAATATACTTATTTCATGTTTCTGTTTGAACATAATCCTGGAGATTAGTAATTAGGAGGAAATAATAAGGCCTGATCTTATGCGATAGGGAAAGCATTATTATTCCTGCTGTACAGATGGAAAGAAARTTGGAGAAGGTTCAGAAAAAGGGCTAAAAGGATAAGTCATGCCTTCTAAACATGGCTTATAGACAGCTCTGTCTACCTATCTTATTAAAGAGGAGGCTAAGARGTGATTTGATGGTAGTCAATGCACATGGAATATTTCTCAAAGAGACCATTATACACTAGAAAACATAGTATAGTTTCAGGGACCAAAGACCTCAGTAGCATCCAGCACATCTGTAACACCAAAACTAAAATAACTTAGAGTAATGATGGACTCACAATTATCTAATGTCATTTCATTTCCCCCCTCCCTACAAAATCCATGCTCAAATTCATCTACCAGATGAGTATTTGCTGTACAAGCTAATGAGGGGAATTCACTAGTTAAACTGGATCAKCATAATACATTTTTCTGATCTTATAAATTTATCTGCATGTCAAGAAAGATTTCTGCTTCTCTTTTGCTTCTGTGCCCATGATACAGCCATTCCCAGGCTCTTATTTCAGAACATGTTGCCGTTTTAAGAATGGAGAAATCCTAATTCTCACAGCAGCCACCATTGCAGATCAATATTCACAAGAGTGCCTGGCCACTGCACTGGTAGGATTACTAACTGGGGACTGCCACATTCAGCCACTGCTTAGACACCCACTAGTGATTTCATTCTGCAGTAACTTGTGCCATACAATCGAATCTGATTTTTAGATCATACGCAAGTTAAAAGGCTTGGGAAATAAAGATGAAACAGGTAAACCTGAGCTTACTGGCCTTTAATTTTAGAGGTGTGTCTGCCACCCAGCACTGTGTTACAAGGCACAATATAGAAAAAAAAAAAATCTGTTTTTTAGCTTAAGCTGTAACATCTTGTGCTTTTATTGGGAACTGGAAGTTCTTAGTTCRGACCTCGGTGTCTTGGCCAAGATAGCATCTATCACATTTAGATACAGAGGCTTAATTCAGTGCATGGTCAGTCAACCATGAAGTTCATATTGGTTCTGGATATTAAGTTCCCAGGCACTCAAGGAGGCTTGCGTCTGTGGAGCTGCTTTGAGTCCAGGTGTGGCGGTACGCAAGGGAGAACAAGGTACATTGGAGCACCATAGACACCTCGGGTCCTAAGTGTGGTCCTTTCTGTACGCAAATGGACAGCACAGACCAGAAAGGCTGCTAAATCATGAGCACCAAAACAGGATGACAACAAGAAATGTGGCTATCATATAAATACTTTGAATTTTCACAGCCGACCAACATTATGTTATTTAGCACAAGATTCCGGTAATTGTGATACAGTGGGAGAAATCAYAGTATTCAATGGCCCTTAAATTCCCCCCTCATCTTTGTGATGGGGTCATCTTAACTCTTCATACATAGGGTTTAGAGGGCCATGATATAAAACACGTACAAGTAATGGCTGACTGTTAAGAACCTTTTTGTTTCTAATGCTGTTAGTGCTTCAATTGTTTGTCTGTGTCTTTGCCTCACTATTTATAGAAAGGTTCACAGTTCCTTTGCTGCTCCTGCTGTGTTACCATCACCCATTAAAGCTCCTTTGATATCTCTGAAACGTGGGGATGTATCTGGCTCGTTCAGCACTGCAGGAGGCTTCATCGCACTGGGCATTTTCCAGCCGGTAAGAGGAGGATCGAAGCCTCTTCTCGCTGGCCGCCTACRCAAATCAGTAAACCTCTCGGAAAATTCTCAAAAGCTTTGCATTGACTTCAGCCATATTTGAAGAGAGGAAGATATGACTGACGGATGCTAACTGGGAGAAGGAAAATAGCCCAAGTTTTCTACTAGGCAATTCACAGAACTCATGGGAAAAAAGAAGTGGCTAAGAGCATGAAAAACTAGGTAAAAATGAGCTACGAAAATGGGAGGAAAGTTCTAGGAAGCCCATTTTACTGCCAAGGGGAAATAAGGTTACAAAATAAAAAAGGAGAACTGGACAGTGTCAGTAAAATGAACTGAATATCTGAAAAAAAGTCCAGAGACCTAAGTAGCTATGAGTACAGGTAATAACTGGCAAAACTGGGTAGTGTTTTAGAGAAAATCAGAGAGCAACAAGGCAGTCATAAAGGCCCCGGAGGACTAGAAAATGCCAAACAGGCTATGACAAACTGTACCTAAACAGGAAAAGACAGTGGGCTTTAGCCAAGYGAGATWTTTCTAGGAGGTGGCTATTTTGCATCTGAGCCACTCCTGAGACCTATTTCCCTAAATTCTCACTGCCATTGCAATGGGTCTGAACCCAGCACAGATCTGAACTGTCAGCAAATCCTTTAGCACCCTGCTTGTGTTGCCCAGAGCATCGCACCGGGTTTGCAGAGGTTTGCACTGGAAACATGTAGGTGTTTCTAAAAGATGTTGTGTGATATTATCCTTGGCTGTTTATACATAAAACAAGTTCTATTGCTGTGAGACATYGCTATCGTGGCCACTAAGGCTTGAAACACCAGTGTCTGCTGCTATTCCAGGCTGAGAGATGCCCTTTTCCAGCATTGATCTTGCCCAAGACGCAGCGGATTCACGTCGCTGTTCCTCCCACAGAAATCTGCAAACCCATCTGCATTATTTCAGCTGGTCACAGAGCAGATTTGCTTCTTCTGAGCGCACTACGGGGGTGTTCACAGAATGTTTCGCTGCTGCAGGATAAATTTCTGGATGGGTTCCTGCTCTCGCTGAAAAGTGGTTAAAGACATGCCACACTGAAACAATACTAGGCAAGTTAGAGAATTCAGCTCTCAGTTTGAAAACACAGCACTCTGATGAACAGCTAGAGATTACAGATATGTATCCACTTGAGGGCATTGTTATGGCCTAGTTAAACTGAAATAAATTGCACACTTTTAGACTTGCAAGTTTTCTAGTGGGAATACTTCAGTGCAGAAACATGTTCTAAATATTGGCCTAAATGGGAGGGTAGGACCCAAGTGAAAATCATTGATCAGCTTTGGAATGAAACATTGTTGTTTAAATATGAATGGGTTTACAAATGAGAATTCTACAATACGGAGCTCTATTTTTTTATTATTATTATCATAATAAACAAACAAAAAAAACCTACTGAGCATGATAATTGGAATATACTTCATCGTGCTCTGCAAATTCAACAGAGGAAGGTAAAAGACATGGAATGGGGAAGTACATTTGTCATTTAAAGAGGCACCTACAAGAGCTTTAGCAGTCTAAGCTTAAGTGTTACAGTCCATAATGTGTGAGAGAAAGAAAACATGCATTGATGTACATATATGGCTACAGAGTATACATAAATAACTATTGGTACTTTGGTTAAGAAAATATTTTCCCTAGAGTCTTGATGAAAAATAGTTTTATTAATAGTATTTTACATGGAAATTTTGTTTTAATGTAGGTTTCTTGTTCCAGAACTGGAAAGAAAAGAAAAAAAGTGAAAATTTTCATTTTGGAATTGAAACACTTGTTTCAACCTGCAATTTTCCTTTCCCGCCAGTAGTTTTGGAATGAAATTTGATTGGGATTAAGGGAGGGAAGGGTGGAGGGAGAAGTAGTTTTCTTTAACTTTCAGCATTTTCTACCAAAAAAATTGATGCCAATTACTCTCTCTTTAAAAAAAAAAAAAATCTCTCCTCTCGCCTCTTTCTTTCACACTTACTCATTCACACACACTCTATTTTGAACCATGAGCATTATATAGGAGTAAAACATATAGGAAGAGTACTATTATTTCATTATGCAACTTGCTTAAAAGTAGTAGTCTAAATAGCAGAGATTGGCTGATATTTCGAACAAGCCTGTACCTAAGGTGAAAAATAGTAATCTTACAGTGTTGAACAMTGAAAAATGAAGTCATGGACACATATTAATCCGGCCATCCACACCTACTTATGAAGTAATATCCCGTTCCTTACACCTGGCCACATGGATGAACAGCGCCGTAAAGCGCTGCATAATAAAAACAGCAGCGGAAACGTTTGGAATAGCTACCTGAAATTTGGAATAGCTTCCTGCCGTTTTACTCTCCAGCTATGAAATCGCGCCACTCGTTTGCTTCCTTTYGGAGAAAACCAGCCGCGAACAGGTTAATCCCGGAGCGCTGTGTCGCTCCTGCAGCCGCCCGGCTCCGCCGAGCTCCCGGCAGACAGGCTGCAGCCCCGCTGATGCGATGCTGCTCGGCTGCACGTTCACTTTCCTCTTTGGGCTGCGTGYACCTGCTCACTTTGTTACAAGGGAGAAAGATAACCCATTTCCAATCCATCTATCCCAATACCATAAGAAGYCGAGGCAATAACAATTATCTCTATCCTTACATTTTCTCTCTTCTCTGGATAGTTCTCGTACAGTAATGAATTGTAACAGCTCCTTCACACAGACTTCTCTCCCATATAATTAATGTCCTAAGATATTCTATTTACTGGTGAAGCAGTTTGAATCAAGAAGTGATTACTTTTGAAGTAAACAGAGCTGCTAACCACATTCCACAAAGTCGACAGCAGTTTCCCTTAAAAAAAAAGAAAAAATAAAATCTTTGCAAAACCATGCTCTTTGCATTAGGATATTTTACCTTCACACACACTCCTTCCAACAACCACCACCGCTTTCTTCTCTCATATTTTTTGTCCTGTGAGGAGAACAGGGAGTGTCTTAATCAACAGGCTGTTTTTGAACCCTGGATATTCAGAGATTGATTCAGAATATATATTTTTTTGGTCCAAATTAAAAATGTAGCCAGATTCATGAACAGCTGAAAGAACTTTGTTATTTGAGAGGTTCCCATGTAACTTCAGAGTGAAATATTTTCAGTCTTGAATATGTGAAATGATACACTTAATCCTCATATGGAAATCAAGTGGTAGACACAAAATGAGCATGCACACAAAGTGAGATAACCAATGCTAGTTGGAATAAAGGAATTTAATGTATGTGAAAGAAGACATTAAGGAGGGGATGCCTGACACTTGCTGTTACAAGCAAAACCTTCTGTTTCGTTCTGTGTATTTACAGCACTAGGTGTAACCATGCTACGTTGTGCTTCAGGTATATAAAGTCCTAGCCAGTTCTTTGAGAAATTCAGGGCTGTGTTTCTTCCCAGTCTTAAACCTATAGTTTAGGCATTTTCCTGGAAAATAGGACCCATTCTCCCTGCCTCCCAGTGAGGAACTGAGATATGCCATATTTTAGCATGAGTGGTAACACCTGGGCTGTTGCAGGGTCCTCTGCTGTCTGCCTGCACAATTGCATCTGATCTGAATCCTGCATGTGCTGCTGCCAAACCCCCAAACTACTCATCTCTTCCACCGTCCCCGTGCCTACAAGCTCCTACTAGCACTTTTGCTGGCAGTTCAGCTCAGGAAAATTCAGGCACCCAACAGAAATGCTTCGGCTCCTACCCAGATAACGCAAAGGGAGACGTTTTGCTAGTACGCCATGGATCGCTCTCCAGAGGCGCCGAGGCCTCTCTATGCGTTGTGCAGAGAGCCCGTGCATCTAACTCACACACGCCAAAGCGTCCTGTTGGTGCCAAGCGCCTACGTATCAGATGCTGAAAAATCTAAATTAGGCTTCTGCAATAAACCATCCAAGTGTAGTTTGGATATGCTATCAAGAGCAGTGCTCGCTTTCTTAGGCATCATAGGGGCTAGAACAGGTGCCTATTTTAGACCCCCTAAATATGGCCTGAGGTCAAAATAAGGAATTGTAAATGAATCGCCCATATTATCAGGAACTGTATTTGCTCTCTGTTTTGAACTCTTTACATTTCTTGATCACTCTGAATCCTCTGCAGCTGACAGATGGATCCCTTCTCAGTAAGGACACTCCTGTGCTCATAACAGAGGACATCTTCATCACATTCATGACAAACAAAGCATGCAGTAGGCCTCATCCACATCATTATCAAATAGCACTATCAAAAGCACTGCATCTTCCTGATATCCTTCCCACCCTATGCTCTTCATTAACTTTGCAACTTTATCTGCCTTCAAGATCTTTGGAAATTTTTGGCACCCGCATTTTAAAATTCATCTCTAGAGTTTTGTGGAAGATCATTTATTCCAATATCCTCGTTCCAATAACTGATTTATTAGGGAAAGATAACCAAGAGGAATAACTAACGAACTAGACATCCACACAGAGAAAAAGAAACTGCCTTCCAGCAATGATTTTTGTAAAAGTTTGTTAGCAGCAAATTGATTTTTGGAGGAAACCTGTACAGCAGAGTTATACCTGTGCATGATGGGCTGGAGATCTTCTCTGGAGGTTCAGGAGAGAAGCCTCAACAAGTGCAAAGTAGAACAGGCAATCACATATATCCATTTTTGGACTAATGGGAGGTTGTAACCTCATAGTTTCATAAGAAGATGCCTTCTTTCCTAGAACATGGGCTAGACATCTTCAAGTCTAAGGAAGTGCTCATGAACGCAGAACTATCATCACTGGGATCTACACAAGGGCTGCCAAAATTGAGGTTATGAACTGCTGCAACTTAAGCTAAATACAGTGCAAGTCCCGTAGGTGGTGGTGGTAGGAGACCCATATGTTTCCTTGCTCATACGCAGATGGAATGTGTAATAGACACTGAACAGCTGAAGATGTGAAATTTCAACTCCTTTTCTCCTAAATCTTGTGAGAATGCTTGCACAGTTCCAGTGCCAAAAACTGCAGTGCTAACGTAGATCTAGCCTTCATCAAAATATAAATACTAATTATGTCCCCTCTCCAACAGGAAAATTAGCCCAGTATTACAGCACTTTTCTTTTTTGTATCCCAGACAAATTATTTATCCATTCAGTATCAGTCTCAACAAAATGTGTATATTCTTTGCTGAATAGAATTATGAATTCTTCCTTCTAATGTATAAGTGAAGCTTGGGTATATAACTGAGTTTCAGGTACATCATGTTTAGCATTGCATTCTTCTTCACTGATAAGATTCTTTAATATGATAAAGAAATCCTCTCATTATTTTACAACAATGTCACCTATTTATATTCTTTTACAAGAATAGAGCACAACTACGTATTTATTAATCATTTATAATTGCCATTATTTTGGAAATAATTATATTTCCCCATACAAAAGTATTCTCAACTGCTTTTATGGCATATGCGTCTATGGAATCTGGGACCTTATAAAATTATGCATTGTACAAGTTGACACAAAGCCACATTTGATCTGCAGTTATTGCTCTGTACAGACTCCGCCTGAGTACTACACTTACTATCTCTGATATTCATGAACCACTGGATAGAATGRTTCACTGTTTATTCCAATTGCCTCTAAATAGTTTGCTACATCAACTGTAATCTTGGGTTAAAGAAAAAAACAACCTTTTAAAAACATTCTTAGAATTCAGCTCATATGCCTTATTGTTAGTTTCAAAGTCTGTGGAGGCTTTTTTTTTTAATAACATGGGGATTTAGATTCTCTTAGTAGATGGGATACACTATTCTGTCTTGTAAAAATAGTGGAGAATTGTCTTTCTGGTGGTTACAAGGTATGAAAAAATATGAAACAGAACTTCTCAAGTTCTTTGAATTTTGACACAGGATCAGGTAAAATTTTTGTTTAGCAGCTTACTGAATACAGATTTTTTTTTCCTCTTTGGAAGATAAAGCGCTACAATTTTTGTAGTGGGATTTGATTGTTAATAAATGCATGAGACTCATATGGAATTATTATTCTGTGCTGTTATTTACTTATTTCCATTTGAAGAACATTGTAGTTCAAAGTTCAGACAAGAGATGAGAAAGCAGAACATCTGTGTACTTTTCTTTCATTTACAATTCAATTCTTCTGTGTCTTTTTTTTTAACATCATCTTAAATGAATTATGAGCAAATAAATACATGAACAAAGGGGAACAAAGTAAGTGATGCTTAATGCTGGAGGTCTTTGCCCAACTATGTGCAGAAAATGCCCTATTAAAGGAGTAACAATGAATCTTATTTTTCCCCCCACTTACCAAAAGGTATTGTATTAGTTGAGTGTCTGCAGAGAAAAACTACTTGCAACCCTTTGGGCTAGATAAACTCAATAAAGAGTTTGGATGAAATATTTGTTAGGGATCAAAAATGAGTTTCCGTAACATTTGCAAGAAGAATGCAGACTTTTGAGGAAAGATTGTYGTATGGTGAAGATGATGAGATGCAAAACAGAACTTTCTTCATTTCCTGCCTTTAGAAGAAACCTCCCATGTGATTTTACAAAAGAAGCCTTTCACTGTCTGACCTTTTAGTTTCCTRCTTGCAAATAAATTATAGTATCATTTCCTTTTCCTTTCTGTCTTTACACAGAGAAATTTTTCAGACACTGACTGTCTCAATAAATGTTTGTATAATGCTTAGGAATATTATGGTATTCCTTTGAGAGATATTTCTACTGCAAGACAAACTAAGAACAAACAGGAAAATCTGCTCTCAGAGTTGGTGTAGCTAAGGAAAGCCTGCTCTGCAGACCCTTGCAGGGAGCCATAAGGTTCATACTAACCTCTTCAGAGACATCTATGTCAGTCAGAAACTGCTCTTAGCAGTGTGCTATCTGAAAACCTTGCATGATTTCAACAAATATTATCAACATCCTTCGTTTATGATTCGTGTTTTCATCTTGTCCATGGACAAGTATGCACTTTTTTTCTTTCTTTTCTTTTTTTTTTTTGTGGTGGGTTTTTCTTTTCTTTTCCTTTTTTTGAAGGAGTTGGGAGGGTTAACAGATTTTCAGTTTTATTAATTATATTCTTCAGTGTGCATACTATTCCAGGTTTATGCTAGAGAATGTTTAGTGCATTTGGATGACAAACATGGTGAGGCCCTTAATTTTTTTCAAAATGCTTTTGTTTGGTTGGTCATTTTTTGCATTGTCTGAGACCATACTCTGAAAAATGTGTCTCAGACACAACCAATCTTCAAGCACGTTATGCTAGGGCAGAAGTCATCAAACACAGTCTTCATCCTTATGCTCTCTGGCTGCTCATTTAGATATGTTGAACTCATTGATTTGATCCTGAATGCTTTCAGAAGTCCCAGGCTTGTTTCTTAAGGAAGGCAAGGTAGAACGCAGATGACAATTTGGCTGTTTCCACAGTAGGAAATGTAGCTAGTGCTGAGCAAATAGAGGGCAGCATGCTGTGTTAGTCAGACTTTCCTGCATAAAACTAGTCCATCTCGAGGTCAGATGTATTTATTTCTATAATCTGGACTGGAGATAGGAGTTATTTGAATTGAGACTAGATCATTTTCTACCAGTATGGAAGTTCCTTAGCCAACCATCAGCTGAATTCCTCAGGATTACTGATATATGAAGGTTCACATCCCAGAGGAGCCCGGGAGCAATTTTAGACTCCAGTTTACCAGTAAGTCTTCCACAAGTGCCTGCAAGAAAGCTGTAAGTTTGGGATATAAGATCTTACCTTCAGCTTTTGTAGACTGCCTCTGCTACAGCTGTTTACTGAGGTGTACTAGCGGCAATTTTCCAGAAGGAGCAATCCTCACTAAGCATTGCCTGTGTCTCTCTAAAATGGACTCTGTCCCTGCACAGAAAGGAAGCAGCACAAATGYCTTGGTAGCAACACTGCACATAAACTATAGTTAAAACAGATCTTGGCTGCTCTAGTTTAATATCCCAGATTAGTTTTCTTCKGGCAAATTGGCACCTAGACACTGGAGAAAATTCACTGAATTAGGAGAAATCTCTGCCCAGWGACTTCCCGGTCCCATGAAGTCAATGGGACAGGTACAGGTCAATGCAGTAGGAGCTTTATCCGTAGCACGGCCATATGTGCATGCATATATAGGCAGGCTCCTCTGCATAACTGCCGCCAAACATTCGGCTCAGATCTCTTTCTTTCCGGAGTGCTCTGTCAGCTGTGCCAAATGGGACCCTCCTCCTGGTTGTGCCAGCAGGAACCACGCTGAGACYGTCCCAGCTGGAAGCCACCCTCAGCATCTATTACAATGCTGCAGCTGTGTTAATAATGTTTGGTGACTCCTTTGTTTCCAATTTGAAGCTGAAATGTGCAATCTGTACAGGATATGGGTTTATTTCTAAATCCCGGTGGATGAATGTTCTGTATCTTAATAAATTATTTGTGGAATATAAAACCTAGTTGTAAATTAAGGCCTCTGTTCTGATGTGAGTTTATCTTGGATAATGCTGACACTYGCTGGAAGGCTCAGAGAGTTTGTGAGATATATTGGATTTGTCCCTTCCCTTCCCTCCCCCCACTGAACCGTCAAAAATTGGCAAGCTTGATTTTGGACACTCTGAAAGGATCATCAAAACACTTGATATCAGGAAGAAAAGAATTTTTAACCTTCTRAAATAGTTTCCTCTAAATGCTATCTGAAGTACCCATGTCACAGGGAAGTAGATCTCCCTCTTTTTCGTGAAATGCATAGCTAAAGAAACTGTCCAAAGGTATATAACTCCATTTTATTATTGTTAGATAAGTAAAGGAGCTGTAGCTTGAATGAGCCCAAGCCTTAAGGTCTGATTCAAAACTTAGTGGAGCTAAAAGAAGTTTTACCTATCGTGTCAAAATGTTCCGGATTAGACTGAATTTGGACCAAAGTATTAGACTGAAGAACATATTGTAACATTCATTAATTATGCACTGACTAAAGTCATCTCTACCTGTAGGACTTTGCTAATATTAGAGTTGGGATGAAGAAGCAAAGTGTGGAGGCAAAATGGGATTTCAAACATTCCAGAGTTTCAATTTGTTCAAAGAAGATGAGGGAAAGGATTCAACATGATAAATATTTATTTGATTATGATTCTTGGGATTGAAAATCTTATGAGGTTAATCTCTTCTCTTCTTCCCCCTTTCCCTTTTTCTCTTCTCATTACTAGCATAAAGAGGAATTATTCTAAGTCTAATGAAAGAAAATGATTCACATTTCTCTTTGACAGAAAATGGCCCCTTCACATTCCCCCCACTGCCCTGTGAAAAGCAACCTCTTTCTGCAAATTCTCTATTTTTCATTAGCTTGACACCTAAAAAAAAAAAAATTGACTTAAATTCAAACATTTTCATTAAGTAATTTTTTCACATATCCCACTTCAGCACTTTTGGGGAGCTCTGTGTCTCTGTCTCCTCTACAGTTCAAAGCTCAGAACTGAACTATGTCCCTACAATGAGCAATAGCCATAATACAAATAACACTAACCAGAATGGGATATGATCTTGTATAATGGAAGATGTCAGCAGACCTAAAAGTTTGGCCTAGAAAGAAGTGGTAAATCTACAACAGTTATCAGGGCAACATTTCTCAAAGTATTTTCAGGTAACATTTGGATAAAAAGTTAAAATCAAAAACAAAAAAAACCCCTTATCCTCTTTGCTTCTTCATGAAGATTTCCTGTGAGATGGGAGGAGGGAGGGAAAACACATCACCCCTTTTTATTATTATTAGTTTTAGTAGTGATTCTAATGTTCAACATTCTGTTCCTCATGGGATTTGGGAGTTTCCCATCCTGTCCTGCCCGAGATCTTAAAGTGCAAATGTACTCTATAAAATGAACAAGAAACAATAAAACGCCCATTACAGCAAGCTTTTTAGCCTACTGAAATGAGATATTGATAGTACAGTTTATATGCAAATGTCCTTATTGGCATCTGAAATATAACATCTGACCAAGCTCAGCAACCTACATTTAGGCTTCAAATCTTCCCACCTTCTGGTGTTTACAAGTGCAACTGGAAACTTAGCTATAAATATTGAACAGCATCTAAATGTTCAGAAAAATAAAAGGCTCAGGGGAGAGCTTTAACTATTCATACTTCATGGAAAAGATGGTTTTATCAATAGAATTAGAGGGTACAGTAACAGCTAGATGCAGGATATCCTTAACACTTAAATATTATTCAAGTGGCAATATCTAGGGATGAATCTTCAAGYGGTGAATCTCAAAGGGCTGGGATTCATCCTATCCAATTTTTGCCACACAATTAAAAGACAGTTACCTATGCTGTCTCTACGGATGATAAAGGAAGAACCTCTGGAGACCAATTCACCCCATCCTACAGTTGACTGAGACTAGATACACACATTTTACATGGCTGAAGTTAGGGAAAACAGATACCACTAACAGGTAAAAACAAGAGTCTCTAGGCTCCAAAGGCCTCAGCTACCTTCCCTGCAGAGAGGAAGGATCCACAGCTCAGTGCCTTCAGCATCTCACTGTAGGTTACACCTATCACCTACCACCATACAACTGGAACTGCACACCTTCTGGCCCTGGTATAACTCCAAAGAGACAGCAGTAGAGAGGAAAAATGATTTTGCACAGAGATCCTAAACTCTGCTTTGCCATGGAAAACAAGAGCCTTCCCCACACACCCTGCTCACCGCTTCCTCAACCTCCCTCAGGAAAGCTCTGGTGTTAATCTGAGTTTAAAAACCCAGGATTTCCCCTCACCCCATAACAAGGGAGACCCCTTCCACGCATTCTTCCCCCTCAGCTTGACCTTTGAAGAATGCACAGCTCAGTCCCTGCCCTGCTATCACCTTCAGCATCAGCTGATGGCCTGATTAGTCTTCTTCCAGGTGACCAGAGATCCCTACCAGGTGATGCAGTTGCCAGGGCAACCACTTCCCCGACAACCCAGTTGTTCTCATTAGGAGAAAGCTTATTATGTTAGATGCTTTTGTTTGAATGGAGGGACATCTCTATTTAACGATCCTCTGTTATTAAGCCTGTGCTTCTTCCTTTCTTTGGCTCTGTCCAACATTAAAGGGGGGGGGGGGGAAATGCCAGAAAAGGTAGAAGGCTCTACATCCAAATGGAGCTGTCATTTTAAGATCCATTTGAGAACTTGTAGCCACGGGCAGTATTCATAGGTTACACAGACGGGTATCACAAATTGTGACTTTGCTCCTATCAAAGGCAGCACATTGAAATTTGATAAAAGGAAATAGGCAGCACAAAATTAGTCTGCATAGCTCATTCCCACAAGATGTCATTGTGTCCAAGAGCTCAGCAACATTCAACTCAAGATTTTATTTAAATAAGGCATTTATTTCTATAATATATAAAATAATATGACAAAATTTTATATGATACATACTTAAGAAGACATAAGGAAAGAAATTAAATAGGAAACTCACAAAATTGGCTGACATGCAACTGAGAAGTGACTAGGAAGAAAGTTTCCAAGTGGAAAGGCTACCTCTGTTTCGCCTGCTACAGCTTTTCAGATGCCTTTGTCTGAGGCATCTGGTATTTGCCATTTTTAGACTGAGAACAGTGGACAAGAAAGACCCTGAAAGCCATAATTGTGGTCCTTATGTTCTTATAACAAACCAATGCAAGAGTTTCACATTTCATACATTTCGTTCAAATAAATTGTATTCCAATGGGAACAAAACACCCAATCAGTGAAGTAGCAAGTATGTGACTTCATGCTACTTTCTCATTTACTGAAGGACACAGATGTTCATTTTCTATCCAGTTTCTTTACCTTTATTGCTACTTGTCCTGTTGCCTGCTTGCCTCTTGCAAGAGGCAGAAAAATGTGTAGTGTTTTCCTCTTCTCCACTTCCCTGAAGAAATAAAATTAGGTTTAAAAGTAAAGTGTTTTATAGGCAAAATAAATTACAAGTGAATAGTGTGGATAGTTGCTAGGTAAATTGATTTCTGTGTACAGAATTTCCTTTCCATGATTTGTTGATAAAATTTTAATGTTATACATGTTAGAACTGTTAAACATATCATCAGGGCAAAGAAAATTTATTCCTGTAACCATTTTTTTTCCCTTTTATTGCTGTATTTTTAAAATCAGTTTCTAGCATAATATTGGAAATCATGCAGTTCAGGYAAGTAGCAAATAGAACCCTTAGCCATTATGAAAAGTGCATTACAGCACAGAGCAAACTTTCATATTTCAACTATTGCATGCTTGGATATCTGGTTATCTTGCAATCAGGAGGAAGGAGAAAAGAAGTTAAAATTAGTATCAAAGCTTAGAGAAAATACCAACAGTAAAAAAAAAATCCCAGTCCTTTAAGTATTGTTTTGAAACTGCTGAATAAAAAACAAATTAACTCTTAAATTTAGAATTTAAAAAGTTCCAACAGATGGAGCGTATTTAAATCTGGAAACACATATGCACCAAGGTGGAGAGGAACTGGGAATGCTGTGTCAGCATATGGAATGGAAAGCTTCCAGAAAAGATTAGTTAAAGTTTTGTAGAAAGTAGAAAAGAAAGGGACTGATTCCACATCAAGGAGACTACTCACAGGAATAAAGAATACTCACAGGGCTAAAGATATAMAATAAGTGATTTTTTGGGAAGAGCCACTGAGCATTAGAAGAAAGAAAAGCTGATTTTCTTTTCCTATGCTTATTTCTCAATTTGGACTATAGCAGTAACCAACAGTCAAAATTAATTTTTGAGATCCAATATACAGAACACTGTACATGGGCAATCTTAGCTTTGCAGCTCATAGAATCAAGATAGGTGAAGTATGGAAGAAAGGAACCTCATTTGCACACACACACAAAAAAAAGGAATGTAGGGTTAATCATCTTGCAAAGGTTGTAGATGTTTTGACAGTTTTAGATGGGATGATGATCACAAGGAACTCCTTTCACTTTTCAGAGCAAATTCTGTCAAAACCTTGAGTCAAAACCTTGAGTCAACTGTAAGGCTTTCAGCCTTTTCTTTTCTCTTTCTTTCTCTCTCTCTCTTTCTTTCTCTCTTTCTCTCTTTTCTTTCTCTTCTTTCTCTTCTTTCTATTTTTGTTCGTTTTTTCGTTTTCTTTCTTTCTTTCTTCTCTCTCTTCTCTCTCTCTATCTCACTCTCTATCTCTTTCTTCCTTTCTCTCTTTCTCTCTTTCTCTTTCCTTCCTTCCTTCCTTCCTAAGCTGGGCAAAACAGACTCAGATGTGGCAACTGCAGTCCACAGAATGAAGCCAATATTRCTGTATTGACTGACAGATGGACAGAAGGAAGAAAGGAATTAAGTACCTTTAGACTTTGCTTCTGGTAATGAATATATGTCAGTGTATTTTTCTAATTGTTTTAAAATATTTAGATATTCCATCTTTGCCCTTGGGATGATTACAAGGCAAAACATATCACTGTCATAAAGACTTCTCTGGTATTCAGCCAAAATTCTTATTTTAGTTCATTACTTGGGTTGAACCCTAGTAATACTTTCTAACCTTAGTGATTGTCCCATTAAAAGGTCCCTGGTCTGGCATGTCCTTCTGTCAGGGACACTTAGCTCAGATTTACTTCTTCTAATCTCTCCTCTCATATCAATTCCCTTAACCTGGAGATAGGCTGAAAGAGCCCTGTTCCAAAGCCCCTGAAGTCATCAGGAGCCTTTCCAGGGTCTTTTGAATGTGGAAAAAAAGGGATGTTGACTGAGAAACAAAAGAAAGGTGCAGGTAACAAGAAGAATAAATAGTGAACAAGTGAAAGAAGGGAGAAAAATGTTAGAGAAGGAAGGACAAGAGAAGTAGAGACGTAACAAATGTTTTCTTCCACCTTCGTTAGTATCTTCCACATGCCTACAGAATGGGTTTCGTGTTTACTGATTATTCTCTAATGCTTTGTTGAATTTTATTTTAAATGACTCAAGCAACAGGGCTTTTGCTTTTTCCCTTGCTTAATTTCATCCCCTTATTCTTAATTATACTCCCCTGAACCGCCCTAAAGCATTTCTCTCTCTTTTTGCTTCACCTTTCAAATATCCTTGGTCATGTATCCTGGTCTGCCATTCGCAGGTCCTTGTTTACTCAGGCTAAACAAACTCCTCTCTTTAAATCTGATAACTTCTTAATATAATGTCTGAATGTGTAAGAGGGGGATGATGACTTTGGAATTGTTTCATTCAGAGAACAAGGTTAAAAATATATTTCTGGCTGAGTATCCTATTTTATTAACAGTGCTTAATTGATCATGGTGGAAAGGCTGTTATAGTCAAGTGGAGGAGGGTGTTACCTTCCAGAGCGTTTTCCAGCAAATTTACTTAATTGTTTCTGTTTACTGCATACCCGTTAGTGCTCTATCACGCATTAAAGGCAATGGGCAAGATTAATAGCAGCCTGCTCACCCCCAAAATATCCGAGACACTTTATGTATTGATGGCAAGTGACTCATTAAGTTTAAATGGCTATAAGCTATAATTTTCATCACGTTCCTGTCTTCTGTGCCTTCCTGAAACTCAACAAAACTCTAATGATTTAATCCTTTATAGAAACAAGGAAGATCAGAAGATTTGCCAGCTCTCCAGTCAAGAGGAAGGATAAATGCTTGATAATATTAATGCATAGCACAACAACAGTTAACTAGAATCTTTAGCATTTTTGCTGCATTTCCTATCTGTAGATCTCAGGACACTTTTTGAAGGGGAGTAAATGGTGTCTGCTAGGGATAGTAAAAAGAACAGTGTTCTCTGTGCTGCTTTGGAGACCTCAGAGAGCACAGAAACTTGCTTCTGCTCTGGAAAATGCACATACTGCTTAAGGTTTGAGGTAAATGGCTTTCTACAAATCTGTGAGGAAGATAAAGGACTCAGGCTCAGACAGGACTGATTGCAACAATCCGTACAGTGGATAGCTTAAACTTTACACACATTATAGTAAGAGAACAGGTTAAATTTCCCACGTCTCCCTGACTATCCTGATGATTTCTTTTCTCAAATGGAGAAAATAAAACACAGCAAAGAATTTTTTTCACCCAACCAAGAACAACAGAATTGCACTGTTACAAAACAGTCCCCCCCCCTTTTTTTTTGCCCTTTTCTTTTTTCTTTTTCTTTGTACACATGGAGAAATTGAGATAAGTACGTCTTCTAGCTGGAAATGGGCTCAGGATACATTGTTTGAATCTCCCCTGGAGTATGAAATTCCCAGGCACTTCTCAGGATGTGAAACCTTGGTTTAGCCTGTTTATAAGTCATGGAATCGCATTCAGGCTAATATTCAGCTACTTCGAAAGTAGCCGGGGATTTGATGCAAGCTCCTTCCAGCACCGCAGGATCATCTGCAGTCCAGCCAAAACATTCTCAAGTTAATATCTTAGAAAATGAGAATCTTTCCACATACATGAATGTAGTGACTGTTCAGCGCTGTTCTTGCACGAATCAGCAAAATTAAGCATGCAATCCCACGCTTGCTTTCAGATGCTGGAGGACAAACTAACAAAAAACCAAACCAAAACGGAACAGAACAACAACAACAAAACCCTGGAGGGAGTATTTGCACCTGCGATCTGTGCAGTGCCCAGGTTAGCCTTGTTTTCTTCCTCTGTCACCAGCTAAGGGAGGAAAGAAGCTGAGAGGCTTTCTCCTCTGTCTGACCTCCAGGCCGTTGGGAGCCCTGCACGTCTCCGTTCCGGCTCCTAAGGCGGATGTTCTTATGGATGGCACTTGAATCCCAATGTCTGGTGTCTAATTTTCATATAAACTCAGAGCGGTTCTACTAACTTAAATGGGGTTAATCCTAACGTGATTCGATGCTATGAAAGAGAGTGCGGTACCTATTAATATAGCTATGCACAGGGTTACGCTCAGCAGCGTTTCATCTTCCAACGCTTTCGGTGTAAAAGCACGACTGAAAATCCTTCTTCATTCAGCTATTTTTCCTGCCCCCCTCCCCCTTTGGCACTAGGTATTTGTCCCCAATGCAAGTCCATGGAACATCTTTGTGCACAGTGAAAGCAGCAGATTTCTATTTATCATCTGTTTAAGTCAGATAAGATCCTCATTCTGCACATTATTTTCTCTTTACCTAAAGACTGCTTGTGCCTCTCTCTCTCTTTTTTTTTTTTTTTTCATTTTAATGGCTTTATTTTCATCTTTGTTTTCATTTTTAGTATCTTTCTTAGTTACAGGATCTTTGAGACTGTTTACCTCTTGGAAAGCAAGATGATTAATTTTAAGACTCACAGAGACAGCTTCTCAAAAAATTTTTTGTTGTGATCTCCATTCTTCAAGTTTTATGTTTTCAATAATTCTGATAATAGAAGAAGTAGAAACAATAGCAAAACAACAATCTCTTTGGGGGTTTAATGTAATATTCACTGAACCTTCTGAAACTATTCCCAGTTATTTGAAGAAAAGTCGTATTGGAGATTGTAAAATGAAGAAAAAATAAAGATTTTTTTGCTACTGAATGTATGCTAAATATCTAAATGCAGGACCTTGCCTTGCAAATATTTTCTACAAAATATTTGTTAAAGACGTTAAACTAATTGTAATGGTAAACCTTACGCCTAGTAACAAACATCTGTACAACGGATCTGTAGCTCTTGAATTGTTTGTCCTAAGTTAAAGTCAATTCATGGAAAAGCTTGCCTTTTAAAGCCTATTGTCCTTCACGCGTCCCTATGGGTTCATAACCATGCTTGGAGACTGAATGGACACGCTGCTAGACAACTAACCTGTCTGCATAAGAATTGCCCTTTGCACAAAGCAGGTGCATTTATGAATGCAGCTGGTTGAATCTTGCATCCAGAATTTTCAGATTATCCCCTTAGTTCCAAGCATCTCTTGTTTTGAACCCCTGATAAAATATATATACATGCCTTAGCATAGGTGTAACTTTAACAAAAGCTCAAGGGTAAATTTCAAATCAGGGTACCTAACAATACAAATAACACACCAATATTTCTTTGGAATTAGTACAGCTTGTGCTTTGAGTGGCGAGACTCCGTCAAGGAAAAAAGACAAAACTAAAAATGAAGCCAACTACTAGAAGCTTTAAATGACAGCAGATCCTCTTGGATAATAAACCTCTTTTTATCCACTTACTGGCTTCTTTCCGGAGCTGTGATGACCAGCTGGATGATCTCCAGAGTTCTGCAACTGGTGRCTGCTACAGCTTCTCTTCTAGGAATTACGTGGAAGGAGAGATCTGTAGCCCACACCCATCAGTGCCTAAGAGGATGTCCTGCAGTCCTCTACTCAGCCTAGCATAAGCACTGATTTACATCCCTCAGCTCTCTACCCATCTTTCTGAAAGGTGTGGCTAATTTAGAGTTAAGATGGGGTTTTTTGTGTGTGTTTTTTGKTTTTTTTTTCCCCCACTTCCTAAGGAAACTTTCCATTTACCTTAGCCCTGGACACCATTTGTCCTTAGCACAGGCTTATACACTGATGACTCCCTGGATTTTGCCAGTTCATAATGAGGGGTCATTGGGGTGCAATGATGTCCAGGGGCTTTAACACCCTGCCTTTTGGAAGAGTTGTGAGTATCACTCCTTATTTCAAGTGCTTCAAAAAAGTTATGAGCAATTGCACCCAGAGCTTTATAGTATAAACTGATTTACTATCTAAACTGCAGGTTTCCCCTAATGTGGCTGCCAAATTATTCTTTAACCAGTGAAACAATGTGAAAGAGCTTTATAAAAGAGAAAGATTTATGGAGATTATCACACAACTAAGTGGTTCTCCAGCTATGTTGTATTGATTACCTGTGAATGATTTCTTCTTTATAACTCAAATAGCATAAATTTTCAGAAGTGACTAGTGATTTAAGTGTGTAGTACTGCTAACTCCATGCTCTTGAAAACAATGAGTTAAAATTTTCCAAAACCATGAAGTGGCATTAAAAATCTATCCATACATCATGTATTATTATTATAGACAATGTCCTTTAACTTTTTCATATACTCAGGTCTTCTATACCATTCTTCTGGCTAAAAACACCTTTATGAAAATGAATTTTTTTATTAGTCATACCTGAAATCCAGTGCCTTAATAACATGTCAAGTACTGTAAATAGACATAGAAAGAATTGGAGAATGAAGGGAAGAAGAGAGCATAGAAGGACTTTTTGGGAGGCCACCCTTAAATGTGATAACGTGGCCTGACTTCAGTTACATGGTTGCTTATTACGTCTGAATATACATTTTCTCATCAGATTCTGAAGTTGGACTTCCAAAAATGGATACAACTAACACTAAAAATCACTTTTGAACAAGTAAGCTGTTATGTTCATGAATTACTATTCATTATTCTGTGATTCTGTGATTACTTTGTACATAAAAGAGTTGCAAAACACAAGAAGATGAAGTACTGTAGGATCTTCTTAAACTACAATGAAAGAAATTGATTCTGATTCATATAAATTAAGTTTCCTTAACATAGTAATTTATTAATCATGGAATTAGATTTATCTGACCAATGTTAATCTTGCTCCAGATAATTGTGAAGGTTCTCTTCTGACCCAATGCATAATTAAAAATCAAAATAATAAGATTTATGTTCATTTGTTTATTCACTTTGTAAATCTATAGGCCATTTTGCTGGCAAGGTCCAGAGTAGAAAGATCCAAGAAACATTGATTTTTTTCTTCTTCATGACTATTTAATTGGTTAAAGTGTGCACCATTCGCATGAGCCAGCAAGTTGATGCTGGTTACATTTTAATAAATGTACTCCTCACCCGATCAATACATCCCTGGGAAAAAAGTGCTGCTCCATCATATGTTAATGGGAAGAAAATCTTTTTACTATAGTCAGTCATGACGGCAAACAAGAATATGAAAAGTGTTAATGAAATGACCAGCTGTCTATAAAATGAAAGACTCACAAGACAGTTTCCTTTCTTCCTTAATTCAATGAAACAAAATGGAAAATTACACTGGAGCTTGTTGAACAGGAGGTAATGTTTACAGTCAGAAATCAAATGCCGTAAAGTCAGAATTAGACATTGTATGTTTATGAGCTAGAGCCTGGGATTCACTATAATTGTGTTGACATAGAATATATTCAAATGTCCATAATGGGGCAATTCAGGCCCAGACCCAAAGATGGATTAGGAGTTCTGACTCCCATTTAGGTTTGAAGTTTCCCATCGATTTAATCGATTTCAGGAAATCAGTCTGAGTGTGGGAGAGTTCTAAACAAAATCTGAAAGCCTAAATATGTGTTGGATCTTGGACTGAGTATTTAGGACCCTTTGTTTCCTTTATCACTATCTTACCTCATTAGTAGTTCCAAAGAAGGCAGTGGGACTACCTGAACCATAAGATCTCTTGTCTATGTAACCCATTATGGTCCTAACCTAAATAAAAAAGATGCTGTCTCCTAGATTTGATAGATTTTAAGAATTTAAGACCAGAAGAATTACTAGATTGTTTGCTCTGTACTCTTACATATCACGGGCTCCTGGTACTTATCAGTTGATTGTGCTGAGACACGTTTGCCTAATTGAATCTACAGTGGCTGCAAGAACAGGTATTTTTTTTTTCAGTTATGTTTTTAGTTAGTTTTTAGTTTCTTAGTATAAGTTCTACTTCTGTGTTCTGATTACCAAATCAAATGTGCTTGTGAAGCATCAAAACTTTACACTAGACTATCTTATTTGATGTTGAAGATTAGATCCAAAAAGGTATTTAAGTATCACATAATTTAGAATGATCTGTCCAGTTCTTGGAAATACAATTTAACTACCGAACTAACTTAGCAAGTTGGGGGTTACGGTTCCTACTTACCAATCAGAAAGCATTAGGAACTAAAGAAAAGAGTCTGCAACAGCTGATGTGCTGAGCATGGAAAAACCTCTGCCAGGCAATACGAATCAGTAAAGAAAGAAGGCCACATCTGAAGTTTTATTTCTTTTCCAGACTTGGGCACTGGTATCAAAGACGTATTAGGCCACTTTGTTAACATGGAGTTTCAAAGACTAGTGACCCCTGGAGTGTCAAGCACCTCAGTCAATCATTTAAGAACAGCGGGAAGAGTCTGCTGCATGATTTATTTGTAATGAATCATTATTCAGGAAGTGAAAAAGCTGTGTTTAATTTCTTTTGGTTTTGATTTCTGATAAGGGTGTGGAAGCTGCAACATGATACTGCAGCCTACTTAATTAGGGAACTCAGCCGGGAATGGGAAGAAATCGGTACTGGAACTTGTTGCCAGTTGAAACTTGGATCTATGGGATTTGTCAGATGCGGGTTGTCTGTTCTTTTGATCCAATGTGTGTGTGCTTCCTTCCAGCAGAATGGCCTCACTCCCAAAATGCTGCTTCATTCTTCCCTTCGTCTGTTCTTCTTCTGTGATCATGATTTTTCCATTTCTCATTAAAGAGCAGTCTATAATGCATGGGGAAGACTATAGGGATACTCAAGCACACATTCTAATAAATCCAGAGTGAGTTCAAACATCAGTCTTGGGCTTCCTCCTCTCAAATCACCGTGTACAACCAGCACCTTCTTTTGGAGCTGAATCACTTTGCTTTAAATAGTTATTCTATTAAAAGTGAAAGCCATTCAGCAGGCAAAAAAACTCAGAGAAGATGGGATGGAATGGGATAAGGAACATAGCTGAAAGTCTTTACTTTTAAGATCTGCAAAAACCCTTCTTCAAATCTCTGTTGTAAATCATAGAAATCTACTCCAATTTCAGCCAGAAAAATCCATCTCAGATCTAATATATGTTCTTAGCAAACTGTTGTTCTTTTCCTTCCCTAAAGTAAAGGAAGTGCTGTGTCAGAAAATCTCTTTCCAGATCCAATCAAAATTTCTTTATGCACATCCCATATTTTTGGACTCAAACCAGAATGCATTCCAGAATAATACCGCTTGCATTTAACCAACAAAAACCTCCTCCCCATCTCTTAACAAACCTGTATTTTTGCTTGATAACACCGGTTCAAAGTTTCTTGCTTTATTTTCATATCCATTAGAGACGGGACTGTCTTTTTTCTGTTTCTTTTACTCTCTTTCTGCTCATCTCACAGCCCTTCTGACTTCCTTTCAGCCCTTCCACAAAAATTTCCTACTACTGGTAAGAGAACTTTCTTCCAACAAGAAACTGCTTCTATAAAAACCTCTCTTGCTCTTTGCAACTGTTTTGAAAATTCAGCTAATAACAGATCTCATTTTAGCTGCTGTCTATCTCCTGTAGTGATCTATTTACTTCAGCTATTTAAGTGTGAGATAAATGCTGAAATACAGTTTATCAGTAAGTTGGACAATCAAATACCTAGAGATGTAAATTATTGACCAGAGTCTGTTCTGCTACTGTGGATAACTTTAGTTATCTGAAAGGACGGCATCTAGCGCGTGTTAGTCAAACAGTAGAGAAAATACCTCCAAGGGATGAGTCAGGGAGATCTAAAAGTGCTTACCCCTAACTATAGGCTATAGAAAGCAATCAGCTTTGACTAGAAACATTTCTTTTAGGAAACAGCATTAGGTATGATGAATTCTACCCCAAGTGCTGTAGAAATGTTGACTTTATTTTTAGGTAAATGATTATTATAGCCTTTGTCATAATACATTTTTATGTTACCATTAAATTTTTCATTTTATTTTATTTTAAGGATACCGGGGGGGGAAAAAAAAAACAAAACAAAACTCACACAATCAGGTTTGACTAGCTGATATAAGAAACTGCATACAGTGACAGAATCTTTCTCTGTGTTACTCACTTTGTTCCATTCTTTTATTACTTCTATGATCTTAACAGATGAATGCACCAATAGCTCATTTTGGCCCTAACTCAGCTCTGCCTGTCTGGTTTACTGCCATCAATATTGCAGATACAATATTGCAACTGGAACTTAAACTCAGTGAATGTTTTAAACATTGCTAAGGTCTTGATCCAATTCTCACTAAAGAGACTCACTGAATATGAATCTTCCTGCTGATTTCAATAGGCTCATCAGGGCTTAACTGATATGTTACATCACCGTCTGTTCACTAAATTTAAGTCTAAATCATAGGGGCTGTTAGTTTATATTTCAGCAAAAGAACATGGATAAGAAGTATTTATACTCACAAAAGCGCAGAAGGAAAAGAACTGTCTAAATAAGGGACCATTTGCAAAACGTAATGAACCAGATTGTTTAAAAGCTGACCTGACTGAAGACCTTAAGAAGTTGAGTTAGCGGAGGAGAGTTGGTGGAGACCCACAGCAAATATATTTTGCTGTGAAATGTTTTTCTAAAGGATACTTACTTTAACTTCCATCTAAGTTAGGACCAGTCTACTCTATGTTATGTATTCTGATGAGATAGGTGTGTTAGACTAAATTCTTCCTTAGCTGTCTTTTTATTTTTTTCTCTTTCTCTCCCTCACCTGTTTTTTTTTTCTTTTCTTTTTTTCCTACCTGCTGCTGCTTTTGAAGGTACCCCATGGAGTCAGACCACAGAATGCAAAAACACCTGAAAATCTCAAGAGTTTCTCAAGCCTCCATTCTTAAGTGAGGCTTTAATCACAGGAGACACAGACAGAGGTGATATTTTCCACCTCTGGCAAGGGAACACAATGGAGGAAGGAACCTAAAGAGTCTAGCCTAAAGAGGCTGTAATTAATGAACATGGTAATAAGTGTCTTGGTATGTTGTGATGAATGTGGATCTTTTGGGGATTAGATTCTTACTATGYGAGAGAATTGATTTTTCTCTGTGTAATGTGTAATGATTTGAAACAAACTTTATCACTTTGCACATGATCATATCAGTAAAATCATCCATTCTCTGACTCTGTAATTTATTCAGAGAGGAAGAGTATCAGCAGGAGAGTCCAAAAGAGACAAATCCACCATTTTAAGCCATTTCTTCTTCATGCGGTCTCCAGTCATTCCCGGACTGGGGAGCTGCTCTTCCAAATATCAAAGGTAGCTGCTATGTCCTGGATTAGTGCTGGATTGTAAATGAGCATATGGAGTTCCATGCTCCAATTTACAGGTTTCTGAAAATGGGACGTGTCAAACATAATCTCTATTTTTATGTAGGACTTTGTGAGATGAAACCTAATTCCCTCTGAAAGAAGGTGGGATGGCATCATGTAGGAATGTTATACTGATGATAAAATTCCTCTTTAAAACATCTGAGAAGTGACTAAATTTTGTGGGGGAGGAGAAGGGGTAACTTTTATTATTAGAGATAAATAGACTAGATGATTCTCTGAAATTTTTTATCTCTCACGGAACAAGTTAAAGTCTTTTTTGAATTTAAATCTGGAACCTTCATGGGTATGTGACCTCAGAAAAATAGACTAGAAGTTGGCTGATTGATTGCTAGGAAATTTGGTTGCCATTTGAAGGAGAAGACTAGGAAGCATATATGTAACATGACTTCATCCTTTATAAAATCAGCAATGCTATGGGCCATTAATGATTGTGTATAGCTTTCTTACTCTTTTCTTAAACGGTATGGCTATGAAAAATATATATTTTTGTTTGTATGGTAAAATAAAAATCATTTTCACATTGGAACAGAGGAGAATGTTACAAATTCTGTGGTAACCAGATAATGGTTCTGTGATGGAGTGGGGCCCTTGAGCAGCTGGTATCAAACAGTCCTTCTCAAAGGACTCTCTTTGCTGTTTCCAGAGTAGATGTTGTCAATGGATGACAACTAAATTTCCCTAATTAGGAAAATGTCAAAATATGTTGAATATGTTGAAATTAAAGAAATTTCAACATACTTTTTTTCTGGTTACTGCATAACTTGATTTAGTTTTCCATATAATAATTTGAAATGGAACTCATAATTTTTGAAATCTCCTAAAGAAGGAAGTTATTTTTTGCTTATTTATGAGAGCTGAGGTCTACATTTCTCAATATGTTCTTGAATTTCCGAATCTTCCAAGATTCACAGTATAGAATTTGGAAGCTTTGTGAACCCTGTTCAAAATGAGTATCTCAAGGATACCAGGGTCTCTGCAGCACTTCTAGAGCTTTTGGCACTGAAAACTGTCTGTTAGCTTGAAGAGCTTTGAATCAGATCCTAATTCAATAGCAGAAATGAGTTTTAAAGTTTGAAAGCTTGTGGACCTTGACTTTGGGCAGGCTGTATAGCAATAATGCATTGGATCTATGGCCTTTGAAAGCCAAGATATCTAGGGCCCCAGATCAATGCAGGTAAGATGATTTCTCTGAAGATATGGATTCTGAAAACCTAAAATCCCTACTGATTCATTAGTCAGTACATGACACAATCTCCCCAGAACCAGAGACTTCAGGTTCCTAAACAAACAAACAAAAAATTAAGTTGTTAAAAACCCTTCAGAAAAAAATGTTAAGAAAGACAGTCTCTAATACAACAGAAACCTGAATATGTTTTGGTGTTGGTTAGTGGAAACTGGCATTTAAAAGAAACATTTCAGCTTTGATGAATTGGGATTTTATATCAAAACCCTATTTCACCAGAGAATTCCCAGGTAGTTCTAATCAGATGTTTCAATCAATAGTAAGTAGTAACTGCCTTTCGTGATTTAAAAAATAAAATAAATACCTCAACTGTTCAACTGTTAAATTAAGACATATTATGGTATGATATGCTATGGTGCCTGAGAAAGTGTGGAATGATGTAAAGATATTAAAGATATAACAAATAGAGACATAAAAAGGTAAAATTGGAAGCTGACTTTATATATTACAAAATCAAATTCCCACATTTCTCCAAATAATATTGTTTTTTAAAAAGAAAGGCTACCAAAGTGTATATTATTTTGCGGGGGAAAAAAAGGGAAAATGCTAAACTGAAATAACATATGCCAGAACTTATTTTGACAAAGTATTTCTAATGAATTTTAATGCAAAATATGCACGGGGAAAAGATTAATATGAATTGGTTAAAAAAATTTTAATAGTACTTTGATTCTAAGAGAGCTTGGTTTTGCTATTAAGCATTCACCTCAAGGCAGAAAAGAACTCGAGATTCTGCATCTAGAAAGAACCACTGGATAAGTACTGCATCGAAGAAGCTGTAATACAAGCCAGGTGTAATTGTAGGAGAAAAGGAAAATGATATGTGATAACTGTTTATGCGTTTCATCACAAAGTTCAGCTAGGTTTGCATGTAGGGAATTCAGCACCAATGTCCTTTCTGTTTGATCTAAAAAAACGGTGCTTAAAAGGTGCAAAGAAGACAGCTATATTTTTTTGCTTTTTAGAAGAAGACACGATCCAGCACACCAAAATGACATATTACGGGTGAGATGTGGGAGAGAAGGAAATGGGAAGAGGGAAGTCTTACAGTCTTATGGTAAAGGGAGCTGTCTAGCTAGTTAGGTGGAGTGGGTTTTTACAAATTCATAGCAGAATTAATCGCTTCTAACTTTAGACAGCTAGTGTTTAGAGGCCCAAATCTTAGTTTTAGAGGCCCAAAGTAAGCAGAACAAGCAGTCTTCTCCAGAGGGGGATTCCTGTGAATCATCCAAGGCATCTCTAGAGGAATCTTCCACTCGCCCTGTGGATGGTATGGCCTATTTCTGCTTATTGAACTGAAACGGGAGCATAGGATGACTAAGTCACGCTTACGTGGCTGACGCAGAGCTTCCTAAATGGGGAATGGAGCTGGCGCAAGGTTGTATCTGGATATATAACATACGCACATTTGCTGAGTCAGCTGGTGCTAATGAGAACCTGAAGGTCGCTTGGGAATCTCCTTCCATGGACCTTTCAGCGTGGTTCTCAGTAAACTTGTCAAAATACTTAATTCAAACATTTTCAAAATGAAACACACATTTCTGCAGAAAGCGCCCATATTCAGTGAGCCCAGCAAATCCAGAGAGCCCAACTTCATGCCTTCTTAAAAAAAAAAAAAAAACAGTTAATAAAAAAAAAAAAGAAAAATGTTGGGTTTTTTTTAGAACCAATAACCAAAATAATACAGCCAATCTCTATGAGTTTTGAGCAGGAACCAGGAATCACTTCAGCCCACAATTGCTTTTCCCTTGTTGAAGAAAAAAATAAATGTCAGAAATTGATTTCTGCTAAATACCAGAAAGTCTGTAAGATATTTGACAGAAGTCATGGTTTTATTTTCATCATATTTTCTTTAAAAGTATATCATAATAACCAAAAGATCACTGCTCTAATTATAAGACAGCTGACAGCGTTCCTCAGGTAGAAGACTCAACAAGATGTAAAGAATATTATTACCTTAATAAACAGTCAGGATTATGGAAGAAATTAGCTATTCTGTAAAGGAGTGTTATACCCCTGTGTCCTGTTGTTTACTTGTCAGCAGATAGTGTATCAAACCTGTCCTTCAGCCTTTATGCATCTTGTAATAAGTATTTTATCTGAATGAATCTTTATCCTGTGGTCTAAATAAATTCAACTGTATAAATAAGTTAAATCCTATTTTTGAAAGATGCATTTATTTACATCTATTCTTTTACAGCACATCATTGGAAAGTATTTCATTTGATTTGAGAAGGAGAGAGCAGTCTGACTGCAAAAAACAGAATTAACACACAGTAGCATTCCCATAAAAGCTATCTTTTTTTTCGCAAATACTTGTGCATTTGTGGGAGTGCTCTGTGCAGCCAGGAAATGTCACTGCAGATGAATTTTAAATAAAGTGTTCATATTTCTTTGGGGACTTTCAGATCAGAAAAGGAAATGGAATATTTACAATTTGGTGCATAATTCATTTTCTGTGGGTAACTACCAGTTTTATTTCCACCCCCAGCCTGAATGCATTGAATTTGTGTTAAAAAATAAAGATCATAAATATTAAGCTATAAACAGGAAGGCTAAGAGGTAGCAATAGTAATAATAGTAACAATTATTATTATTTTAATTATTCTTTCCTTTAGCAGTCTGCATAAAATAGAATAGGAGAAGGAACAGACATTTCTGTCAGATGTTTTGCATTATTCTTTGTGGAAGAAATATGGTTAAACAAAACACTGGCACTTTCACATTGTGCAAATGTAGATTTCGTATGCCCACGGACTGTATGCCTAGGTTTGATCCTATCCTGAATTTTACCCTAATCTGGTGCCACTGGCTTCAGCAGAGCTCCTTCAGATTTACACCAGCGTAAATGCATAATCACTCGGCCGAGCGATTGCCGTTCTGGTTTGGCATCGGCATCGCACTGAGTAGATGCAGTCCTTTTCTGTGAGTCGTCGAGACAAAGCTGAGTAAAGGGGGGTCCTAATTCCTGCTCAGGGGCCTTGCACGCTACCTCAGCAACGATAATGCAATGATAGTTAATTACTGTGATGTTTATACAGTGCTTTAAGATGAAAGATGAAGAGTGGGGTATGCCTGAAAAATGCTATTATATATTTTGTTTTCCTCTTTCGGGGGTGGTGGTGGGGGATCTAGCAAAGGTCGTCTCATCTCACTGCTACCCTGATACACAGCAGATAAAAAGTTTCAGTCTGATTTCATGCCTGTCATAGCCCTTATATCACTCTGCATTTATGGAATATTTCAAAGTTGCGTTCATTTCTATCCCAGTCAGATCTCAGAGAGGACTTTGCACTTGAGAACAGAATGAGGCTGCCAAGTTCCTTATAAAGGAGGAAATGGCAGGAGTGCATTTAACCTATTTTGAACAAATTGCATTGGCTGACAGTCAAATATCATATTGATTTTAACATTGCTCGCTTTATAATTTTCTGCACGGTCCTAGTCCAGCATATCTCCCTGACCTTCTTATACCCCTGTGTTACAGGCGGTTTTAGATTTACTGAGGTATGTGCCTAACTTGTTTTAATGATGGTATATGCACTGCCCCCTGCTGATATGCCACCAAAAATACCTTTTTTTCCCCCCCCATCAACCTTTTCTTTCCTCAGACTCCATTGGCACCAGTATTGGACATATGCATGATTATGGGGCCTAAACTTAAGTGAGGTAGATGACTCAGTTACTTATTAGGATTATGAATAGTTATACCAGCTAAGTTTTGGCCCATTCAAAAGCCTTTTTGAGTGCTTCTGGCTTGTACTGCCAGTGTCAAACAAACCTTGTATCCAGGCTTTAGGTTCAGTGTGCACCAACGCTGTAAGAAAAAATTAAAAGATTTTTTCGGGTTATTGCTGTTTTTTAGAACAGTCCATCAAAGTGCATTTGGAGAGATTTATCTTGACTGACTTCAGCCACCTGAAATTTAGCTGTGCAGTCTAACCTACCAAAACAGGTGTCCGCTTTTGCCCATGGAGGGAGATCAGGAGTCCAGAAAGCAATTCATCCCTTCTTAGAGATTTTGGGTGAGATAAATTACTCCCTCTGTTTGCCTCCCTCTCATTCACCAGATCAGTTTAGACCATGCGGCTGAAGAGACATGATTCCCGAGAGAGATGATTTTTACCTTTTATTAAATTAGGGGTAACCCAATATGTAAAAGGTCAGCATGCCTTTGTGATATCATTAAAAAACCAGCAATCCCCCCCAAAAAGCAGAAAACCCCAGCTCACCCCTCCAGCAAAAACACCTGCTCAGCCTGCAGCCCTTTCCCTTCCTTCTCCTCTCCCTGTTGCCAATATGCAAGTTTAATGAAGAAAAGTTTTGCTTTATCCTTGCCTCTTCATAAACCTACTGCATAGACTTACCAAGAGAACTGGCAGATTAACCTCCCAGGCCTTTGATAGCCCTAATTTCCTGCCTTTCACTATGACGTGTTGCCTGGAGGCTGTTGGAAATATTAATATTAATCAATGATTACGCTATGAGTTGAGGAAGTTGCTGAGGACTCTGGTAACAATATGTCGCTTGCCTTCACTGAGCAGATGGCTGTGTCACTCCGCACGTTCTTGCTGAAAGGAGTTTATTTTGTGACATATTAGTAGACTAGCTGGTATTAGCATGATCACTTTCCTTATTGCATTTGTTTGTGGTTCTAAACAGCTAAATGTGAAAAATATCTTTACCTAATTCCAGCTCTTCTCCATTTCACTGAATTTCTTTATTTGCTTCATATGTCTTTTCCAAGGAGAAAGGCTGTGGATAGTTGCAAAAGTTCATTGCTGAATCCAACCTCTGTTGGGGCACATATCTTTAAAAAGGATCCTGCTGCTTATTGTTATTCATCTTTTCATTCCTAAGCACTTGCCTATGGTTTGAATATAAGGACCATTTTGGTTTTCAGAAATCAGTGCAGACTGCTAGAGGGGTTTCTGATGTGCAGACAGTCTTGCATATTATGGTGACCTGTGTTTTGTCTTGTTTTTTACGGTTCTATCTCTGTCCGACTGTAGCTGAACATAGTCTAGCACAACGATACTCTGGTCCATGACAGCTCTTCTTGAATATTGTGGTAATGACTTCAAAGAAGGCATTATGGCCATACTCATTCATTAAATGGTTAAACAAGATACCTACATCAGCAAAGTGATTATCTTAGGCTACCTCTCCAGTCACTCGAAGAGAATATGGCTTATGGTCTTTCTCTGTGGAATATGTAGTGGACCTGAGACAACAACATTCCTCAAATAGGTGGTTTGGTTAAGTGCCCTGGGTATGGACCTTTGTTTTCTCCCTCAGATGCTTTACTGTCGGTCGTCCTCATTCAGCAATTGCCCTGAATGGTTTGAAAATGAAAGTAGTATTGACCAAAGAGGTCTTTTTCTGAAAATGGGAATATTCTGCTCTGCCTTTTTACTTGTTTACCCATGTCCCATGATGTTTGCTTTAGGAATGTGTCCTTCTTCCTATATGTGCTGAGAGAGGTCTCTTGTACTAATAAATAAAGTATTAGGGGGGACCTGGAGAAGAAAATTTTAGATGGAAATTGTAATGAACAAGAAAAGTTTTCCTGGCATTGGATAAACACTGAGCAAAGGCTGAGCACTTTTAACTTAAGAGGGTTTAAACTGTAAACTATCACGCAACCCAGCCTGAGATTTTACACCGACCAATAGTAATAATAAAAGTTATGACACACCAAATCTGGAAACACTTGGTTAGTTCTAGGAAGCAGCATTGTCTTAATAGTAGACAGATTTGTCTATTGCTTACATAACTAAATTAAGTTTAAATAATAATAACCAAACATTTTTGTTCAGTATTTGCATTGAGGAAAGTATTGAGTTTCATTTAAAGACTTTTAAAAATATATTTTAAAGTCTCATCTTTAAAAGCTTCTTTCCTAGAATGTTCTTATCACTTATAAGGATAATACTGTTATCAGACAAACCGCCACTGTTGAGTTTATTAAAGCAGGGACTGACTGCAAGTCACTGACTTCAATTATTCACATAACTTTATTTTTTAAATTTTCTTGTTGAACAAAATTAGCAATGAAAAAGTTTGGGGTGACCCCAAAAGAAATGTCATGGATAAGAAAATATTTCAAGTAAACCGAAACATTTAAAGCATCTCCAAATTAAATGTTTCATTTTGGTCTGGGATTTCAAATTCTTCTTTATGTTTGAGCCCAGTCAGTTTTTTAAATAAAAAGGTGTTAAAATTAAAATATATAAATAAAGCATATTTTCAACACTTTTTTAACAAGGTACTGAATCTGAGTCAACATTGCAATGGTTTGACAATCAGAAAAATACATTTATTAGCCATTAAATAACAATTATTTGCAGTAATAAGGATATGTTGAAAAACATTACCCACTCTCACTTAATTTGTAACGGAGAATTCATCCTTAGCAAATGTGCAGAATCAGGGAGCACTTCTGACTCCTGATTTATCAGGACCTTCAAGCATGTGTTTGTACTCCAGAAGCCGTAAGCAAGTGTTTAATTGCTTTCCTGATCCAAGGCCTGAATCATGACCTGCACCTATCCTTTCTGTACCTGCACCAACACTGAAACATCAGCTGTATTTCTACTCACTGTTTTTGACACACCATCAAAGCATGAACAAGATCTCTGCAGGGTTGTTGTTGTTGGTTTTTTTCTTTGCCTGCAAATGGTTTTCATCAGAAAGACTAAATCAAATAACTATCCAAAATAATGCAGATACTAGTTTATCTTTCCCTAAGAAGAGATAAAACACACATTATACACTCTCAGAGACGCACACAGATGTGCTAAAGGGATGAAGTGCTGCCATCATTGCAAATGACAAAGGAACCAAATGGATTGCTAAAAGCAATATAGCCTCTTCTCCCTCCACAAGGGGAAATGGCTGCAGCTTCTGTACGTTACCTGTCTGGAAAGAACTTTATTACGCTTTCTCTGTCCTGCTCTTTCCCTTCCTCTCGCTCCCTCCTTTTCTCTTTCAGTTTATCAGTTCATCACATAGCAAACGCGACGTCTCCTAAGTATATCTCCCTTTCAGGTTTCGTTGACCTATGACCCATAATGTCCCAATTTGCTTCAAGTACTTTTATTTATGCCATTCCTTGGACATACACGTTTTGATCTAAGAAACCGTATTCTCTCCTCAGCGCCTATGGAGCACACTTTGCAGGTACCATCAGTTCAGAAAAAGCAGTCACCCAATATATGAGATTGTGACAAGGTATAATGTAATGGTAGTTATGTGAACCTCCAATAAACTAGTGGTACTTCACAGATTACTTGGAGAGAAAGTCTTTTAGCGTGCTTGAAGAAGTATGAAATGAATTTCATTTCCTTCTCATTTGCCTTGCTTTTGAAAGGTTTCATGCAAGATATGTGACCAACTATTATAGTACTAATCCATCCATGACAGAGCTCAATTTTCCCTGAGAATTTACTTCTGAATGGGCTGCAGAAAAACTTGAAAGCTCAAAATTAAAGTRCACTGAACAGAGCAGCCACTGAGCTGTGGGCAGCTGTCTGTCAAGAGAGCCAGTTGGAACAAATATGTAAATTAGATTTTATTTTTATTTATGTTCTTAAAGCAATCCGTAGAAGTAAAGTTTTACAGCCCTGTGTGTAAACAAGAGCAACGAGATGGAAGTGATGACAAGCTGCTGTTGTTGTGAGTTATTCTCATTAGAGTAACTAAAAAAAAAAGGCCCACAGGTTACTGACAGTTTAAAACAGAGCGCTGTACTGCATTTAGTTACYCATTATGTGCGGAAGCACCATAGTAATTCAGGATTATTTTTTTTTAATTTATTTTTCCTTAGTGTCACTAGCCACCTAACTTAGGTCTGTTTTGGCCACAATTCTGGGATATGGTCATACATTCTGGGATAAGGCCAACATGAGCTTCACAATAGATAGCGCAATTTCGGATAATACTATAATATGATATAAACGTAGTGCTAAAAAGAGTGAAGCAAGCCTATTATCGTTAAGGGATAGACAAAGCTATGATGATGCTCAGAGAGACACCTGTGGGGATGTAACTATTCCCTTACCCGGTGGAGACGGTGCACATCACACCATGTGGGTGAGGAGTAAAGTCACATCCCTTCCCACCGCAGCTGCTTGTTGTCAAAGGAACAGCCACGAAATGGGAGATAAACAGGATAACTGTCCGGGAACATGGCATATTCAGGCCATTTTCAACCAAGGAAGCCATCCCATCAGGGAATTTTGAGGAGTGATTGCTTCAATTCACGCCAAAAGCTGGTCTGGCTGCAAATACACCGGGACCAAGATAAAGGAATTGATTTCACACACCTGCTTCCTGACATGCTGGCACATCACCACATGAGAAAACTGGGGTGGGATTCCCTTTTTTCTGCCTGTGGATACTGATATCTTTATGTGAGGTAGTCACCATGGCTTGTTCTTCCCTTGCACTCCAGGGAGAGAATCAGGGCCTTTTAGGCCATGCTTCATTTAACCTATTTTAGATGTGGGCCTCAGATGAATCCTGTCCTAAAAGCTCCCATTTTTTTCCACTGGATATAAAGGAGTTTGAGCGGAGAGCTCAGATGGAGATGCTTGCGTGTTGGCAAAACAACCTCATCCTGATGTGTGCCCTTACCTTAAAAACAGCAATTCTGACTTTGCAACTGCCTGAACACAAGGGCTAATTTCTTCAGAAATATTGACAAATTTAATCTTGGCTAAAAAGCTCTCTAGCTTGACTGTGGAAGGAACTATTCTTGTGGCACATATGATTACATTCTACCTCTGCCCTGCAGCAAAACTGCAAACATTTGTGAATTTGCCTGAGGCAAAAAGTCACCGTCTCCCAAATTACATGTTGTCTTCAACATCTGATAATCACCGCCCTGGAGAATGAAAGGTGAAATTGAAGGATATTTGGTGAAACCAGAGAACATATGATTCTCTCCCCCAAACAGAATTACTAATAATAGGACAGACCAACAGAGCTGGAGCAATTTACATCAGCTGAGAATATAACCCAAAGCCTGTTTCTCAAAAATATCCTCTTTTTTTTTTCTGTGAGTGGTATAATGGTATATAAGCAATAAAAGGAAAATATGTCCATCCCCCTGCAACGAAACTGAAGGAATATTCTTGAATATATTTTTCATTGCTTTGACATGCACATTGTTCTCAGATCCCTACAGAAAGTTTCCAAGGTGTTGGCTGCAGGGAAGCTCACAGCATCTATGAAACAGTTGTCCATGAAGTTAGCCACTAATGAAAGAACTTCAATGGAAGCAACAGGCTTTTTGTGGAGATGGCCCATATATCAAAAGACACTTTTATGTATTTTGGGTATTTCAAACTCTTTCACACTCAGGTTGAAATATTTCTACCAGTCCCATAAGAAAATATCTAGAAATTCTCATGAAAATGCCTTCATCATGCACAGTTGACTCACATGCTGTCCAATACACAGTTACACCTTTCTACATTTCTTACCAGATGCTTTTCTGTATCCAATTTCATCCCATCATAGTTTCACCCACATGCATCATTTAGTGTGTCCTGTTATGGCCTTTTTTTTTTTTCTTGTGCTAACACAAGGAATGACAAGTACACATTACAGTTTGCTTATATTGCCTATGTCAACATATATCACATAAAAGACCATTTCATAAAAGCACAAAAGGAAAAAAAAATCAAAAGACTATTGCAATGAAATAGTTAAAAAAACATTCAGGACACAGATTTTCTATCTTCTACAAATTAGGTATTTTCACAAGGAGACTGTTTATTTGTATTTAAATGACATAATTTGTCATGAAAAGTCTCAATAGTGTATTGGAAAGATGTCTCCATTAAACCAGAGGTTAAAAATCCCATTTACTTACAAGAGTCTGAGGTCCTGGAAAAGATCTGTCTCTTTTTGCTTGCAGATAGCTAACATCATTGGAAATGAAGAGTTGCTTCCTCATATGGTAAGGCACAATAGTATCAGAAGCAAGCATAGAGGCTGTCTGAATAAAACCCTCCCCATCTCAAAATGTTTGCTTTCCTCGAAGGCAGGATGCCCCCTGTTACTTTTGCTTTTCTTCCAGGATGCTTTACATTTAGCATCAGTGTTGCAGGGTCTCAACTATCTGCAACTATCAAATGAGACATGTTTTTACTCTAAATGAGTAGGACTTGCTGGGTCTCTGGCAGCAACCATGTCTTAAGGTGGTTTAGGGAATGACAGACTCGACAGTTTTCCTCTCTTCTCCTTCCTACTCCAGGCCATGGAATTTCATCCAGCAATTTCTGCCTTTGGTGAAACAGTGCCTGGTTAAAGTGCAGAGTGTCTTAAAAGAAATAAAAGAGTTCAGTCTAGGAGGCCTCCAGGGAGGACAAAGGAAGGCAGGAAAGAAGGCCTCCCTGTTCCAAAAAACATTTCCTTTCCTTATAGAAAGGAAATTAGTTCTGTCTAAAAATCAATTTTATTGAGTAGAGACCTAAAACCATACTATTTTCCTGGTTAGGGGAAAAAAAAATCAAACAAAAAGGTAGAACCCCAACACCTGGCTTTCTGTCATTACATGTTACCAAAATCTGTGACTGCAAGATTCCTAGGGGATGGGTCATAAAGTATTGCAATTTATGCCAGTCCTAGGTGACATCATATGCATTACAGAGTTCAAACCCCAACAGTTTTTCAAAGTTTTTCCTCTCCCCATCCCCTTTTCTTTTGTTATATATCTTTCTTGCCGTGAAAAAAGATTTCTGGCACCAGAAACCTGCACCTTTGTAGATTATTGCTGTTTTCAATTACTAGAGAAAACTAGATATTTGCAGCCACTTAGAGGCAAGGAGGGTGATATAAGTCCTCAGAGACAGACACTACTTCTGCTTCATGGTAGCCCAGATGAAAGATTAAAGGCTTGATCCTGCTTAGTACYGAGTGCCTACTGCAAGCTGCTGAGCTCTCCCAGCTCTTTTTAACTTCCGCCAAGACTAATTTTCCTAAATTTATCCTGTCGATTCAGATTCTTCCTGTATCATGAATCACATTTTGACATAGTCATGATGAAATATACTTTCATTTTCTTCTGAAGTGGCTTTTCATGTGGAATTATTATTTTTGTAATTGTGCATGAGATTAGAGATATTGCAGTCAAATTTTTTTTTTTCTGAAAGGGAAATTTTATATAAATTTTAAGACCTTCCCTTTTCAGGGAGTTTCAAAATATTTTGGTTTTGTTCCAACCTCTGTCTGTCTCCCTGCCTCTTCACAGAAGACGAAACCACAAATTCATTGGAAAATAGTCCTCAGTTTGAAATTCTTCTGAATTTTGGGGGGAATCATTCATACCATGAACTCTTTCTCTTATTCCATTACTGGGGAAGCCTCTGTCCCTCTCACACTGTAAACCACAGTGCTTACCAGGGCAGGGTACTCATGGATTAGCTACCAGTGGTAAAGGGTTTTGAGGGGCATTACTTAATGGAGCATCTACAACAGCAGTTGCCTATTTTCCTTTTTCTGATATCTTTAAATCAAAACTGGTTATGAGTTTGGACGCAAGATTGAAAGACAAACACAAGTTTACTCAGGGATATGTGGGGGAAACCTAATACATCATAATTTTGATGGCCCTTTCCAGCCTAGACTAATCTAGATCTAAGAAGTCTCTTCCCTTTGCATCTATAGGACCAAATTAGACGGAGAGGAAAAAAAAAATCTCTCTTTAACACTTAAAAAGTTTTTTTTTTTTAAGTTTTATCACTGAACTAAGATGCAACACATCTGTATGAATTCCAAATTCTGCCACAAAATCTTAGTGTCATCACAGGCAAATCACTTGTGTCAGATTTGACCATGGATTATTAGTAGGGCTTTGAGGTTCTTCAGAATAAGGGACAGTATATATGATATGACTTTAGCTCCAAACCTAGGTTTCTCATTAATATTGACACCTACTGCTTTCAAGCAGTATACTGTATAACTCATGATTTGGGGGCTTCAAGAGAAAACAACTTTCATGCTGTACATAATAAATCAGACTTGAGAGAGAAAAAAAAAGAATTTTCTTAGGGTCTATGCTATTTAATTAAATCCCTCATTTCTTATTACATTAAAAAAGAAAAAAAAACCCACAATTACATATGGGTAAAACTTAACATTCCCATGAGGGAACCTGCATTCCCGTGAGGAAATAAAAAGTGCCAGCACATTATTTTTAAGTAAAAGCTTAAAAGCATTCTCAGGATGAAAAAAAAGACCTAGCTAATGTGAAGTTTGTCTGATGATGCACTAGTTGGTGCCTATTTTGATATGGCTGGAGAGTGGGCTGCAAGATATTGGCACACAGCCCATTCAGGTGTGCAACCTGACATTTTCAGAACATCCCCCAAATATGTGTTATTTTCAGTTGCGTGTGAGTGCTTGAAAATGTCGTTCCCTAATTGCTTTATGTTTTGTTTCTTTGTGTCCTGTAAAATGGTAATGTTCCCCTCTATCATCTTTCTGTTCTAACAGAATAATTTATCTGGATTTAAGCAGTAGCTGGAACATGAGACTCTGTGTTTAAGGCCTCAAGCTACTACTGTGATGGTAATCGTTTGTAAGCAAACCCAGGTGAGAATCAACTTTAGCCATTGTCAGTCTATTTACCATTGATTCAGCTGGACAAGCAGATCACTTAATAGCAGAAACTCTGGAAGCTCTTCTTCTGAAATAGCTTTTCATATCTTTGCTCGTATGTCAAACCCATGACCAGAATATTTGTATTGATCATAAGAATTCCTTGAGGTCTCCAAATTCTAGATATCCTGCAAGAAAGATAGTTAATTTTGTTTTACTTTTTTAAACGGAAGCTTGACATAATGTGGTTGAATTTTCCCAGGATGGAGGAACAGATCTTTAGGGAAACATAATTTCAGCCTCTGTGGCTCTACTGCATTCCTGCCTTCTTGCAGTTTTGAAGTCTGTCTTGTGCTGTGTCTAGAAAATCTATTTCTAGTCACCCATTGAAATGAGATAAAAAGATACAGAAGAACCCCAAAATAAAGCATGATAGAAATGAGGAGAGGGAGAAGACTACAAAGCATAAATATAAAAAACAGCAACAGAGAAAGGACCAGGGAAAACAGGCAGTTCATAGGAACTCATGCAGGGGCCTCTGCTACAGACAGAAGAGCCTGGAAAACAAATACAAACATAAAGTCTGTGCTCAGTGTGTGCCTTTAAGCCATTGGCATTAATTAAGATTCTATGGCTTACAAACAATTATGACATAATTAAAGTAAGATTCTTTCTACAGTAAAACAATAAGAAATGACTTTTAGAAACCGTGGGAACTATTAAAACGGCACATCAGTACCAAAATGAGCAATATTTACTAGTATTAGCACTATTAAAATGCCTTTTGAAGACAAACTTAGGCAATTATTACTCAGAAAAAACTCACACTTGGAGATACAGAACAGTGATAATTAAATCCCTCTCTCTATATATCTCTGGTTTTGGTGTTTGACAGAACAGAGTCTTTAAGAGAATCTATTTTAATGGTTTTGAATTAGCAAGATTTTCAAACAGAGAGAATGCACTTAGCAGGAGGTTGATATCTACTGGAAGCTTTGTTATTGGTATTATTTTAGAGGTTAGGGAGCTGTTTTAAGGGCCCATTTGACAGAGATGTACCCGTGTCTGAGCACACTGTAATACCTTGCAAGCTTTCTGAGCAAGGATATTGTACGTTGAGGCCCAGTGCCTGTTTAGTGCAGGCAGTTTTGAGCACAATATGAATTCTTCTCACATTCATGCTATTATGATTATGGGGGAAAATACATTACCTTTACTCTAAAACAAGGTCTTATTTTGTTTAACACTGCAGCTACTACATACGACATAACAAGCAAACAAACAAACACAGCCTTGGCTAAAAAAAGCTTTCAGAAACAACAACAAGAAACGGGATTAAAGAAAAAGCAAAGAGTGAAAAAGTGATTTGACTTTATATGAGTTGGCTGCTGGGCCCAATGTTTAGAAGCAGAATCCAGATTTCTTAATCGTTATCCTTCGCACTGTTCCTTAAACCATCCTGCTCAGTTCCCTGATTTTTCCTATGGAGCTTGGAAGTACTCATTCAAGCCGACATCCAGTTGTCATTCAAAAGCTAAGGAATCTGAGAGCATCACCACCTGCTTTTCTACAACTGGGATTGCACAGGTCAATCTTGCTGATCAGGCAGCAAAGCAAAGCAAAACAAAGCTAAGAACTACCTGGGCCATACAGATCACCATTTCTCTTTCTCTCTTCTCTTTCTTTGCCTTCTCCTTGACACATTGCTTGGACAAATTGTAGGGGAGCAACACTCTGAATCTCCAAAATAAAAGGATTTACTGTACATGTAGGAAAAGTAGTCAAATCCACTCATTTCTTAAAAGAAGGAATGCACACTCCAAATAAGCATGGTGTGTGATTAGCATTTAAGCATTCAGGAATACTGTTAACTGGAGAAAGAAAGAGAGAGAGAAAGAAAGAAAGAAAAGAAAGAGGAAAAAAAGAGAAAGAAAAAGAGAGAAAGAGAGAGAGAGAAAGAGAAGAGAAGAGAAGAGAAGGAAAAGAAAAGGAAAAGAAAAGGAAAGGAAAGGAAAGGAAATGAAAGGAAAGGAAAGGAAAGGAAAGGAAAGGAAAGGAAAGGAAAGGAAAGGAAAGGAAAGGAAAGGAAAAGAGGAAAAAGAAAGGAAGGAAGGAAGGAAGGGAGAAAAAACACTGAGTAATCTACAACTATTTCTGCCTTCTAAAAAGACTAGATTCCTCCTGGATTTGACTGGGATCAATTTCACAATAGCAATATCCAAAATAGTATTTTCTTGAATAAGAGGTATTCCATCTTTAACCTGGAAGATGCTAATTTCATTTGCTATTCAAGTCTTCCTCAAATCAGCACACGTCATTATGCACAAGTCAGTGCATGAACTGTGTTCTCTGGCCTTTCCTCTTACTTTTTGAACAGAGTACAAGTTCTTGGTGTTTATCTTCAAGATAATAGTCTGAATGTTCATCCACAGTTGCAGGATGGAGACTGTAGTCAATACTACTTTTATATGACACAATCAGATTTCAAAGACAAAACGCCTCTGCAAGGGAGATGTGGTTTCAGCCTAAGACAGAACTCCTTTAGGAGCTCTGGACCAACTGCAGGCTGTCCCACATGCAAGAGTCATGTTACAATACCAAAGTGATGAGAACAGTATGCAGATTTAGAGTATGAAGCTATATAGAACAGGATTTAGGATAACATTAAATGCACTAGAAAAGAGCAAATACTATTCTTCCTCCATATTAAAAAAAAATGAAATTCATTAGAACAGAATAGAAATGCAATAGAGTGATCTCTGTTTGTGATTGACAGTGCCTGAACATCTCTACTGTGCATATTACTACGGTGGATTTGACACTAGATGCCGTGCCATGGTCTTTTCACAATAAAATTCAATCCATGATGCTGTTTATCCATTCATAAGTTTAATTAAAGAAAAGTGCAATATTTGTTAAGCAGGGTGATGCAAGTTTGGGTTATATAGAAAATAAAAAGGTCAAAGGTTAATATGAATAATAATATTTTCATTATTTTTAAACATAAATGAGAGTGAAACAATTTAGATAGGAATAATTATAATAATATTTAAAAATATGAAAACATGCCTCTGAAGTGAAACTTGATGGAAATATTTCTCCAGCAAAATGTTTTTGTATTAATAATCATGATTTATGCAAAATAAAAAATACTCATAGGCAACTCTTTGGATCACCCTGATTTGAATTTTCCTGCTTTTCCAAACAAAGCTGAAATGATTTATTTCATGTTAGTTCAAAGTTAGTAAGTATTAATATCAGCTGCTCCAGAAGTTGTTATTGGAAAGTTCACAGCAGTCTTGGTTCTGATGAGTTGACATCCTTGGTAGGATTTCACATCCCATGATGCATTTCGATCCTTTGGTCCCAATCATGGGAGATTTACTCCAGATAGAGATGTGACCCATAGTTACATGACACATCCATTCTGTAAATCTCATCAGAAATTACCTTGACTCAAGTGGATTCTGGTCAGTTTTGAATAAATTGGCATTTTAATGTTACAAAACATTTTAATGGATTGACTTTCTGCTCCAGCTCGGGATGAAAGCAGATACAAAATATTAGGAATGAAAATTCTGATATTCAGTCATCTATATGCTACACTTTCAGGGACCATAAACTTGGTCATGAAAACTCAACTCTTTTCAGTTTTGGATAATCTAAAATATGCCTTCAGATTAGCATCACTTTAATACTGAGGGGGTGTCCCCCTCCAAAAAGAGCTGTCTAAAACTCACTGAAGTTAATCAAAAGGTTTTGCTTCATCACTGAAAGCTAGCCCTATTGCTCAGAAACCTCAGAAGATGTTGCTGGTCTTATCAGCCCTGTGTTTCAGCTCAGAAAGGCTGAGTAAAACCTGCCTTCAAATCCTTCCTTCCTTCCTTCCTTCCTTCCTTCCTTCCTTTTTTCTGGCCGAAATGATAAAGTTCTGAAAACTTCTTTAGATGGGTAGAGAATCTCTTAGGTCCTCTCTTTTCTTATTATAGAAGAGAAAAGAGAAGCATCTTGAAGACTATAGAGTTACTCTGAAGCAGGATATTTCTGAAAAAAAGCTTCTATAGTAGTGAAGACCTTAATCTTGGCTGATATACTGGTGAAAGTATATTACATCTGGAYATAAAATAAATTAATCTACAAATTTAGCTTGCGATCCACTTCTAAAACAAAGGCTATTGTTTGCAGATTAAGCGCCTTCTCTGTAATGCATACTGTGTTAATGGATTACAGATAACTGGGAATACCATAAAAGTACGTCTAACGTTCACACGTACTCCTCAGGTTTTTTGGCCTTAAGGTTGACTCCCAATTCATTCTTCATAACAGGACTATTAATTCTTATCTTGCACCTAGTGCAAGGACAATGTTTCAAGAACCCTAAGATATGCATTCACACAGATTCCTTTGCACTGGCTAGTCCCATTCCTCCCAGAGCTCCTAAACACTCTAACATCTAAAGGACTCCATTCTTATCTGTTGTTTGAAACCATCAGTATTTACTGAATCAGAAGTGGGCACATGCATGTATAACTTACTGCATTCTGTGGTTAAGAAAGAAATCTCCACCATAGAACTTTTGTTGCTGCTATTGCATGTATTCCACTTTAATCACTCTTGTTATGCTGCATTTAATTTTCTTGATATACRTTAAATCAACAAAAGAATCACATGATCTCAGAAGATAGGTTAGAAAAAGTTCAGCCATGAAAGAGGTTGGTCTTGTAACTAGAAAAGGATGCCATCATCATCAAAAGGATTGAGATGATTCCAATGTAGTTAAAAAAAAAATTATACTTCAATAGGTGGCACCTTTTCTGTGCACTAGCAACTTTAGCTGATGGCAAACTGCAATAGCATAGRATCCAGGACTTTGACATTTACAGTGATGTGCAGAATAAGAGTCACATCTGGGTACAAATTTTCCCTGTTGTTTTCCTGTTCATATTTTCTATTTGAACTCCACCTGCCAAGATGATGAGTCCTCATTAGAAGTGTCCCATTTGGTCCCGCAGCCAAATAGCAGTGAAAACAAACCATGTTGTAACTCTTCTTACATCCCTCCCTTTATATGGTGCCTAGAAAATGATGTGCCAGAGAATTTCTGCCCTTGGCTTCTGAACTCCATTCAGTACTTGGCTCATCATTCATGTAAAAGAGTATATTAACACATACAGATCAGGAGTACATTAGCAACCATAATTTGTTTCAGGTACTAAAGGCTGTTCATTTTGTTGGTGCAAAATGCCTCAGGTATTAAGTAGGTAGTAGAAGAGCTGGAAAAAGAACCCCATAAATAATTWAAAAAAATAATAATTAGACATAGCTACATGGAGGATTAGCAGTAATTTCCATAAATGGAGACCCTGAATATTGGGTTACCTGATGTGATTTTTTTCTGTGATAAACCATAAAACCTCAGATCCAGCTACTTTCATAGCTAATGTTTTGCATATCCTGTAATATAATGTATTTTTTTAAATCACTACAGATGGGGAAATGCAATGGCTCATGAAATTGGTGAGGGAATATAAGGTCTTTGGATCAAATCTGCTCTTATACAGGTATGAGTTTGTAGTTATAAAACTACARACTCCAACCCTCTGGAACAAGGTTTAAAACCTTAAACCTTGCAAGAAGGTCAGTAGGAAGAAACAAAAGAACGAACACCCTTCCCACCTATCCTCCTTGCTTTGGCAAGTAGCAGARCCTCAGTCATTTACAGCAAAAACCAAAGCCTGGTGCAACCTCTTTTTATGCGGCTTATAGCCCTGTCTCAATCGCAGCACTAACAGCAGTTCCTGGAACACGGTTGACATGTTCCTGGCCCGTTCTCCTTATGGCGTGAGTGAGGTTTGAATGGACAGAAAGAGGTTTGTCAGCTTGACACGACCAGTGTTTATATTGATAGCAATGTTAGCTTTAGGTTGAATTAAGTTACATTTGCTCTGCCTGTGAAGCACCGCTAATACTTACTGCAAACCAGGATCTGGCTCAAACACAGGAAGGAGAATTTGGAATACTGATTTGTATCGGAGTACAGCTGAGGCTGCTGGCAGCGAGGAGAACATTTTCTGTTGCATTTTAAGGAAAAAAGGTGTGATATTGGACACCGTGTATTTCTTCCAAAAGATGCATCACACTGCATTAAATCTGGTATCTTCTTTTCCTCATGAGGGCTAAAGAATTTCTGGTCTGCAAGAATTCCTAGGTTATCAGAATTAAAGGCAATATGTAAAGGACAAATATTAATTGTTAACACTAGTTTTAGCATGTGTAATATTATCTTTTTAAAACATTTATAGAAATTACCAAAACTAATTATAGAACCTAATTGTGGCTACTCAGTGGCCTTTATGAAATCCTTTTCACTCAGTCCTTTGGCTTGCAGGCATATATTCGTGCTAAGGAAAGGGAAAAAAAAGCTGCTATAATTAGGCCTAATTGGTGCCCTTTAACACTATGGGCCTGATTGAGTCCCTTTGAAGGCAAAGGGAATTTGCTGAATGAGAGACTTTGGATCATGCTGTAGCTCAGCAGACAAGTCAGGAGAATGAGTATTCCAGCTCCCTTCATCTGCAGTGGTTTGCAAGCCTTCCTTTCTCTACAGCTAGGAAATTATCCACCAGCCCTAATGAAACAAGAAAACGAACAAGTAAACAAAAAAAAAAAAAGGTGTGAGAAGGGAGTGAGAGGAGAGATATGGAGGTAATACTGGCAAAGATTAATGCAACAGTTCTTATCCTTTTCAAAGCACAGCCTGAAAACTTATTCCAGTCATCTTAGACCAACTAAAAGGTACAGCATCCCCACCCCTCTTCTGCATAAAGCAGTTTAGCATCAGGCAGCTATCTATAACACATTTATTTAAAATGTTCCACTTGGGAAGAAAAGAAGAAAAAAAGATGGGAAATGTAGTGGTATATAATTGCATCTGTCATCCCAAAAGAAATAGGTCTTTCCAGATGAGGAGAGAAATTTGTTGTTGGAGAAAGGCCAAAAGTCACCTTCCTCCAGCTGTATTGAGCAACAAGAACCTTACTACTGCAGGAGTGGGCATTCATCATCCGTTTAAAAAATAAACAAGGGGGAAAACCGAAAGGACATCTGAAAAGTGAAACAAATCAAAGTCTAGAAAATGCTTGTTGTGCCACCAGTTCGATCCACCTAAAAAGAAAATGCAACAGTTGCTACAGTAACTGCCATTCCTTTCATTAATATACATGCAAGGAAAGCAGGTTTTTTCTCTCATGCAGAAGCCCATGCACACACCCCCACACACCCCCACACAAACAAGTGAACGAAACCCTCACCTGACTGCAGGTATTCTCATCTGACTGGCTGGGAAGAAGCTAGAGGATTCAACTTGTACCAGACTTTGAACTATCAGGATACAGCATAGATAGAAAAAATGACAAATGGAGGAAGCTTTATTTGTCCTGAATGTAGATGGACAAACAGCTGCTGCATGAGACTGCCGTGCTGTAGTCACAGAGGGTACTGGGGAACCGTACCCTAAGCACTTCCACCAATCTTCAGGTGACTTGAGGGAGCCTGAACATCTCACATCAGTTCTACATTTCCCGTCTCCACAGGTACTAACATCAGACTCCACCAGTTGCTGAAATCAATGAAATGGTTAATGCTTTTTACAGACATTTCAGAGAGGGTTTTGCACTGCTTAGCTCAGATGCGTGGGTATAACAGCACCAAATCCAGAGCCATCTCTGAAGTCCACCTGGCATCTGAATACATATGTGGGAAACGAGTCCACATTTAAGTCTCAGCTGCTTTTAGCGCTGTTGCAGTCAGACTTGGAGCTTGCTGCTTTAATACTAGTTTGTGCTTCAAACATCTATGTGACTGCAAGGTGTTCCTAGTCTTTATCTCTGCTGAAAAAGCGTAGTGTTAGTGTAACTGCTGAAACTGCCTTGTCCCAGAGTGGCAGGGGAGAGAGTGAAATGGTGACTCTGGAAACACTCAGAACTGAATGAATCTTCAATCTGCAAATAGAGCTAAAATAAAACTCTGTGAGCTCTCTAACATGGCCCAGAGCACAGCCTAACATCACCTACCTCTCCATGCGATCACTCTCAGCCACTCCTGGAGGCCTGTAGATGTAAKAAACCTCACCAATGTAATTTCATTCTGCCTATGTTCCTCAGTAAACGAATCCAGTGAGGTTGCTGGACATACTTGAATTTCACAAACCTACTTACAATCCCATAGGTTTATTCAAATGAGATGTATTTTAAGGTGGCCAAAGGCAAGGTTTGTCCTTATACTTTTAGATGTGTGTATACATTCAAGATTATATAAATTTAAATATACATATATATAAAAGTATGTGTGCATGCATGTATGTATATGTATGGCATGCACATGCATGCAGACATAAAAACATAAATATTTACAGGTACAGAAATAAAATGTGAAAAAGAAATTAGGGCATATTTACAGATGGGGAACTGTATTGAAGACGTAGGCTCAACAGCTCAATCGCAAACTCTTACTAAAGGTGTGAAGGTGTTAAAAGTTCATGTGATTCTTGAGCATACAGTCAGGAATATGAAGCTGAGAATAAAGAGGTGGTGCCGTAACCACCAAGCGTGAAGCCTGATAGTGGAATGCGCCAATGTGTTGTGATACCCAATTTTTAGCAAAGGTGTTAAAATCAGGTACAGAAAAGAGACATAAGAAATGTAAGATGGAGAAAATGATACATAGTGTTGCTTCAAGGACTCATACTGTTCAACTTACCTAAAAGGACATCAGGAATTATCTTGTTTACAGTATACAATTAGTGCCAAGAGAAGATGCATCAAGAACTAAAGGGCCCTCCAGGGAAGAGAGGCTGGACCAGGGCAAGGTAAATGCGCACACAACAGGCCAAGGCATATCTCTTCCTAAAATCTAAAAAAGAACCCAAGAACATTGAATTGGGCTATCTCTAGCAAGCCAGCCAATATTGTTGGAAGGTAGCAGAAAAGACACATCCTCCACTTCTGATTCAAATGGAGGATGACAGCCTGTTGCTGCTACCCCTTCCTCAGTTTTCTCAGTAAATTTTCTCACTGCTCTCTGAACTTACCTTTATAGCTCCAACCCCACCGAAGATCTAGTTGACTGTCAATATGAGACCATGGGACGTCATAGCCAGTATTAAAATGTTTGTGTTCTTAAGTTATGGAAATACGTACACACATACACCTTCACCTTCCTCCTCTGTCTCTCTTTCTTTCTCACACGCAGATAACAAAACAAAACCCTATGTTAAAATAACATCATTAAGGTTGCAAAGTCAAGCTTGCAGAAATTAGAGAATGTGAAAATTAAGTTTTCCTGTGAACCTTAATTAGCTGAAGGTGGCAGGCACCCTGTGGAAAAGATAGCATGTGATCATGTAATTAAAGACTGTGCCATAATGCCCCCACACAAGGGTGCCAAATTAACGTTGTGCGGGCAAACTTAATTCGAGCATTTCCTAACTTGTTTTGAGTGCTTGACTTTGCAACCTTAATAAGGTTCCTTTAATGCAGTTTTGTATGTGTAATTTAGACAGAACTATCTTAAAGAAGCTTTTTGTCTGAAATATTACTGTCACTGAATCTTATTTAGACTCTTATTATATTATCATGATTTCATGGCATTTTAATTTATATTGCATTATTGGACTGTTAACTTACTTCCACTACTCAATTAGGCTGGCAATATTGTTTCACTTTTAATATGCTTCTTTTGCTGTTCAACATATTATAATTATTAGAAGGCTATTTATATTTACCTAATGTCAGTTTTTCTTTCAGTTAAGCAAGATTCTGCTGAGTGTCACCACGTTAGCTGCAGACATCGCTAGGAAAGAAAATTATCTTAATACAGTTGTAAAACTTGTTCAGGAGACTTCTCTAGCTCATGTTCAGAACATGATATCATGACTGTGCAACTTAAGATTACAAATAAATAATAACAATAATAATAATGATGATAGTGTAAGACATCATTTAACATAAATAGTGTCTGACATTGATTTGATTCTTTGATTATTTGATGACATACATTTGAGATGACTGCATATCTGCTTTTATTGGTATTCCCTATAACCTCTCATAATGTCTTGTGTATTTAATAGATCTAGTCTACTGAATAATTTTATAATAAAATATTCTTATAATTATACATTTTACTGGTATCTTCCTTATTATTCGAAACAACACCTCTAAAATCAGAAAGCTGTACCAATCTAAACTCAATAATACATAAACTCAGAAAGTTGCACCTGCGCTAATAGTTGTGCTATTTTGGGAGGTGCTAAGAGCTGGAGATATCTAAAATAGCTTACACCTCTATACATTTTTTACAATGTCTCTCTCTCTCTGTTGATTGCATAGGATACCAATATAAGGAATAAGGAATAAAAAATGCTTCTTCCATTTTGGAGGATTCTCTAATGATTTCAGCAGACTGGAATTCAGAAGAACTTTAAACAAGAGGCAGACAAAAAGCTTCCCCAAACAGGCCATTCTGAGCCTCTGCAAGCCCTGAAAGTTAATTGGTCTTGGAAATTTAGTACAATCAGGGCAACACAAGTGATTCCAGTCAGGCCCAGTTTGGAGGTAGTTAGGTTCACTTCCTGGGACTTAGGTAGGTTTTTAAGTGAATGAGTCACAATATTTTGCAAGATTTAGTGGAATAGTTCTGTGTCATGCTGTTGCAGCATTCAGTTCTCTCATTTTTAATATTAGTTTTAATGATGTCTTCAAGAACAACAAAGGGATTCAATCCCTCCCTGGCATTTAAACTATACACTGCACATACAGGTAGTATTATCAGGTGCCTTCTTCAGTAATGAATTAGCAAAGCTATACCTATTTGTGGGTGTGCGCAAAAGGAAGCATAAGTCACCTAATTTTGCAACAGAAACTAATAACTTTCTTCCTCTAATTAATTCTACTGCCAGTCTGAACTCACTGTAACTGGTATATCCAAAAATGAGGATTAGCAGAGTGGACCAGACCATTGGCCTGTTTACTTCAGCAGCTTGCCTTTGATGTGGATAGCAAGAAGGGTTCAGAAAGATGGTTCAAGAAACCCCGTAAAGCACATTTCTTCCTCAAGCTATATGGGTTTGCTTACATAATATTTTGCAGGCAAGAGAGAACTTGGCCTTCCATTGCTCCTGTCATACCTTTGTCTTCACCAAAATCCCTATAACCACTTATCTGCAGACCTATACCGCTTGACTGGAGGTCTGCGCTGAATAAAGCTGCATGGCTGCTGCTTCAAACCTGGATTCCTGCTGACTGCTTCACATTTTAGACAGCGCTTTATTGGATCTGCTTGAAAAATCCTGTGGATATATATTCAGCTAGTATTCAGTTATTCTCTGAAGTACAAGGGTTTGCCATTTTATTTCCTCCTCAATAGTAAGGTGCAATAAGGAAGTATAATGAATATTAACTTGGAATATTGGAGGAAAAACAATGGTATTTTTTTGTCATTTCCATCACAACGAGTAAGCCATAAGTGCCATGTACCAGTACTACAGAAGGAACAGCACAGAATAGAAAACAGATGGCTAAAGTATAGCATATCAATGCCTTCCCATTGATAACCATTATTTAGCCTGCTCCACCATAATTTTAATTAAGAGAACACTTTTCCTGCATATGCTACCCATCCYGTTTTTGAAGCAAAGATGACTGTGCCTTTTGACACCTGTTTTTGACCACAGTTTGGCAAGAAGTCCTAAACTGGTCTTTTAGAGGTCTTCAACAGCCTAAGGAGCAGATCTGAAACCCACATGTGTAAGGAGGTGTGYTGAAGGAAGATCCGTAGCTCCTGACTCAAAGAGTAATACATATATATACACTTTCAGCTTTGGTTCACTTCTCCTTCTCAGCCCCATTCCGTAATGTCGATAGAGGAAATTTTCCATTCTTTCCCACTAATCGCCTCTGACATAAACTTGGCAATCTTGTCTATGAGAATCTGCCTATAATATTCTAGGCCAGTTGCAAGGAGAGAAAAAGCAGATACGGCATCTTTGAATGGCTACGCACCAAAAGGCTTTTCTGCTGTTGTTTTGCTTTGCTTTGCTTTAAATAAAGACAGAACGAAGGCCAAAACTGGCGGATAAGTAAGATTCATTTGGCATGAGGCAGGACACACTGCTTCTTAAGAGTAAAAAAAAAATAATCCTCCGATTATCTCTTAACAGTAGGAGGGAGTCTCAGCTTAAAGTTATGTGCCCCCTTCTCATTCCTTTTATGACAGGGCTCTCATCAGCGCTTTGCAAACTGCTGGACCAAATTCTCCACCTTGATTTCAGTGGGGCTGAGAGAGAGGAGAATTTAGCTCCCTGTTRATAGATGGCTGGCTGTGTATATGGGAGGGGGCTGAGGGGAAGGCTGTTAATTAAATTTGAAGGCAAGATTCTGCTCTTTGCAGCTGAATTAAAAATAAAATACCAATTGAAGTTTAATTACTGTCTTTGCTTACTTGTGCATTCAAACTTGAAAGATGACTTCACACTCTGTTTTTAAGCTCCTGCGGCTCAGAGATGATTACGGAGTTTGAGCGCTATGTGACACACAGTCTTATCAAATACCCCATGCTACCACAGAGGCATTTATGCTGCTGATAAGGTAGGCAGCAAGTGAAATCTCTGGGCCAAATTGAGAGGGATGCTACCCTGCAGCATGCAAATAGGAAGGGGGCCTTCTTTAGGAAACCCCAGACTCCCATTGGCTTCAGTCGAGGTAATGATTACTCATTAACCAGTAGCAGTTATTCATTACTAGTTAACTATGAGATAACTATTGCTGTCCTACAGTGGGAGAAAAGATTTAATTAAGGCTAAAAAAAGAGGAAGAAAGCCTGAAAAGATGTTCGGAATAGCATCTTCTGCCCTTTCTGCCTGTGAAACAGGAGTATCTTACACAATAGAGACCGGAAGACTATGAAGTGGGTCATTGTTGTTTCCATTAGAAAGTGGAGAGTGTAAAGGGATATAATTATTTGTGTTATATTAACATTTGCCAGTTAGCAGCGTTAGAGGTGGTGCACTTTTCCATTCCCTCTTCTTTCTCCCAAAGCACACGACTTCTGTTATTTTTACCAGCACTGAGCATTATTCTGAAAGTATCCTACATAGACTGTATCTGGAATAAAGCACAGTTTTTTGAAGAGTCTTAAGGAGTTTTAAGCTCTCAAGTCAGAAGGAGAAAAAAAAAATGCAAGCACCAAACCCCTCTGAGTCCTTTTTATGAAAAATCTTACCCCAGGATACTGCTATGTTTAAGTAAGGGTGTTAGAGCCTGTTCCCCACACCTCTTTACTCCCCCGGCTGCCTCTGGCTCTCCCTTTCTCCTTTTTAGTAATTCACTGGAAGCTTAGGTGGAGTTGGTGGCCTATAGCTATAGTAAATCAAACTAATTACATTTGCACTAAAGCTGAAAATGTCTGCAGTGTATTTTTTTCTCTCTCTCTTGCTCCTTTTTTTTTTTTTAATTTAAAGTACAGACTGTTAATATGTCTTTAGTTAGTCTCAGCTATTCCCTTAACAGAAAGGTAAGCTGAAGCAACCACACAATTGTTTCCCCTTCTTTCAATGCCTGAATACTATTTACAGCGCTGAATCATTAGGACTCTTGTTCATCCAAGACCCTGAAAATGTGGGCTGATGTCAAGGAAGACAAGCACATGAGGCCAAGAAACATGACACAGGGGAACTGTACCCTTCTGGAAAGCCAGCTAGAGGCAAGAGAAGATCTACTGGGGTGTCTAAAATGACAATAGGTGACCATGTTTAGTCACCTAAATCATACCCTTGAGAACTATTCAGTTTACCCTAAAGTACAYGTACATTTGGTAAGCAAAATAGCTCTCTAGCATTCATTAACTCTGCTGGGCTTGATCCGGTKGTCCACAGGCAGATGTTTTGTACCATTTCAGGTGTAATGGGATATTCTGTCTCTTCCCAGTTGCCACTCCAGACAAAAAGCAGCTTGTATGCTATAGCTGTGTCACAGCACTTACAGGTTGGCTGCCTGTGTTGGTACCTGAGGGGGTCCTGATGGCACTAGACATCTACCTGTGAACTGAACTGAGCTCATTAACTACTTCTTCACTGACTAGAAAGAYTCACCTGTATTGGCACCTACATTTGGACTATTTTAATGTGAGCCGAATCTCACCTCTTATCTCCATATGGCTCTTCAGACATCTTTTAGCTAGTAGAGAATCTGCTAAGAAAAAACATAGACATAACATATCATACCGCCTGGCACTTGTAGGTATATTCTGTACATTCAAAGTTCATCTCAAATAATCATTCACCTTGACAGACATTTTCTGGTGTTGCACAAGATAACAATAACTGGGTGAAGGAAAAGATGAAAGGTAGTTTTTCAATATTTTCATTATTCARTGGCACTGTTTAATTGTTAGAATAACCATATTAATCAGGGGACGCACTCCCTTCAGTGTATCAGACTAGTCAAAACCAAACATTTCTGTCTTTCTACCAAATGGTTAATGTTTTGAGCAAGGAAAATAATGCAAACAAAAACTATTATGCAGAGTTAGTTTAACGATATGCAATTTAAAACTGTAGCAATTGTTTTTGGTCAGTTTCTTGCAATCTGCAAGGTAATTTTTTTCAATTTATTTGGAATTAGTCAAGTGCACTGTTGAAAAGGCAGAGTGAATTGATGTTAAATAGTTTTTGGAAGATGTAATTGTCTGATGATTTGTAAATAGCCAAGCTTATCAAAAAAGTAATTTAAATGTTATGCTGACAATTTTGTTCAGTTTGGTGTACTCTGTAAACCTGTGAATCCAATTTTTAGCCCTCATTAGCATCAGGATTCTCTTTGCACTGCTAAATGATTTCAGGTATTTCGAGTGTGTGCCCAAAAGCATCTGGTGCTGAACTTTTACTGATCCTTCACCCAGCACACAGAGGGTATAGTCAAGTTGTAGTCAAGAGGGCTTCTGTTTTCCAGTCACAGTGATCTGGATACTCAGTTAACAGAGAAGAGAGTAGAGAGCAGAGGAGAGCAGAGCAAAGAGAAGAGCTTAGTCAACTCCTGTCATTCAAAATCATGCATCATAAGCCACCGTGATGAGTTTGCCTCAAAATGGATGCTACTTTTAAATGATTCCTTTCATTTGTTTTTTAATTAGTTAGAACTTTTTTCCAATGTCAATGTTTTTCTCTGAATCATAAAACCTGCAGCCTTCCCTTCCCTTCCCTTCCCTTCCC